>NC_140489.1:126970902-127203402 GCF_964271855.1 Acomys minous
TGTGTGTGTGTGTGTGTGTGTGTGTGTCTGTCTGTCTATGCACACACAGGTGTCTATACCACAGAATGCACATGGTCAGAGACTAGCTTTTGACAATTGATTGTCTCTGGCAATGGATTTCAGGTCCTCAGACAAGCACCTTTACCCAGTAAGCCATTTCCCTGATGCCCCCCATTTTCCTCATTGCTTAAAATCTAACTGTTCATTCTTGGGAGGCTGAAGCAGAAGAATAACTGTTCTGAAGCCAGTGTAGGCTATGTATATGAATTCAGGCGAGTGGGTGTCTACAAAGTGAGACCCTATGTGCAAAGCTGTCTGAGTACTTTCTTAGGTGGCTGTGGGCTTTGTAATCTTCCCCCAGCGTCATTCGGGTTACAGTTTAGTGGCTCCAGAATTAGGAAAACAGGCCGTGGGTGGCCTTTGCTGCTCAGTGCTGAGGCCCTGGGGTTGGTCCCTAGTATCACAGAGAACAAAAGGGAAAAAGGCATAGAAAGGAAACAGCATCTTTGCTATCCTTAGCCACAGTTGGCCTTTGTAGATTTGCTATAACCCAGATGGCCCTGTATTAGGCCTTTAAAAAAAAGAAAGGTCTCAGAACTGTTTTTAAGTAAGTTAACGCCACCGTTTTCACGGCCTCTGGTTGAATCATCTACTCCAGCTTTATTTAACTCCTCCTTTAGAGCTCGCTTTTTATTGCCTGTCAGTCATGAGCTCTGAGTCTAAGTGGATGCTAGGGTCCTAGCTCTCCCCTTTCCCCCTTGTTGATCTTTTGACCAAACTCATGACTGAGAGTATCAGGCGGTTGACTACTGTGTGAAGTCTGTGACGTGAGGTGGCCACTCCCAGGCTGCTACTCTACCCAGGTTCGCAAGCTTTGCCAGGCCGGTGAATGCCCATGCCCTTTTGCCTGTGTGTTCAGGGAATGACCAGTCTTGCTGTTTTGGTCAAATTCTTTCAACTTTTTTGTTTCTTTGTTTTGTTTTGTTTTTGTTTTTCCAGACAGGGTTTCTCTTGTAGTCCTGGCTGTCCTGGACTCACTTTGTAGACCAGGCTAGCCTTGAACTCACAGCGATCCACCTGCTCCGCCTCCTGAATGCTGGGTTAAAGGCGAATGCCATCACGCCCAACTGCAGACATTTCAATGGCCAAAAAATAAGTAGAAGTCAAATTTTGAGTTCTTTTTTGGTGTTTAAGCTAACCAGTTAATTTTGAGCAGGCTATATGTTTTCTTTGCACCTTTTCCCCATAGGATGACCTCTTTTTAAAGAGAATCAGTAATTCTAACTCAACAAACAGTCCATGGTGCTTTCAGGGGGGAACAGTGATCTGCCTGCCTCTGCATCTTGAGTGCTGGGGTTAAAGGCATGTACTATCACACTTGGCTAATTTTATAAAAATTACTATACTTTTCGATTCTAGAATTCCTGGGTAGTTCTTGTAAATAGCCCTATCTCTGATGATTCTGTGGTGTTGCCCTTATACTTCAGGTCTTTAGAACCTGGCTATTTGACGGTGAGTCCCAACCTCATGAGGGTATGTAAGGTAGTGTTGGAGTTGAGAGAACTTTGGCAAAAGCAAAATGATTATGAGTGTCTAGAGATCAAAGATGATGATGATGATTTGGCTTTTCAAGATAGGGCTTCTCTGTGTAGCAGCCCTGGCTATCCGGGAACTTGTTTTGTAGACAAGGCTAGCCTCAAACTCACAGAGATCCACCTGACTCTACCTCAATCAAAGATTAACTTAACCTCAGCATGCGAGGAACCTGCACACTTGTATTGCATCATGTGACTTCACTATATCCTTGTCCTGAGTACCCAGCTGTGCTGTGCACTGTGAATGTTGTGGTGCCACACAGTAGCCCATGACTGTTGCCAGAAGTGCCTTGGCTCAGATGTGAGACTGTTGTTTGCTGAGTTAAGCTCTATTCTAGGATCTTTCTTTAAACTTACCTTCTAGAATTCTATTTTCATTTCTTTTTAATCTGCTATTAGAGATATAACCTGAGTTTATTTTTATCTTTTTTTTTTCTGGAGGTTCTAATTTTCTTTATAATCTACCTGAATGTTTTGAAGTCTTGTTCTTATAGATGGATTTTAAATACTAACATATTTTTTAATATCTAACATTTTCTGGCTTCATTCTGGTCCTTGTTTTTTTTTTTTTTAACTAGGAGCATGTATGTACGTGTGGAGGCAATTATGAGGGAGGAGTGAGCTTGTGGAGGTCAGAGGACAACTTTTGGGAGTTGCTTCTCTTCTGGGATCAAACTCACATCATCAAGCTTGTGTGGTAAACATTTTTACCATCATGACATCTTTTCTTTTTTCCTTTACACTTTTTTTTTGAGACAGGGTTTCTCTGTTAGTCTTAGCTGTGCTGGACTCGCTTTGTAGACCAGGCTGGCCTCAAACTCATAGAGATCCTCCTGCCTCTGCCTCCCCAAGAGCTGGGATTATGGGCATGTGCCACTGAGCCCAGCTTCATCAAGCCAACTTTCTGGCACCTTGTTTTGCTGTGAGTTCACGCTGGACTGGACCAGGCTGTGAAGCTAAGGCTGGCCTTGAACTCTTGACTGTTCTGCCTTAACTTCAGTCTTGTACCAGCCCTCCCAGTCTTATTCTGTTTATTTTCTTCTGCTGCTTTTTTTCCCTCAAGCTGGTTTTATATTTTGTATTTATTGATTCATTGACTGATTTGTTGGCTGATAGGACCATGCTAAAGTGTCTAGGCTAGCTTCAGACTTTAGGCTTGAGTAATCCTCTTCCCTTAGGATAGTTGTGATTAGAAATGTATGCCACCATGTTGGGCTGGAATGTGTACATGTGGGCTTGTTTTTATTTGAACTCTTAGAATTCTTTGAATGTTAGATTAAAGATTAAAGGCTTTGGTTAAGGTAGATTGAAGCCTTTCTTCTATGTTATATCAAATTTAAGTTTAAAATTTCTGTGATTAGCCTGACACGGTGGTGCATGCCTGTAATCCCAGCACTCGGGAGGCAGAGGCAGGCAGATCTCTGTGAGTTTGAGGCCAGCCTGGTCTACAAAGCAAGTTCCAGGGCAGCCAAGGCTACAGAGAGAAACCGGGTCATGCAAAAATAAAAAAACAAAACAAAAACAAATTTCTGTGATTAACCAGTTAGTGTGAGTTTGAACCCTAAATCAACATGACAGCTGTTCATTTTCTCACACATTATTAAAGGACAGTCTCTCTGTTCTTCTCTGAGAGCCAAGGCTAGAAAAACACATTTCTTGCTGACTCCTTTTGGGCACATTTCTATTTAACTCCCTTTCACCTTAGTTATGGCCCTCCTGGCTTTCTGTGAGAGCTGTGACGATGCCTTCTAGAAGCGCCATGTTTCCATGGTTGTTCAGGGTTAGATTATGAGAGGCAGGAGCCTTGAGGGCAGCGGGTTCAACATTGGTTTCATATTCCTGTTTCTAGTTTGGGTTTCTTACTCTTTTGTAAGCTCAGCTATACATTTTTTTTTGAGACAGGGTTTCTCTGTATAGCCTTGGCTGTCCTGGACTCGCTTTGTAGACCAGGCCAGCCTCAAACTCCCAGTGATCTGCCTGCCTCTGCCTCCCGAGTGCTGGGATTAAAGGCGTGGGCTACCACGCCCAGTTTACTTAGCTATAAATTTAAAAGGATTAAAATATTTTGATGTGGAGCCTGGAAGGTGGCTCAGCAGCTAAGAGAACGGGGATTAAATGCATATACCACCACTCACAGCTTTAAAATGTATTTTTGATCTACTATTTCTATTAAAGTAATGTGTGAGTGGGTGGATAGAGCTCCACAGAGGTCTTCTCTATTAGTCTCCATCTTATTTTCTGCAAGCTCAGCAGCTGGTAGAGTGGCTGGCCATCATGCTTTAGGGGGTCTGCTGTGTCGGTGCCTTCCCTACCCTAGTGCTGCGGTTGCAGATACAAGCTACCACACCCAGCTTTTACATAGGTGTTAGGGACCGCAACACAGGCTCTCATACATGCAGTGGTCACTTTTCTAACCAAGCCATCTCCCAGAGTTTGTGTTTATTTGTTTGTTTGTTTTCTAAGACAGGGTTTCTCCCTATAGCACTGGCCGGCCTCAAACTTAGAGCTCTGCCTGCCTCTGTCTCCTGAGTGCTGGGATTAAAGGTGTGTACCACCACCACCTGGCAAAGAGTATTTGAATACTTGTTTTAAATCCCAATCACTGAGAAAACTTTTATTTTTTGCATGTATTAGATAGAGTCAAACCATAGCAATGTAGGTGTAAAAAACATACCTTAGAGGTTATGTGTGATTCTTTTGGGATTTTTTAAAGTTAATAATGTTTTTTATTAACAGATTACATCTAAATTGTTATGCCATCACTTGTATCCTCCCGTTCCTCCCTCCCTCCCTCTTTCACCCTATTCCCCTCCCCTAGGTCTGTTTCAGAAGGGGACCTCCTCCCCCACCATATGGTCACAGTCTATCAAGTCTCATCATGGTAGCCTGCTTATCCTTTCTCTGAGTGCCACTAGGCCTCCCTACCAAGGGGAAGTGATCAAATATGGGGTACCAGAGTTCATGTCAGAGTCAGTTCCTGCTCTCCACACAACTGTGGCAAATGGCCTGTCCATTGGCTAGTTCTGAGTAGGGGTTCAGTGTTTACTGCATGTATTGTCCTTAGTTGGTACAGTAGTTTGAGCAGACACCCCTGGGTCCAGATCCACCCGTCATGATGTTCTTCTTGTAGTCGTTTGGGATCTTAAGTGTGTTTAAACACCCATCTTGAAATATTGAAAACACCCGTTGGTAGAAAAGACTGAGATGCTCTACCTGTGCTGAGAACTGAGGACACTGTCAAGTGCCCTGGTGTAACAAACAGTGTCCTTGATAGCAGTTAATTTTATTTTATTTCATTTTTTTGGCATAAACATTTATTTATTTTTTATTACACATGTATAAGACAAACTACATACAGCAGGGAGAACCATGTGGCAGTCATGAGAATCATGAATTCTATACATGCTACATTCCTAGTAACTTGGCCATCTGCATTCGTCTCATTTGAAGTAGGTGTCTTTCCTGTCTTATTGGGTCTAAATTTCTGAATGATAGTATTTATCCTATCTCAACTCTAATAGCTTAACTTCTTATCTTTATCTAAACTGATCTTGTCCCCCAACCAACTAAGCTTGGTTGTAAAACTATACTATCTTGTCTTCAATGCCCCTCAGAGACTTGAGAAGGAAGAAAACATAAATTCCTGAGCGAATGAGCAGTGTGGGTTAGCAGCTTCCAAAATGTACAAGTTGACTTAAGACAGTTTACTGCCTGGCCAGTCCCCCAATACACTTTATAATTTTGGAGCCGCATCTTCAGCTTTCTGGCCCAGTATCTCTGCCAGACTTGTTTGCAGGGCAGGAACTATTGAGGACTTGCTTACTCTGACTTGGCAGAGTGCGGCCGTTGACTCTGCCTGCATCTAAGTTGCCTATTTTTAGGCGGATTCTGTTTGTGGCAGGAACGAGGACATTTGCCCAGTGGCTATTTTGTCACCTTTGAAGCCATGTCCAGATAGCAGTTAATTTTAATAAAAACAACACAAGTAATTTGCTGACTGTTAAGGTATAGTATAAAGAAATTGTCCTTTCTTCCTCAGTGTGCTTTATCTAATACCTCTTCCCCTCCAGGTTACCAAACACTGGGCAGAATCAAATGGTGTGGCTTCTAAGGCACCAACTCCAGGAGTCTGCAGAGCACTGGCCAGCAAGTTAAAAGACAAAGAGAACCTGTGCACTCCCACGTCTGCTGCAAAGAGTGTAGAGCACTTTGTGTTTCCTAAGCCCAGGACTCCAGTTGGTAAGAACCAGTATAAGAGAGAAGTCCTCACCTCACCAAACCGCTGCGTGACACCTGCAAAAGGTATGTGCTGAGAGAATTAAACAGAGATTTAAAGGTTTAAATGTAATTCTTACTGTTGGAAATGAACACAAAGACTTCTGGAAATAACTAATTAGCCTTGTTCTCTGGCTTCCTGGGTAGGCCAGCTGCCTGTATTGTATGCCCTTGAATTAGTGGGAATGGACACATCACTTAACTTGTAATTCTCAGGGGATGCTGTTACTTTCTTTTCCACATTTGAAGACTTTAGATTTTAGTGTGTGTGTGTGTGTGTGTGTGTGTGTGTGTGTGTGTGTGTGTTTCTGTGTGTGGGGTACCGAGAGGGGCTTAAAGAGGGTAGATCCCCTTGGAGCTGGAGTTACAGGAAGTTGTCAGCCACCTGATACGGGTGCTGCCAACTGAACTCTGGTCCCCTCTGGAAGCACAGCATGCACTTTTTGCTGCTTAACCATCTCTCCAGCCCCTCTGTCACATTTGAGTGATTTGGTCATTAGCACTAGGATAGCAACTTAGAGCCTGTCAATTTCCACAGTGTAGGAACTCAGAGGAGTGGAGTTCTTTGCCAAGGTCGTATGTCCAGCCTTAGCCTTCTTCATGCCAGCTGGGAGTCACTCCGGGTGGAGCGCTGTTGAGCTCTTCCTGTACCTGCTTCTCCATCGCGGTCATCCGGTCTTGTCCTGCCCTGCAGTGTTGTGCTAGAGTCCAGAAGGCAGGGGAGCTGGTGACTTCCTCCCAGCCTTCATGTGACCCTTTCTCCTGCTTTCCTCTTCAGTGTAAATGCCACCACGTATTTAAACCATCCCTCCAGGACACTCGGTGTTTTGGTGGCTGTCTCATCTGGATACATTCTACTGTGTCAGTGTGAGGCCAGTTTGCTAGGATCAGGGCTTCCCAAGACAAGCAACCCATGTATGCTGCAGAGCTCTGGTGTGCTTACTGCAGACTCTGGGCCAGATTTGCTGAGTGAAGAGATAAATTAGTGCTGGAAGCAGCTTTATCTATTCTTTTGCCAACAGTAGCTAAGCTTCATCAGCCTCTCCCCAGCAATGGTGTTCTTCTCTTGTGCTGTTTGGAGTGACTAATGAACCCCAACTCTGAGGAGTGGCCATGTGAGCTCCTGCTAAGTCTCTTCTACCATCGTCTTCTAGTTTGCTAGTAGGTTGACATCCACTTCAAGAGATCATCATAGGGGGCTGGAGAGGTGGCTCAGAGGTTAAGAGCACTGGCTACTCTTCCAGAGGACCTGAATTTAGTTCCCAGCACCCACATGGTGGCTCACAACCATCTATAATGAGATCCGATGCCCTATTCTGTCCTGCAGGCAGAACACTGTATACATATATACTGTACACATGTATGCAGGCAGAACACTGTATACATATATACTGTACACATGTATGCAGGCAGAACACTGTGTACATATATACTGTACACATGTATGCAGGCAGAATACTGTGTACATATATACTGTACACATGTATGCAGGCAGAACACTGTATACATAGTAAATAAATCTTTTTTTAAAAGGTCATCGTAATATACATGAAGACATTGTGCAAGATTTTGCTTAAATATTTGCTTGAGCTCTATTATTGTGTTAATGGAATTTTGCATTTCTTCAACCTACAGCTTTCTCTAAATGTGAGGCCAGTTTAGTAGGATGAGGTGTGTTTGTATGTGGCTGATGGTAGGTGTCTCAAAAAACTGCTGGTTTATTGAGAACAGCAACCTATAGTAGGATCTCCAAAGTGGTTGGCATTTCATCTTTCCCCAACAAAGGGTTCATTCTCTTGTTAGCTGTCTTAATATAATTGTTGTCTTTTAATTTAGTTATCGTTGCCTTTTTGAGGGTGTGTCTCATGTACACCAGGCCAGCCTTAGACAGACTCACTCTTAGTATGGTGGTGGAAATGACCTTGAATTCTTGATTTCTCACTTCAACCTACCAAATGCTGCTGGGATTGAGAGAGACAGACAGACGGAGAGAGACAGAGAGGGTATGAATGAATGAGATATTATGCGTGCGTGTGTAGGCCAGAAGCCTGTCAGTCTTCAGGAGCCACCTACTTTACTGAGACAGAGTCTTAGTGGGACGTGAGGCGTATTGGAGTTAGCTGGCCGGCCAGTAGACCCCAGGAACCCACGGCCTCTGCCTCCCGCTCTGCAGTGCTGGAAGTAGAAGTTAATGGTGGACCATACCAGGCTGTTGTTTTTCTCACCAGAGTGCTGAGGGTCTAAGCTTAGGTCTTAGTGTTTTATAGCCAGTATTTTACCAACTCAGCTGTTTCCCCAGCCCCATTTAGGAATGAAAAAAAAGCAAACAAAACAACATCCTTTTGGCAACATAGGTTTTTTCTTTTTAAATTATACTTTTTTGTTTTAATTATTGATAGTTTTAATGTGATTCTAAAGGTTTTGGAATGTGGTCTGAAATGTAGTTTACATATCTTGTCCCTGCAAGATTGTGTTGGTAAAAAGCTTGATATTAATTGCTATTTTTCTTCAAACACAAGAGCTTGCACAGAGAGCAAGTGGCTGAAGATATAATTGGTAGTTCATCTCACTTTTTTTTTGACGTGAATGCTAATTTCTGGTTGTGACTTTCATGTGTGTAGGCAGTGGTAGTTGTCACGGGCAGCTATGCATAGTAGTGTGTTCTACTAGAAGACAAAGATAAGGGCTTTTTAACAGCTATTGTAACTACTTCTCCTGGTTGTTCTTGTGAAACTAGGGAGAATAGAATTCATTAGTTAAAAACAGAGCAAAACTCCCACTGAAAAAATGTTGTCAGTATTGCCACTAAAGGGAATAAAACCTGTGTGTGTGTAAGTTTTGCTGGGGACTGAACACAGGGCCTTGGACATGCTGGGAAAGTGCTTTACCAGCTACGTCCCCAGCAGTATAAAGCTTTTAATCATAAAAAGCAGCCAGTCAGAGGTAACCAGATCTACTGATGCATACCTGCCACAGACTTACTTACCCTGGGAAAGGCAGGAAATTCTGGAACAAAGAAACAGTCAAACAACAACAAAAAATGAACAAAGCTCACTTTAAACTTTTGTCACTCTTCAGAAGAGGATTGCTTTTCCTAACAGGAATTAAATTGGGTTGTAATTGAATTAACACTTTTTAAGTATGCTTCGGTTTGGAGTGAGGTTTATGTTTTGTTTTAAGTTGTTACGTGTAAGACAAAATGGTTTCTGTTTGAGGGGGTTTTGTTTTGAGACACGGTGTTAGGTACCTTAGGCTGACCTCAGACTTGCTATATAACATAGGCTGGCCTTGAACTCTGGATCATCCTGCCTCCCACTCCTAAACCCTGGGATTACAAGTGTGCTTTAACACACAGGGTGATTTTGATTTTAATACAGATCATATGGAAACATTTTCCTTAAGTGATTAGAGCCAATAACTTCACTGACCAGGTGGTACTAGAATTTTGGAGTCAATGAAGGAAGTGATGTAAGTGATGGAGCCATATCAGGCACACAGGGTTTGTATTTGTTGTTTTTCCAATAGCTAGAAACCAGCGCCCGAAGGAAGCCCAAGTTAAAACGCCAGTGAATTCTGCAGGAGCAGACGCATTAATGACAAGTGTCACTAGCCCTGAAAGGAGGTAAGTGTTGCCTTTCAGACTCCATTTGTTAGTGTAGGTCCTGGGATTACTCTTCATGCAGGAGAAAACCCGGCAGGGGAGCCAAGACGATGTGGCTTGAACTGGGAATTGATTCTGTGGCTGAGCATGGTTGCTGGAGCTCAGTCTTCTCAAGGGTGAAGTCATGAGCCTGATCAGCTGTGCGGCTGATAAGCTGGGAAGACAGGGTCCCCACCTCGGGCTACGCAGTTCCTTCTCCGAGCCACATGTACTTCTGTTTCCCTGCCAGTAGAGTGTAGGTGCACAGTAACAGTCAGCATTCCCTCAAATGGTAAAAACACCAATTAGGTTACAGAGAAAGCCAACCAACTTCCCTTAGCTGGAAGGCCTGAGGCACAAGTGAGCCTTCATTGCCTTTGTAGTTATTTTCAGGTACATGATCTGCTTGGGGGAATAGAATATAAACTGACTATTAGATGCTGCTGCAGTTATCAATTGGCTTGTTTTTTATGTTGTTGATACTGTGGGTGGGTAGAAGATAGTCTTACATTGGAGGTATGCGCAGAAGTGTTTCTGAGTGAGGTATTATGATACCCTCAGGTGGCTGAGCAAGCATGCAGGTGTACTTGGATTGTCTGTGTACACAGAGAAAGCCATTAACCAAATATTGGTAGTTGTTGACCCTAGGATGGCTTGTGGGTGTTTGCTGTACTGGGATTCTAATGTTCCTGTGTTTGATTTAAACAAAAAAGTGAAGGAGCTGAGGTTAGTGGCATAGGCCTGGGATCCCAGCTACTTGGGAGGCTGAGATAGGAGGACTGCAAGTTCAAGGCCAGCCTTGGTAACTTAATGAAGCTCCTTTTTATCTGCTTTATTGTACTGTGCTTTCTTATGTCTTTTCCTTTTTTTTCCTTCTTTACCCCAATCCCTTCCAACCCCTGCAACACTAGGTAGGACAGAAAGAAGGTTAACAGGGAGAAGGGGGTATAGGTCCCCCCTCTGGCTGGTTAGAGCCATCAGGTTTTTTGGGGCAGTATGAGTCTCTGTGTCAGGATAGCTAGCAGTCCAGCAAACCAGCAACAGCAACAGCAGCAGCAGCCACCGTCGCCTTCACTGGTAGAATGCCTTCTCAGTATAAAGGAGGATATAGGTTCAATCCTTGACATCTCCCAAAGAAATAAAACCTGAAAATCCCAGGAGCCAGATGCTGAGGTGAAAACCTGCAAGCTCAGAGAGGCAGAGAAAGTACCCAGCTGACCTTCCTACTCAGCTCATATCTCAAATGAAAAAGCCCCAAAAAGCCTGCTAGCTCAGCTGACAGCCCAGGAGGAAAACCCCCCAAAAACTAAAAGCCAAAGAGCTTCCTAGCTCAAAGCTCAAAAGCCTGCTTCTTCTTACCTACACTGTCTTAAATACCCTTCAACTCAAAGTCTCTCTACTCTTTTAAATCCTGTTTACAGAAAGCTCTTGGGTTACAGGTGTGTGCTAGGGCTGAGCCACAGCATAATCACCTGTTTACAATACACAGAAAGTTCTTGCATTAAAAGTGTGTGTTAGGGCTCAACCATACCAAACGGGATTTCGCAGTTCACAATCTTGGGGTTCACAATGGGATCAACTATCCTTCAAAACTACCCACAGGAGGATTAAGGTGATCTGGCTCTGGCACACCTGCCTGTTGCCCTTGGTGCATGTAGAGGGACAGGCTTGGGAGCCATGGCATCAGCAGGACAGTGCCACAAGTGCTTTGTTGGTTTTTAAGGTGCCGTTCAATGGAAGTAGATCTCAACCAGGCACACATGGAGGATATGCCTAAAAGGAAAGGAGCCAATGTGTTTGGGAGTCTTGAGAGAGGACTGGATAAGGTCCTTACTGTGCTCACCAGGAGCAAGAAGAAGGGCTCTGCCAAAGACAGGCCAAGACGGCGGAAGGTGAGTAGGCCAGAGTCTGACAGACTCAGAAGCTGACTCTTAGCTGGTGTCTCTCTAGCCCTACCCTTCTTTCTTTGGCAGGACCTCTAACCCAGGATCAGGATCAGGGGTCCAGTGATAGACGATATCAGGGTGGAGTACCAAGGGGACTGACTGTATCATGTTTCAAACCATCCCTAGTGGGCCTCCCATTCTTGTTGCCGCCTGTCAAGGCACTCTTGGAGCTTGGTCATGGAATCTCTAACTACCCTAGAATGATCCACATAAAAGCAACACTGCTCTTTTAAAGCTGCACATAAACCTCCTTCTTTGAGAAACACCAGTTCCAGCCCTCTTCTATTTTGTAGGACCACCTCGGATAGTGACGTAAGGGACTCTTCTAACTTGGTGATGAACCACTCTATGGCACGGAGGTCCTCGTCTATAGCTGCTCTAAGCATGTTAAATGGTTAGGTCCCATGTATTAAGGCTGCTGTCCCCGTTCCCCACCCCTGCTGCAACCCCCAAGCTTAACATGACAGCCAGAGTCAAAGTGACTGGCTCTCTCCAAAAGCGGGAGGGGCGTGTGTCCTCATAGTTGGCCTCGAAAGCCTGGGCAGGCTGATAGTAAATTCTGGGGACAAGCTGGACTAGCACACAATAGTGGGTTGCAGCAAATATGGCAGTGGAAACACAAGGGGTGAGTCCAGTGTTGCAGGCCCACCATAGGTTAGAGGGAGTAAGGAAGTAGTTACTGGTGGTGGTAGTTATGGAGAAGGTATGGTTACAGAGGTGTTGGTGGCTAGGGGGAACAGTGCCTAGGCAGGTCCCCTGACCCGAAACATCTGTCAAGGTGAGCTTTTTGTGCTGACCCCAGTCACAGGAGGAATGGTTACTTGTGTTAGAGAAAGTGGCTGAGGTAGCGATTCCCTCATAATAAGGTGGGCTTGGGGTGATGCAGAGCCAACAGGACTGGGTTGCTTGGGGATTGGTGGTGTTGAGGGCTTAGAAAGCCCCCTTAACCAGGTTAAAGAGCCGATCTCCAGTCTTGGGTAAGGGTGGCTCCGTGTTTGGGGTGGTGGGTGGAGGAATTGGGGCAATAGTCAGGAGTCTTGGGAGTGGGGGTTGTATTCCGGTGTCAGCAAGGACGGGGTTGGGGGCCTATAGATATTTTTAGGAGTTTTTCTATTTTTAATCTAATGGAGAAAGTAAATCCTGTGTCGGTGCCTTCTACATAAAATCTTAAGCCCCATTGTCGCCCTGTTACCCAATCCGAATACTTTTTTCCTTCTTCTGTGAATTTTATAACTATGGTATTGCATTGGCTATTGTGATTGCAAGTAGCCTGGGAGCTAGGAAGATACCGTCCCCGCTGAGGGCATTTAGTAGTGCCAGAGTGGTTGCGGGATACGGTTATTAAATCCCACAATGAGGAGGGCTTCCAATAGACGGAGCCTGAAGTTTCACACCCCCAGGCAGCACAATAAGAGCTTTGCAGCCCTCCACATCAGTGGGCTTCTAATCTTGACTTACCATCTCGAGGACAAACATAAAAAGGAGCCAGTCATAACTGGCATCTTGACCAGGGTCTGGCACAACCTAAGGCTGCTGTTCTTTGGTAATGGGTGGTTTCAGAAAGAATGGGTAACTCTTTACAACTTTTCTCTGGGATATCTCAAGTATCTAAGCCAGCAATTAAGAGGCACAAGTCTAGGGTTAAATCAGGCCACCAGGTTCTCGGGATATTGACCAGACCACATCCCCCAATTGGAATCGGACCAGACAAGTGAGTTTCATGGACTGATGGAGATTGAGGTAGGCCACTGTCCCTAGGGCCAACATGAGGAAGAGCACAGTTAGAGACCAGATCTGGTGAGTCTTATCTTTAGAGGATCTCCGGAGCGGTGTAGGCGCCATTGGGAGCATTGCTCGGGGTCTGGAGGAGGAGGAGTGGCCTTGGCGTGGGAGGCATGTATCCAAGCTGCAATCCTGTCTACCTTGAGAGTGGTGGGTGTGGTCAGAAGGACTGTATAGGGTCCCTTCCACCAAGGCTCGAGTCCTTGGGACCAGTGTCGTCGAATGTAGACTGAGTCACCGACATGGAAAGGGTGTCCTGTCTGGTTGTGGCCAGGCTTGTAGATCTCAGCAAAGGGGGCCCAAACTTAGGCCTGTACCACTTGTAGCCCTTTGAGGCAAGCCTGCAAATCAGTTTTGGAAGCAGAGGACTGATAAGAATTGAGCATGGTAGACAGAGGAGGTGGTCCTCCATATAAAATCTCATATGGAGTCAGATTAAAACGAGAAGGGGTGTTTCTGGCCCTAAACAGGGCCAGAAGTAGGAGGCATCTCCAGTCTTTTAAGCCAGTCTCTATTAGAGTTTGGTCAATTTAGTCAAGGTCTCTTTTAGAGTTCTATTCATCCTTTCTACCTGTCCTGAACTTTGGGGTCTATAAGCACAATGTAATTTCCAATCAGTCCCCAGGATCTTGGCCAATCCCTGACTTACCTGGGAGATGAAGGCTGGCCCATTATCTGACCCAATTACCTTAGGGAGTCCAAACCGAGGAAAGATGTCTTCTAGGATGGCCTTGGTTACTGTTTGTGCTGTTTCCCATCGGGTTGGGAAAGCCTCTACCCATCCTGAAAAAGTGTCTATGAAGACCAATAAGTATCGATAACCTGCAGCTGGGGGTTTTACCTCAGTGAAGTCTACTTCCCAGTAGGTTCCTGGTCTGTCACCATGGACCCTGGTTCCTTCTGGGGCTTGGCTTTTGCCAGCGTTGACTTGCTGTCAGGCTTGGCAATTAACTACAGTTTTGTCAATCAGGGCATTGGCTCCAGGGATGATGAACTCTGTTTTGTCCAGGATCTGTCGAAGCTTTTTTGATCCTAGGTGGGTCCAGGCGTGCATCTGTTGGATCATGGCAGTTGCCTCTTTGGCTGGTAGCACGGTCTTCTCATTTTCGATCCACTGCTGGAGTTTTGGGTCTAATGAGGCCCCTAAAGCCTGAGCCTTGGCTTGGTCTTCTGAAGTATAGGTATATGGTTCTACTTGGCTGGGTGCCTGATTGGCTCTATCGGCCTCTAGGGCCAGTGTTAGGGCCTCCATGTGGGTGACTTATTTTGCCACTCAGTCCGCCTGTTGGTTACCCAGGGCAATGGGGTCCTGTCCTTTTTGATGCCCAGGACAGTGTTGGATTAGGATTAAGGTTACTGTTAGGGTTAGTTTTAGGGTTAGGGTTAGGTTTAGGGCTAGGGTTAGTTTTAGGGCTAGGGTTAGGACTCAGTATTAGGGTTAGATTTAGGGTTACTGTTAGGGTTAGAGTTAGGGTTAGTGTTTGGGTGAGGGTTAGGGTTAGGGTTAGGACTCAGGGTAAGGGTTAGGTTTAGGGTTAGGGTTAGTGTAAGGGTTAGGGTTAGGGTTAGGTTTAGTGTCAGGGTTATAGTCAGGACTCAGTGTCAGGATTAGGATTAGGTTTACTGTTAGGGTTAGTGTTAGTGTTAGGGTTAGGGTTAGTGTTAGGTTTAGGTTAAGTGTTAGGGTTAGGGTTAGGGTTAGGTTAGGGTCAGGACCCAGGGTTAAGATTTGGCTTAGGGTTACTGTTAGGGTTAGGGTTAGGGTTAGGGTTAGGGTTAGGATTAGGGCAGGACTCAGGGTTAGGGTTAGGCTTAGGTTTACTGTTAGGGTTAGGGTTAGGGTTAGGGTTTGGGTTAGGGTTAGGTTTAGTGTTAGGGTTAGGGTTAGGTTTTGTTTTAGTGTTAGGTTTAGGTTTAGGTTTAGGTTTAGGGTTAGGGTCAGGGTTAGGACTCATAGTTATGGTTAGGTTTAGGGTTACTGTTAGGGTTAGGAGTAGGTTTAGTGTTAGGGTTAGGTTTATGGTTAGGGATTTGTGTTAGGACTCAGGGTAGGGTTGGGGTTAAGGTTAGGGTTAGGGTTAGGGCTAGGGTTAGGACTCAGGGTTAGGGTTAGGATTAGGATTAGGGTTGGCGGTAGTGTTAGGGTTAGGGATAGGACTCAGGGTTTGTTTTAGGCTTAGGGTTACTGTTATGGTTAGGGTTAGAGTTAGGGTTAGGGTTAGGTTTAGGGTTAGGACTCAGGGTTAGGATTAGGATTAGGGTTACTGTTAGGGTTAGTTTTAGGGTTAGGGTTAGGGTTAGTTTTAGGATTCGGGTTAGGACTCAATGTTAGAGTTAGACTTAGGGTTACTGTTAGGGTTAGTGTTAGTGTTAGGGTTAGGGTTAGGACTCAGTATTAGAGTTAGGTTTTGTGTTAGGTTTAGGTTTAGGTTTAGGGTTAGTGTTTTGTTAGGGTTAGGGTTAGGTTTAGGTTTAATGTTAGGGTTAGGATTAGGGCTATGGTTAAGGTTGGGGATAGTTTTAGGGTTAGGGTTAAGGTTAGGGTTAGGACTCAGAGTTAGAGTTAGTTTTAGGATTACTGTTAGGGTTAGGGTTAGGGTTAGTTTTAGGGTTAGTGTTAGTGTTAGGACTCAGGGTAGGGTTAGGAATCAGAGTAGGGCTTAGGGTTACTCAGGGTTAGGGTTAGGGTTAGGGCTAGAGTTAGGAATCAGGGTTAGGGTGAGGATTAGGGTTAGGGTTGGGGGTAGAGTTAGGGTTAGGGTTAGGACTCAGGGTAAGGTTTAGGCTTAGGGTTACTGTTACGGTTAGGGGTAGGGGTAGGGTTAGAACTCAGGGTCAGGATTAGGATTAGGGTTACTGTTACAGTTAGTGTTAGGGTTAGGGTTAGTGTTAAGGTTAGGTTTAGTGTTAGGGTTACGGTTAGGTTTAGGTTAGGGTCAGGACTCAGGGTTAGGGTTAGGCTTAGGGTTACTGTTAGGGTTAGGGATAGGTTTAGGTTTATGTTCAGGGTTAGGGTTAGGGTTAGGACTCAGGATTAGTGTTAGGGTTAGCATTAGAGTTAGGGTTAGGATTAGGTTTAGGGTTAGACTTAGGATTACTGTTAGGTTAGGGTTAGGGTTAGTGTTAGGGTTAGGGTTAGGACTAAGGGTTAGGGTTAGGCTTAGTGTTACTGTTAGGGTTAGGGTTAGTGTTTGGTTTAGGTTTAGGCTTAGGGTTAGGGTTAGGGTTAGATTTAGGTTTAGGGTTAGGTTTAGGGTTAGGGTAAGGGTTAGGGTTAGAACTCAGAGTTAGAGCTAGGCTTAGGATTACTGTTAGGGTTAGGGTTAGTGTTAGGTTTAGGGTTAGTGTAAGGGTTAGGGTTAGGGTTAGGGTTAGAGTTAGAGTTAGGGTTGTGGTTGTGGTTAGGGTTAGGGTTAGGGTTAGGACTCAGTGTTAGGGTTAGGCTTAGGTTTATTATTAGTGTTAGTGTTAGTTTTAGTGTTAGTGTTAGTATTAGGTTTAGGGTTAGTGATAGGTGTAGGGTTAGGGTTAGGGGTGTGAGTTAGGGTTAGCGTTATTGTCAGGATTTGGACTCAGGGTTAGGGTTAAGGTTAGTGTTAGTGTTTGGGTTAGGATTAGTGTTAGGGTTATGGTTATGGTTAGGGTTAGGGTTATGGTTATGTTTAGGGTTGTGGTTAGGGATAGGTTTAGGGTTAGGTTCAGGGATAGTGTTAGGGTTAGTGTTAGGGTTAGGATTAGTGTTAGTGTTAAGGTTAGGGTTAGGGTTAGGTTTAGGTTTAGCACTCAGGGTTAGGGTTAGGCTTAAGGTTACAGTTAGGGTTAGGGTTATTGTTAGTGTAAGGGTTAGGGTTAGGGTTAGGGTTAGTGTCAGTGTTAGGGTTAGGGTTAGGGTTAGGACTCAGGGTTCGGGTTAGGCTTAGGGTTACTGTTAGGGTTAGGGTTAGGGTTAGGTTCTTGTTAGGGTTAGGGTTCGGGTTACGTTAGGGTTAGGGTTAGGGTTAGAGTTAGGGTTATGGTTAGGGTTAGGGATAGTGTTAATGTTAGGTTTAGGATTAGGGTTAGGGTTAGTGTTAGGGTTAGGGTTAGAGTCAGGGTCAGATTCAGTGTTAGGTTTAGGACTCAGGGTTAGGGTTAAACTTAGGGTTACTGTTAGGGTTAGGGTTAGGTTCTGTTAGGGTTAGGGTTAGGGTTAGGGTTAGGGTTAGGGTTAGGGTTAGGGTTAGGGTTATGGATAGTGTTAGTGTTAGTGTGAGGGTTAGGATCAGTGTTAGTGTTAGGGTTAGGCTTAGGGTTACAGTTAGGTTTAGGGTTATTGGTAGGGTTAGGGTTAGGGTTAGAGTTAGGGTTAGGGTCAGATTTAGGGTTAGGGTTAGGTTTAGCACTCAGGGATCGGGTTAGGCTTAGGGTTACTGTTAGGGTTAGGGTTAGGGTTAGGGTTAGGGTTTGGTTAGGGATAGGGTTAGAGTTAGGGTTAGGATTAGGTTTAGGGTTAGGGATAACCTTAGGGTTAGGGTTAGGGTTAGGGTTAGGACTCAAGTTTAGGCTTAGTGTTAGTTTTAGGTTTAGGGTTAATGTTAGGGATACAGTTAGGGTTAGGGGTTTGGGTTAGGGTTAGGGTTAGGGTTAGGATTAGTGGTAGGGTTAGGGTTACGGCTAGGGTTAGGGTGAGAGTTAGGGCTAGTTTTAGGTTTAGGGGTAGGATTCAGGGGTAGGGTTAGGCTTAGGGTTACTGTTGGGGTTAGGGTTAGTGTTAGGGTTAGGGTTAGGGTTAGGATTAGGGTTAAGGTTTGTGTTAGGTTTAGGTTTAGGGTTAGGGTTAGGGTTAGCATTAGGTCAAGGGTTAGGGTAGGGTTAGTGTTATTACTCCTTGTTTGGGTTAGGCTCATGGTTACAGTTAGGGTTAGGGTTAGGGTTAGGGTTAGGGTTAGGGTTAGGGTTAGGGTAAGGGTTAGGGTTATGGTTAGCCTTATTGGATAAGGTTAGGGTTAGGGTTACGGTTAGTGTTAGTGTTAGGTTTAGGATTATTATTAGGGTTAGGTTTAGGGCTAGGGTTAGTTTTATGGTTAGGGTTAGGGTTAGGGATAGGTCTCAGGGTTAGGGTTAGGCTTAGGGTTACTGTTAGGGTTAGGGATAGTATTAGGGTTAGGGTAAGAGTTAGGGTTAATGTTAGGGTTAGTGTTAGGGTTAGCACTCAGGGTAAGGGTTAGGGTTGAGTTAGTGTTAGGGTTAGGGTTAGGATTAGTGTTAGGGTTACAGTTAGGGTTAGTGTTAGTTTAGGGTTAGGATTAGTGGTAGGGTTAGGTTCAGGGCTAGGTTTAGGGTTACGGTTACGGTTATAGTTACGGTTAGGTTTAGGACTCAGGGGTAGGGTTAGGCTTAGGGTTACTGTTAGGGTTAAGATTAGTGTTAGGGTTAGGGTTAGGTTTAAGGTTTGTGTTAGGGTTACGGTTAGGGTTAGCGTTAGGACAAAGGTTAGGGTTAGTGTTAGGGTTACTACTCCGAGTTTGGGTTAGGCTTATGGTTACAGTTAGTGTTAGTTTTAGAGTTAGGGTTAGGGTTAGGGTAAGCGTTAGGTTTAGGGTAAGGGTTAGGGTTAGGGTAAGCGTTATGGGTTAGGTTAGGGTTAGGGTTAATTTTAAGGTTAGGGTTAGGATTTTTGGTAGGGTTAGGTTTAGGTCTAGGGTTAGGTTTAGTGTTAGTGTTAGGGTTAGGGGTAGGGGTAGGTTTCAGGGTTAAGGTTAGGCTTAGGGTTACTGTTAGGCTTAGGGTTAGGGTTAGGGTTAGAGTTAGGGTTAATGTTAGGGTCAGTGTTAGGGTTAGCACTCAGTGTAAGGGTTAGAGTTACACTTAGGGTTACTGTCAGTGTTAGGTTACGGTTAGGGTTAGGGTAAGGTTTAGTAGTTAGGGGTTAGGGTTATGGTTATGGTTGGGGTTAGGGTTAGTGTTAGTGTTAGTGTTACGGTTAGGGTTAGGACTCAGGTTTCGGGTTAGGCTTAGGGTTATTGTTATGGTTATGGTTATGGTTAGGGTTAGGGTTAGGAGTTAGTGTTAAGTTTAGGCTTAGGGTTAGGGTAAGGGTTAGGTTTAGGATAAGGGTTAGGGTTAGGTTTAGGTTTAGGGTTAGGGGTTAGGGTTAGTGTTAGTGTTAGGGTTAGGGTTAGTGTTAGGGTTAGAGTTAGGGTTAGGATTTGTGGTATGGTTAGGGTTAGGGCTAGGGTTAGGGTTAGGGTTAGGGATAGGATTATGGTTAGGGTTAGGTTTAGGGGTAGGACTTAGGGTTAGGGTTAGACATAGGTATACTCTTAGGGTTAGAGTTAGAGTTAGGTTTAGGGTTAGGTTTAGAGTTAGGGTTAGTGTTAGGGATAGGGATAGGGTTAGGGTTAGAGTTAAGGTTTGTGTTAAGGTGTGGGTTAGGGTTAGTGCTAGCGTTAGGAAACGATTAGGGTTAGGGTTACTTCTCCGAGTTAATTTTAGGCTTAGGGTTACAGTTAGGTTTAGAGTTAGGGTTAGGGTTAGGGTCAGGGTTAGGGTAACGGTTGGTTTTAGGGTAAGGGTTAGGTTTAGGGTTAGGGTTATGTGTTATGGGTTAGGGTTATGGTTAGTGTTAGGGTTAGGATTAGTGGAAGGGTTAGGTTCAGGGCTAGAGTTAGGGTTATTGGTTAGGGTTAGGGTTAGGAGTATGTCTCAGGGTTAGGCTAAGGCTTAGGGTTACTGTTATGAATAGGGTTAGGGTTAGCGTTAGAGTTAGGGTTATTGTTAGGGTTAGGACTCACTGTTAGGGTTAGGGTTAGGCTTAGGGTTACTGTTACTGTTAGAGTTAGGGTTAGGACTCAGTGTTAGGTTTAGGCTTAGGGTTAGGTTTAGGGTTAGGGATAGGGTTAGCTTTAGGGTTATGGTTAGCGTTAGGGTTGGAACTGTGTTAGGGTTAGGGTTAGGGTTACTCTTAGGGTTATTGTTAGTGTAAGTGTTAGTGTTAGGTTTAGGTTTAGGGTTAGGATTCAAGCTAGGGTTAGGGTTAGGGTTAGGCTTAGTGTTAGGGATAGGGTTAGGGTTAGGGTTAATATTAGGATTAGGGTTAGTGTTAGTGTTATCTTTAGGGTTAGGGTTAGGGTTAAGGTTTGGGTTGGGGGTTAGGGGTTAGGGTTAGGGTTTCGGTTAAGGTTAGAGGTTAGGGTTTAGGGTTAGGGTTAGGGTTAGGGTTAGGGTTAGCATTAGGTTTATTATTAGGGTTAGGTTTAAGGTAGTGTTAGCGTTACGCTTAGGGTTAGGATTAGGGTTAGGGTTAAGGTTAGGTTTAGAATTTAGGTTTAGGGTTAAGCTTAGGGTTACTGTTAGGGTTAGTGTTAGGGTTAATGTTAGGGTTAGGGTTAGTGTTAGGACTCAGGGTTAGGGTTAGGATTAGTGTTAGAGTTATGGTTATGGTTATGGTTATGGTTTGGGTTAGGGTTAGGGTTAGGGTTAGGGTTACGGTTAGGGATAGT
The DNA here is from genome assembly GCF_964271855.1 of Acomys minous. Lineage (NCBI taxonomy): Eukaryota > Metazoa > Chordata > Mammalia > Rodentia > Muridae > Acomys > Acomys minous. The sequence goes on from NC_140489.1 coordinate 126,991,622, forward strand.
GTTAGGTTTAGGGCTAAAGTTAGGGTTAGGGTTAGAGTTAGGGTTAGGACTTAGGGTAAGGTTTAGGTTACAGCTAGGGTTAGGGTTAGGCTTAGGGTTAGAGTTAGGGTTAGTGTTAGGTTTAGGGTTAGTGTAAGTTTTAGGGTTAGGGTTAGGGTTAGTGTTGGGGTTGGGTTAGGGTTAGGGTTAGGATTACGGCAAGTGTTAGGGTTAGCGTTAGGGTTAGGACTCAGGGTTAGGGTTAGGGTTAGGGTTACTGTTAGTGTTAGTGTTAGTGTTAGTGTTAGTGTTAGTGTTAGTGTTAGTGTTAGTGTTAGGTTTAGGGTTAGGGTTAGGTTTAGGGATAGGGTTAGGGTTAGGGTTAAGGGTTAGCGTTAAGTTTAGGGTTATTGTTAGGTTTAAGGTTTGTGTTAGGGTTGGGGTTTAGGGTTAGGTTTTAGACAAGGGTTAGGGTTAGGGTTAAGGTTACTACTCAGAGTTAGGGTTAGGCTTATGGTTACAGTTCAGGTTAGGGTTAGGGTTAGGGTTAGGGTTAGGGTTAGGAATAGGGTAAGTGTTAGGTTTAGGGTAAGGATTAGGGTCAGGGTTTGGGTTAGGGGAGAGGGTTAGGTTTAGGGTTAGGGTTAGTGTTAGTGTTAGTGTTAATGTTATAGTTAGGGTTAGGATTAGAGGTAGGGTTAGGGATAGGTCTAGGGTTAGAATTATGGTTAGGAGTAGGACTCAGGGATAGGGTTAGGCTTAGGGTTACTGTTAGGGTTAGTGTTAGGTTTAGGGTTAGAGTTAGTGTTAGTGTTAGGTTTAGTGTTAGGGTTAGGACTCAGGGTTAGGGTTAGGGTTAAGCTTAGGGTTACTGTCAGGGATAGGATTAGGGTTAGGGTTAGGGTTAGGTTTAGTGGTAGGGGGTTAGGGTAAGGATTAAGGTTACGGGTTAGGGGTAAGGGTTAGGGTTAGGGTTAGGGCTAGCTTTAGGGTTATTATTAGAGTTAGGTTTCAGGTAGGGTTAGCCTTATGGTTAGGGTTAGGGTTAGTGTTAGGTTTAGAATTTAGGGTTAGGATAGGCTTAGTGTTATTGTTAGGTTTCGTGTTAGGTTTAGTGTTAGTGTTAGTGTTAGGATTAGGGTTAGAGTTAGGAATCAGGGTTAGGGTTAGGCTTAGGGTTACTGTTAGGTTTAGAGTTCGGGTTAGGGTCTGGTTAGGGTTAGGGTTAGGGTTAGCCTTAGGGTTAGGGTTAGGGTTAGGTTTAGGGTTAGGGTTAGGACTCAGGATTAGGGATAGGGTTAGAGTTAGGGTTAGGGTTAGAGTTACGGTTAGGGTTAGGGTTAGGGTTAGGGTTAGTGTTAGAACTAAGAGTTATGGTTAGGCTTAGGGTTACTGTTAGGTTTAGGTTTAGGGTTAGGGTTAGCATTAGGGTTATTATTAGGGTAGGTTTAAGGTAGGGTTAGCATTACGTTTAGGGTTAGTGTTGGTGTTAGGTTTAGAATTTAGGGTTAGGGTTAGGTTTAGAATTACTGTTATGGTTAGGGTTAGTGTTCGTGTTAGGTTTAGTGTTAGGGTTAGGGGTAGGACTCAGTTTATGATTAGGGTTAGGATTAGTGTTAGCGTTACGGTTAGGATTATGGTTATGGTTATGGTTAGGGTTAAGGTTAGATTAAGGAATAGGGTTAGGGTTAGGGTTAGTGTTAGAGTTAGGGTTAGGGTTAGGGATAGTGTTAGTGTTAGGGTTAGGGTTAGGATTAGTGTTTGGGTTAGGGTTAGCGTTAGGGTTAGCGTTAGAGTTAGGACTCAGGGTTAGGGTTAGGCTTAGGGTTACATTTAGGGTTAGGGTTAGGGTTAGGGTTAGGGTTAGCACTCAGTGTTAGGGTTCAGCTTAGGGTTATTGTTAGGGTTAGTTTAGTGTTAGTGTTAGGTTTAGTGTTAAGATTACGGTTAGGGTTAGGGTTAGGTTTAGGGTTATGGTCAGGGTTAGGGTTAGGGATAGGGTTAGGGTTAGGGTTAGGGTTTTGGTTATGGCTTAGGGTTAAATTTAGTGTTAGGATTAGCATTAGGTTTAGGTTTAGTGTTAGGGTTAGGGCTAGGGTTGGGGGTGGGGTTTAGGGTTAGTGTTAAGAGTTAGGGTTAGGGTTAGGACTCAGTTTTAGGGTTAGGCTTAGGGTTACTGTTAGGGTTAGGGTTAGGGTGATGGTTAGGTTTAGGGTTAGGGTTAGTGTTAGCAGTCAGTGTAGGGTTGATATAGGGTTAGGGTTAGGGCTAGGGTTAGGTTTGGGGATAGTGTTAGGGTTAGGGTTAGGGTTAATATTAGGGTTAGGGTTAGGTTTAGGGTTTGGGTTAAGGTTAGGACTTAGGGGTTGTGGTTAGGGTTAGGGTTAGGGTTAGAGTTAGGGTTATTATTAGGGTTAGGTTTAATGTAGGGTTAGCGTTACGTTTAGGATTAGGGTTAGGGTTAGGTTTAGAATTTAGAGTTACAGTTAGGTTTAGGGTTACTGTTAGGGTTAGTGTTAGGATTAGTGTTGGTGTTAGGGTTAGTGTTAGTGTTAGAGTTAGGACTCATGGTTAGGATTAGGGTTAGGATTAGTGTTAGTGTTACGGTTAGGGTTATGGTTATGGTTAGGGTAAGGGTTAGGGTTAGGGTTAGTTTTAAGGATAGGGTTAGGGTTAGGGTTAGTGTTAGGGTTAGGGTTAGGACTCAGGGTTAGGGTTAGATTTAGTGTTAGTGTTAGGGTTAAGGTTAGGATTAGCGTTAGGGTTAGGGTTAGCGTTAGGGTTAGGGTTAGAGTTACTACTCAAGGTTAGGGTTAGGCTTAGGGTTACAGTTAGGGTTAGGGTTAGGTTTAAGGTTAGGGTTAGGGTGAGCATTATGGTGAGGACTCAGTGTTTGGGTTAGGCTTTGGGTTATTGTTAGGATTAGTGTTAGTGTTAGTGTTAGTGTTAGTGTTAGTGTTAGGTTTAGGTTTAGGTTTAGGGTTAGGGTTAGGGTTAAGTTTAGTGTTAGGGTTAGGGTTAGGGATAGGGTTAGGGTTATGGTTATGGTTAATATTAGGGTTATGTTTAGGGTTAGGATTAGCTTAAGGGTTAGGGTTAGGTTTAGGTTATGGGTTATGGGTTAGGGTTAGGGTTAAAGTTAGTGTTAGGGTTAGGTTTAGGTTTAGTGTTAGGGTTAGGGTTGGGTTTGTGATTTAGGGTTAGGGTTAGGGTTATGGTTAGGGTTAGGATTCAGAGTTTGGGTTATGGTTATGGTTAGGTTTAGGGTTGGGGTTAGTGTTAGGACTCAGGGTAGGGTTGAGGTTAGGGTTAGGGTTAAGGCTAGGGTTACGTTTAGGGTTAGGGTTAAGATTAGGACTCAGGGTTAGGGTTAGGATTAGGGTTAGGGTTGGGGGTAGGGTAAGGGTTAGGGTTCAGACACAGGGTTAGGTTTAGTCTTAGGGTTACTGATACGGTACGGTTAGGGTTAGGGTTAGGGTTAGGACTCAGGTTTAGGCTTAAACTTAGTGCTACTGTTAGGGTTAGTGTTATGGTTAGTGTTAGGGTTAGGGTTAGGATTAAGATTAGGAAACAGGGTTAGTGTTAGGACTCAGGGTTAGAGTTAGGGTTATTGTTAGGTTTAGGGTTAGGGTTAGGATTAAGATTAGGAAACAGAGTTAGTGTTAGGCTTAGGGTTACAGTTAGGGTTAAGGTTAGGGTTAGGGTCTGGCTAGGTTTAGAGTTAGGGTTAGGGTTAGGAATAGGGTTATGTTTAGGCTTAGGGTTACTGTTAGGTTTAGGGTTAGGGTTAGGGTTACTGTTAGGTTTAGGGTTAGGACCCATAGTTAGTGTTAGGCTTAGTGTTACTGTTAGGGTTAGGGTTAGGGATAGGATTAGGTTTAGGGTTAGGGTTCAGGTTCTGGTTGGGGTTAGGCTCAGGTTTAAGGTTATGTTATTGATAGAGATTAGGGTTACGGTTAGGGTTAGGGTTAGGGTTAGGGTTAGGATTCAGGGTTTGGGTTAGGCTTAGGGTTACTGTTAGGGTTAGAGTTTGGGTAAGGGTCTGGTTAGGGTTAGGGTTAGGGTTAGGATTAGGGTAAGCCTTAGGGTTAGGGTTAGGACTCAGAGTTAGTGTTAGGGGCAGAGTTAGGGTTAGGGTTAGGGTTAGGGTTAGGGTTAGGGTTAGGGTTAGGGTTAGAGTTGGGGTTGGGGTGAGGTTAGGGTTAGGGTTACAGTTAGGACAAAGGTTAGGATTAGGGTTAGGGTTACTACTCAGAGTTAGGGTTAGGCTTATGGTTCCAGTTAGGGTTAGGGTTAGGGTTAGGGTTAGGGTCTGGATTAGGGTTAGTGTTAGGGTTAGGACTCAAAGTTCAGGTTAGGCTTAGGGTTACTGTTAGGATTAGGGTTAGGGTTAGGGTTACGGTTGGGGTTAGGGGTAGGACTCAGGGTTAGTGTTAGAATTAGGGTTACTGTTAGGGTTAGGGTTAGGGTTAGGATTAGGGTTAGGGTTAGGATTAGGGTTAAAACTCAGGGTTAGGGTTAGGCTAAGGTTACTGTTAGGGGTAGTGTTAGGGTTAGTTTTAGGGTTAGGGTTAGGGTTAGGGTTAGGATTAGGTTTAGGACTCAGGGTTAGGGTTAGGGTTAGTGTTAGTGTTAGGGGTAAGTTTAGGGTTAGTGTTAAGGTTAGGCTTAGCCTTAGGGCTAGGGTTAGGGTTGGGTTAGGGTTAGGATTAGGCTTAGGTTTAGGCTTAGGGTTATGGTTAGGGTCAGGGTTTGGTTTAGGTGTTAGAAGTTAGGGTTAGGGTTAGGGTTCGGGTTAGGTTTAGGGAAAGGGTTATTGTTATTGTTAGTGTTAGGGTAAAAGTTACTGTTAGGGTTAAGGTTATGGTTAGGGTTAGGGTTTAGGGTTAGGGTTAGGGTTAGGGTTAGGACTCAGGGTTAGAGTTACGGTTACGGTTACTGTTAAGGTTAGAGTTAAGGTTCAGGTATGGGTAGGGATAGGGTTAGGGTTAAAATTAGGGTTAGGGTGTAGGTTAGCCTTAGGTTTATGGTTATGGTTAGGGTTAGGTTTAGGATTAGGGTTAGGGTTAGGGTTAGGGTTAGGTCTAGGGTTAGATCTCTGGTTTAGGTTTAGTGTTACAGTTAGGGTTAGGGTTAGGATTAGGGTTAGGACTAAGGGTTAGGGTTAGGCTTAACGTTACTGTTAGGATTAGGGTTAGGGTTGGGATTAGGGTTAGGGTTAGGACTCAGAGTTAGGGTTAGGCTTAGGGTTACTGTTAGGGTTAGGTTTAGGATTAGGGTTAGGGATAGGGTTAGGATTAGGGTTAGGGTTAGCTATAGGGTTAGTGTTAGGGTTAGGCTTAGGGTTAAGCTTAGGCTTAGTTTAGGGTTAGGGTTATTGTTAGGTATAAGTGTTAGGGATTAGGGTTAGAGTTAGGGATCGGGTTAGGGTTAGAGTTACTGTTAGTACTAAGAGTTAGGGTCTTGCTTAGGGTTACTATTAGGTTTAGGTTTAGGGTTAGGGTTAGAGTTTGGCTTTGGGTTAGGCTTCAGAGCTAGGGTTATGCTTAGGGTTAGGGTTAGGGTTAGGGTTATTCTCAGGTTTAGTGTTAGGGTTAGTGTTAGGTTTAGGGTTAGGGTTACGGTTAAGGTTAGTACTCAGGGTTAGGGTTAATGTTAGGACTCAGGGTTAGGGTTAGGTTTACGGTTACTGTTAGGGTGAGTGTTAGGGTTAGGGTTAAGGTTAGGGTAAGAGTTTGGGTTAGGGTTAGGACTCAGTGGTAGGATTAGGCTTAGGGTTACTGTTAGGGTTAAGGTTTGGGTTAGGGTTAGGGTTAGGTTTGGGGTTAGGGTTAGGGTTGAAGTGAGGGTGAGGGTGAGGGTGTGGGTGAGGGTGAGGGTTAGGTTTAGGTTTAGGGTTAGGATTTGGATTCAGAGTTAGTGCTAGGGTTAGGGTTTGGATTAGCTTTAGGTTTAGAGTTAGTGTTAGGGTTAGGGCTAAGGTTAGGTTGAGTATTAATGTTAGAGTTAGGGTTAGGGTTAGTTTTAGGATTAGGACTCAGTGTTAGGGTTAGGCTTAGGGTTACTGTTAGGGTTAAGGTTTGGGTTAGGTTTAGGGTTAGGTTTGGGGTTAGGGTTAGGGTTAAGGTTAGGGTTAGGTTAGGGTAAAAGATAGGGTTAGGGTAAGTGTTAGGGTTAGGTTTAGGACTTAGGGTTAGGGTAGGCTCAGGGTTACTGTTAGGGTTAGGGTTAGGTTTAGAGTTAGGGTTCGGTTTAGGGTTAGGGTGATGGTGAGAGTGATGGTGAGGGTGCGGGTGAGGGTTAGGGTCAGGTTTAGGGTTATTGTTAAAATTAGGACTCAGGATTAGGGTTAGGGTTAGGGTTAGGGTTAGGATTAGGATTAGTTTTAGGGTTAGGTTTAGGTTAAGGATTAGGAGTCAGGGTGAGTGTTAGGCTTAGGATTACTGTTAGGGTTAGGACTCAGGGTTAGGACTCAGGGTTAGGGTTAGGGTTAGGGTTAGGGTTAGGGTTAGGGTTACGGCTAGGGTTAGGGTGAGAGTTAGGGCTAGTTTTAGGTTTAGGGGTAGGATTCAGGGTTAGGGTTAGGCTTAGGGTTACTGTTGGGGTTAGGGTTAGTGTTAGGGTTAGGGTTAGGGTTAAGGTTTGTGTTAGGTTTAGGTTTAGGGTTAGGGTTAGGGTTAGGGTTAGCATTAGGTCAAGGGTTAGGGTAGGGTTAGTGTTATTACTCCTTGTTTGGGTTAGGCTCATGGTTACAGTTAGGGTTAGGGTTAGGGTTAGGGTTAGGGTTAGGGTTAGGGTAAGGGTTAGGGTTATGGTTAGCCTTATTGGATAAGGTTAGGGTTAGGGTTACGGTTAGTGTTAGTGTTAGGTTTAGGATTATTATTAGGGTTAGGTTTAGGGCTAGGGTTAGTTTTATGGTTAGGGTTAGGGTTAGGGATAGGTCTCAGGGTTAGGGTTAGGCTTAGGGTTACTGTTAGGGTTAGGGATAGTATTAGGGTTAGGGTAAGAGTTAGGGTTAATGTTAGGGTTAGTGTTAGGGTTAGCACTCAGGGTAAGGGGTAGGGTTGAGTTAGTGTTAGGGTTAGGGTTAGGATTAGGTTTAGATTTAGGACTCAGGGTTAGGGTTAGGCTTAGGGTTACTGTTAGGTTTAGTGTTAGTGTTAGTGTTAGTGTTAGGGTTATGGTTAGGGTTATAAATCAGAGTTAGGGTTAGGCTTATGGTTACGGTTAGGGTTAAGGTTAGGATTATGGTTAGGGTTAGGGTTAGGGTTAGGGATAGGGTTAGGATTAGGGTTAGGGTTAGGGTTAGGACTCAGGGTTAGGTTTAGGCATAGGGTTACTTTTATGGTTAAGGTGAAGCTGAGGTTTAGGTTTAGGGTTAGTTTTAGGGTTAGTGTTAGGACTCAGGGTTAGGGTTAGTGTTAGGATTAGGTTTAAGGTTAGGGTTAGGTTTAGGGTTAGGACTCAGGGTTAGGGTTAGGCTTAGGGTTACTGTTAGGGTTCGGGTTAGGCTTTAGGTTAGCGTTTGGGTTAGGACTGTGGATTAGGGTTAGGTTTAGAGTTAGGGTTAGGGTTACGGTTAGGTTTATGACTCAGGGTTAGGGTTAGGCTTAGCGTTTCTATAGGGTTAGTGTTAGGGTTAGTGTTAGGGTTAGTGTTTGGGTTAGGGTTAGGGTTATGTTTAGGGTTAGGACTCAGGGCTAGGGTTAGGGTTAGGGTTAGGGTTAGGGTTAGGTTTAGCATTAGGGTAGGACTCAGGGTTAGGGTTAGCCTTAGGTTTACTGTTAGGGTTAGGGTTAGGGATATTGTTAAGGTTAGTGTTAGGGTTAGGGTGAGGGTTAGGTTAATTGTTAGGATTAGGATTAGGGACATAGGTTAGTGTCAAAGTTAGGGTTAGGGCTATGGTTAGCGTTAGGTTTAGGGTAAGGGTTAGGATTAGTGTTCGGATTAGTGTTAGGATTAGGGTCTGTGCTATGGTTAGGATTAGGGTTTGGTTTAGGTTTCGGGTTCATGTTAGGTTTAGGGTTAGGGTTAGGGTCAGGACACACGGTTAGAATTAGGCTTAGGGTTACTGTGAGGGTTGGGATTAGGGTTAGGGTTAGGGTTAGGGTTAGCATTTGGTTAGTGTTAGGACTTTGTGTTAGGGTTAGGATTAGGGTTACTGTTAGGGTTAGGGTTGGGGTTAGGATTAGGTATAGGGTTAGGGTTAGGGTTTAGGTTAGGACTACGGGTTAGGGTTAGGGTTAGGGTTATTGTTAGTGTTATTTTTAGTGTTAGGGTTAGGGTTAGGGTTAGGGTTAGGGTTAGGGTTAGGCTAAGGTTTAGGGTTAGGGTTAGGGTTAGAGTTAGGGTTAGTACTCAGGGTTAGGTTTAGGCTTAGGGTAACTGTTAGGATTAGGGTTAGGTTTATGGTCATGGTTAGGCTTAGGCTTAGGCTTAGGCTTAGGGTTACCATTAGGTTTAGGGTTATGGTTAGGGTTAGGATCTGTGTTAGGACTCAGTGTTAGGGTTAGGCTTAGTGTTATTGTTACGGTTAGGGTTAGAGTTAGGGTTAGGGTTTGGTTTAGGTTAAGGGATAGGGTTAGGGTTACAGTTATGGTTATGTTTAGGGTTAGGGTTAGTGTTAGGGTTAGGTGTAGGCTTTGGTTTAGAATTAGGGATAGGGGTTAAGGGGTCAGGGTTAGGGTTAGGCTTAGTGTTAGGGTTACAGTTAGGGTTAGCGTTAGGGTTAGGGTTATTGTTAGGACTCAGGGTTAGGTTTAGGGTTAGAGTTACTGTTAGGGTTAGGGTTAGTGTTAGGTTTAGAGTTAGGTTTAGGTTTAGGGTTAGGGTTAGGCTTAGTGTTATTGTTAGGGTTAGGGTTAGGGTTAGGGTTAGGGTGAGTGATTGGGTTAGGGTTAGAGTTAGGGTTAGGGTTAGGACTCAGTGTTAAGGTTAGGCTTAGGGTTAGGGTTAGTGTTAGGATTAGGGTTAGGGTTAGGGCTAGGACTCAGGGTTAGGGTTAGGCTTAGGGTTACTGTTAGGGTTAGGTTTAAGTTTAGGGTTAGGGTTAGCGTTAGGGTTTGGGTTAGGCTTAGGGCTCGGGTTAGGGTGTGGGTTAGGGTTAGGGTTAGCTTTAGGTTTAGGGTTAGGGTTAGTGTTAGGCTTACACTTAGGCTCAGGGTTAGGGTTAGGTTTATGGTTCTGGTTAGGGTCAGGGTTATGTTTAGGGATAGGGTTAGTGTTACTGTCAGGGTTAGGGTTAGGGTTAGGGTTAGGATTTAGGGTTAGGGTTAGGGTTAGTGTTAGGACTCTGGGTTAGCGTTGCGCTTAGGGTTACTGTTTAGGTTAGGGTTAGGGTTAGGGTTAGGGTTAGGGTTAGCCTTAGGGTTAGGGTTTGGGTTAGGGTTAGGCTTACGCTTATGCTTAGGCTTAGTCTTAGGATTAGGCTTGGGATTAGGGTTAGGGGTTAGGGGTTAGGGTCAGAGTTCTGGTTCTGGTTAGAGTTAGGGTTAGGTTTACAGTTAGGGTTATGGTAAGGGTTACTGTTAGGGTTAGGGTTAGTGTTAGGATTAAGGTTTAGGCTTAGGCTTAGGGTTAGGGTTAGGGGTTACAGTTAGGGTTTGTGTTAGGGTTAGGTTTTAGATTATGGTTTGGACTCAGTGCTAGGGTTAGGCTTAGATTTACTGTTAGGGTCAGTGTTAGGGTTAGGTTTAGGGTTTGGGTTAGGTTTAGGGTTGGTATTAAGGTTAGGACTCAGAGTTAGGGTTAGGCTTAGGGTTACTGTTAGGGATAGGGTTAGGTTTAGAGTAAGGGTTATGGTTAAGGATAGGGTTAGAGTTAGGTTTAGGGTTAGGGTAAGAGTTAGGATTAGGGTTAGCGTTAGGAATAGGGGTTAGGGTTAGGGTTAGGGTTAGGGTAAGGTTTAGGGTTACGACTCAGAGTTAGGGTTAGGCTTAGGGTTACTGTTAGGGGTAGTGTTAGGGTTAGGTTTAGGGTTAGGGTTAGGTTTAGGGATAGGCTTAGAGTTAGGTTTAGGGATAGGGTTAGGGTTAGGGTAAAGGTTAGGGTTATGGATAGCCTTAGGGTTAGGTTTAGGGTTAGGGTTAGTGTTAGGGATAGGGTTAGGGTTAGGGTAAGGGTTAGGCTTAGGGTTAGGGTTAGGGTTAGGGTTAGTGTTAAGGTTAGGATTAGAGTTAGGTTTAGGTGTAGGGTTTAGGTTAGGACTCAGGGGTAGGTTTAGGTTTAGAGTTACTGTTAGGGTTAGGGTTAGGACTCAGGGTTAGGGTTAGGATTAGGATTAATGTTAGGGTTAGGGTTAGGGTCAGGTTTAGGGTTAGGTTTAGGGTAAGAGTTAGGTTTAGGGTTAGGATTCAGGGTTAGGGTTAGGCTTAGGTTTACTGTTAGGGATAGGTATAGGGTTAGGATTAGGGTTAGGGTTAGGCTTAGGGGAAGGGGTAGGGTTAGGGTTAGGGTTAGTGTTAGGGTTAGGGTTGCTGTTAGGGTTCAGGTTCGGGTTCGGGTTATTGTTAGGACTCAGGGTTAGGGTTAGGATTAGGGTTACTGTTAAGGTTAGGGTTAGGGTTAGGGTTAGGCTTAGGGTTAGGGGTAGGGTTAGGGTTCGTGTAGGACTCAGTGTTAGGGTTAGGCTAAGGGTTACTCTTAGGGTTAATCCTAGTGCTAGTGTTAGGGTTAGGGTTAAGTTTAGGGTTAGGGTTAGGGTTAGGAATCAGAGTTAGGGTTAGGCGTAGGGTTACTGTTAAGGTTAGGTTTCGGTTTAGGGTTAGGTTTAGGGTTAGGGTTAGGGATAGGCATAGTGTTAGGTATTGGGTTAGGGTTAGGTTTAGGGTTAGTGTTAGGGTTAGGGTTAGGGTTAGGGTTAGGGTTACGGTTAGGGTTAGGGTTAGGGTTAGATTCAGGGTTAGGGTTAGGGTTGGTGTTAGGGTTAGGTTTCGAGTTAGGGTTAGCGTTAGGGTTTGTGTTAGGGTTAGGGTTAGGTTTAGGGTTAGGCTTAGGTTTGCTGTTAGGGTTCTGGTTCTGGTTAGGGTTAGGTTTATTGTTAGGACTCAGGGTTAGGGTTAGGATTTTGGTTACTGCTGGGTTATGGTTAGGGTTAAGTTTGGGGTTGGGGTTAGGTTTAGGATTAGGGTTAGGGTTAGGGTTAGTGTTACAATTATGGTAAGTACTCAAGGTTAGTTTTAGGTTTAGTGTTGTGTTAGGTTAAGTGTTAGGGTTCGGGTTAGGGTTAGGTTTAGGACTCAGGGTTAGAGTTAGGCTTAGGGTTACTGTTAGGGTTAGGGTTCGGGTTAGGGTTAGGGCTAGGATACAGGGTTAGGGTTAGGATTATTGTTAATGTTAGGGTTAGGGTTTGGCTTAGGGTTAGGGTTAGGTTTGGGTTGGAGTTGGTGTTGGGGTTAGTGTTACGGTTAGGGATAGGGTTAGGTTTACGATTAGAGTTAGGTTTAGTGTTAGCGTTTGGACTCAGGCTTATTGTTAGGCTTAAGGTTACTGTTAGGGTTAGGGTTAGGGTTAGGACTCAGGGTTAGGGATAGGCTTAGGGTTACTGTTAGGGTTAGGGTTAGTGTTAGGTTTAGGGTTAGGTTTTGGTTTAGATTTAGGGTTAGGGTTAGTGTTAGTGTTAAGGTTAGGTTTAGGGTTATGTTTAGGGTTCAGACTGAGGGTTAGGGTTAGGCTTAGGGTTACTGTTAGGGTTAGTGTTATGCTTAGGGTTAGGTTTAGGTTTAGGGTTAGGGTTAGGTTTAGGGTTAGGAGTTAGGGGTTAGGGTTAGGATTAGGGTTAGGATTCTGAGTTAGGGTTAGGCTTATTGTTACTGTTAGGGTTAGGGTTAGTGTTAGGGTTAGGGTTAGGTTTAGGGTTAGTTTTAGGTTTAGTACTCAGTGTTAGAGTTAGGCTTAGGGTTACTCTTAGGGTTAGGGTTAGGGTTTGTGTTAATGCTTGGGTTAGGATTTGGGTTAGGGTTAGGTTTAGGGTTAGAGTTATGAGTCAGGGTTAGGGTTAGGATTAGGGTTAGGGTTAAGGTTAGGGTTAGGTTTGGACTCAGGGTTAGGGTTAGTCTTAGGGTTACTGTTAGGGTTAGGGTTAGGGTTAGCATTAGGATTAGGACTCAGGGTTAGGGTTAGTATTAGGTTTACTGTTAGGGCTAGGGTTAGCATTAATTTTAGGGTTAGGGTTAGGGTTATGACTCATGGTTATGTTTAGGGTTACCGTTAGCGTTAGGGTTAGGGTTAGGGATAGGTTTAGCCTTATGGTAAGCTTTAGGGTTAGGGTTAGAATTAAAGTAGGGATTAGGGTTAGGGTTAGGGATAGGGTTAGGGTTAGGTCTCAGGGTTAGGGTCATTATTAGGGTTACTGTTAGGGTCAGGTGTAAGGTTAGGGATAAGGTTAGGGTTGGGTTTGGGGTTGGGATTATGGTTAGTGTTAGGGTTAGGGTTACGTTTAGGGTTAGGACTCAGGGTGAGGGTTAGGCTTAGGCATACTGTTAGAGTTAGGGTTATGGTTAGGGTCAGGGGTAGGGTTAATGTTAGGGTTAGGGGATATGGATTAGGATTAGGGTTAGGGTTAGGATAAGTGTTAGGGTTAGGGCTCAGGGTTAGGGTTATGCTTAGTGTTACTGTTAGGGTTAGGTTATTTTTAGGGGTTAGGGTTAGTGTTAGGTTTAGGATTATGGTTATGGTTAGGGTTAGGGTTAGGTTTAGGATTAGTGTTAGGGTTAGTGTTAGGGTTAGGTTTAGGGTTAGGGGTAGGGTAGGGTTAGATTTAGGGTTAGTGTTAGGGTTAGGGTTAGGGTTAGGACTCAGGGTTAGCATTAGGCTTATGTTTACTTTTAGGGTTAGGGTTAGGGTTAGGGTTAGTCTTAGGGTTAGGACTCAGGGTTAGGGTTAGGCTTAGGGTTACTGTTGGGGTTAGGATTAGGGTTCAGTTTATATTAATGTTAGGGATAGTGTTTGGGTTAGGGTTAAGGTTATGTTAGGGTTAGGGTTAGGACTCTGGGTTAGGGTTAGGATTATGATTACTGTTATGGTTAGGGTTAGTGTTAGTTTTAGGGTTAGGGTTAGAGTTAGGGTTACGCTTAGTGTTAGGTTTAGGGTTAGGGTTAGGTTTAGGAGTCAGTGTTAGTGCTAGGCTTAGGGTTACTGGTAGGGTTAGGGTTAGGATTAGGGTTAGGGTTAGGACTCAGGGTTAGGGTTAGTATTAGGTTTACAGTTAGGGTTAGGTTAGGGTTAGGGTTAGGGTTAGGGTTAGGCTAAGGTTTAGGGTTAGGGTTAGGGTTAGAGTTAGGGTTAGTACTCAGGGTTAGGGTTAGGGTTAGGGTTAGGGTTAGGGTTAGGGTTAGGGTTAGGGTTGGGTTAGGGGTTGGGATTTTGGTTAGCGTTAGGGTTAGGGTTAGGATTAGGTTTAGGGTTAGGACTCAGGGTTAGGGTTAGGCTTAGGCTTACTGATAGAGTTAGGGTTAGGGTCAGGGTCAAGGTTAGGGTTAATGTTAGGGTTAGGGGTTATGGATTAGGATTAGGGTTAGGGTTAGGGTTAGGGTTAGGACTCAGGGTTAGGGACACACTTAGGTTTATTCTTAGGTTTAGTGTTAGGATTAGGGTTAGATTTAGGGTTAGGGTTTGGATTACATTAGGGTTAGGGTTAGGGCTAGGACTCAGGGATAGGTTTAGGATTTGGGTTACTGATAGGGTTAGTGTTAGGTTTAGGGTTAGATTTAGTCTTAGGGTTAGAGTTAGTGTTAGGGTTAGGGTGGGGGCTAGGCTTAGGACTCAGTGTTAGGGTTAGTCTTAGGTTTACTGTTAGTGTTAGTGTTAGTGTTGGTGTTAGTGTTAGGGTTAGGGTTATGGTTAGGGTTAGAGTTAGGGTTGGCTTACGTTAGGGTTAGAGTTAGGGTTAGGACTCAGTGTTGGGTTAGGATTAGGGTTACTGTTAGGGTGAGGGTTAGGTTTAGGTTTAAGGTTAGTGTTAGGGTTAGGGTTAAGGTTAGGGTTAGGCTTAGTGTTATAGTTAGGGTTAGTGTTAGGGTTAGTGTTAGTGTTAAGGTTAGGGTTAGGATTAGGTTTAGGGTTAGGTTTAGGTTTAGGGTTAGGTTTAGGGTTAGGGGTAGGGATAGGCTTATGGTTATTGTTAGGGTTAGGGTTAGGGTTAGGGTTAGGGTTAGGACTATGAGTTAGGGTTAGGCTTAGGGTTACTCTTAGGGTTAGGGTTAGGGTTAGGTTTAGGACACAGGCTTAGGGTTAGGATTAGGGTTGTGTTAGGTTTAGGGTTAGGATTAAGGTTAGGACTCAGTGTTAGTGTTAGGCTTAGGGTTACAGTTAGGGTTAGGATTAGGTTTAGGGTTAGGATTAGGGTTATTGGTAGGGTTAGGGTTAGGGCTAGGTTTAGGGTTAGGTTTATGGTTAGAGTTAGGTTTAGTGTTAGGTTTAGGGATAGGGTAAGGACTGAGGATGAGGGTTAGTGTTAGTTTTAGGGTTAGGGTTAGGGTTGGGATTAGGAATCAGGGTTAGGGTTATGCTTAGTGTTACTGTTAGGGTTAGGTTTAGGATTAGGGGTTAGGGTTAGTGTTAGGGTTAAGATTATGGTTAGGGTTAGGGTTAGGGATAGGGTTAGGGTTAGGTTTAGGATTAGTGTTAGTGTTAGGGTTAGGGCTAGGGTTAGTGTTAGGGTTAGGTTTAGGGTTAGGGGTAGGGTGAGGGTTAGGGTTAGAGTTAGGGTTAGGATTCAGTGTTAGGGTTACGCTTAGGGTTACACTTAGGGTTAGGGTTAGATTTAGGTTTAGGGTTATGGTTAGGGTTAGGGTTAGGGTTAGGGTTAGGGTTAGGATTACTGTTACGGCTAGGGTTAGGGTTAGGGCTAGGTTTAGGGTTGGGGTTGGGTTTAGGGTTAGGGTTAGAATTAGGGGTAGTGTTAGGTTTAGGATTATGACTCAGGGATATGGTTAGGGTTAGTGTTACGGTTAGGGTTAGGATTAGGGTTAGGTTAGAGTTAGGGTTAGGGTTAGGGTTGTGGTTAGGGGTAGGGTTAGGATTAGGGTTAGTGTTAGATTTAAGGTTAGGTATAGTGTTGGGGTTAGAGTTAGGGTTAGCATTATTATTAGGGTTAGGTTTAGGGTAGGGTTAGGATTAGATTTAGGGTTATGGTTAAGGTTAGGACTCTGGCTTAGGGTTAGGATTGGGATTACTGTTAGGATTAGGGTTAGGGTTAGGGTTTGGTTTAGGACTCACGGTTAGGGTTAGGCTTAGGGTTACTGTTAGGGTTAGGGTTAGGTTTAGGTTTAGGGTTAGGGTTAAGTTTATGTTAGGGTTAGAGTTAGGGTTAGGATTCAGGGTTAGGGTTAGGATTATGGTTACTGTTATGGTTAGGGTTAGTGTTACGTTTAGGGTTAGTTTTAGGATTAGGGTTAGTGTTAGGTTTAGGGTTAGGGTTAGAGTTAGGTTTAGGTCTCAGTGTTACAGTTTGGCTTAGCTATAATGTTAGGGTTAGTGTTAGGTTTAGGTTTAGTGTTAGGGTTAGTGATAGGGTTAGGGTTAGGACTCAGGGTTAGAGTTAGAGTTAGTGTTAGGGTTAGATTTCGAGTAGGGTTAGGGTTAGGGTTAGGGTTAGGACTCAGGGTTAGTGTTATGCTTAGGGTTTGGGTTAGGGTTAGGGTTAGGGTTATGGTAAGGGTTAGAGTTAGGATAGGGTTACGTTAGGGTTAGAATTAGGGTTAGGACTCAGGGTTGGGTTAGGATAAGGTTACTGTTAGGGTGAGGGTTAGGTTTAGGTTTAGGGTTAGTGTTAGGTTTAGGATTAGGGTTAAGGTTAGGGTTAGGCTTAGTGTTACAGTTAGGGTTAGTGTTAGTGTTAGGGTTAGTGTTAGTGTTAATGTTAGGGTTAGGATTAGGTTTAGGGTTAGGGTTAGGGTTAGGGGTAGGGGTAGGGGTAGGGGTAGGGATAGGCTTATGGTTATTGTTAGGGTTAGGGTTAGGACTATGAGTTAGGGGTAGACTTAGGGTTACTCTTAGGGTTAGGGTTAGGGCTAGGTTTAGGACACAGGCTTAGGGTTAGCATTAGGGTTGTGTTAGGTTTAGGGTTAGGATTAAGGTTAGGACTCAGGGTTAGTGTTAGGCTTAGGGTTACAGTTAGGGTTAGGATTAGGTATAGGGTTAGGATTAAGGTTACTGGTAGGGTTAGGGTTAGGGCTAGGTTTAGGGTTAGGGTTAGGTTTATGGTTAGGGTTAGGTTTAGTGTTAGGGTTAGGGTTAGGGTTGGGGTTAGGAATCAGGGTTAGGGTTATGCTTAGTGTTACTGTTAGGGTTAGGTTTAGGATTAGGGGTTAGGGTTAGTGTTAGGGTTAAGATTATGGTTAGGGTTAGGGTTGGGGTTAGGAATCAGGGTTAGGGTTATGCTTAGTGTTACTGTTAGGGTTAGGTTTAGGATTAGGGGTTAGGGTTAGTGTTAGGGTTAAGATTATGGTTAGGGTTAGGGTTAGGGATAGGGTTAGGGTTAGGGTTAGGTTTAGGATTAGTGTTAGTGTTAGGGTTAGGGCTAGGGTTAGTGTTAGGGTTAGGTTTAGGGTTAGGGGTAGGGTGAGGGTTAGGGTTAGAGTTAGGGTTAGGATTCAGTGTTAGGGTTAGGCTTAGGGTTACTCTTAGGGTTAGGGTTAGATTTAGGTTTAGGGTTAGGGTTAGGACTCAGTGTTAGGGTTAGGGTTAGGATTACTGTTACGGTTAGGGTTAGGGCTAGGTTTAGGGTTGGGGTTGGGTTTATGGTTAGGGTTAGAATTAGGGGTAGTGTTAGGTTTAGGATTATGACTCAGGGATATGGTTAGGGTTAGTGTTACGGTTAGGGTTAGGATTAGGGTTAGGTTAGAGTTAGGGTTAGGGCTAGGGTTGTGGTTAGGGGTAGGGTTAGGATTAGGGTTAGTGTTAGATTTAAAGTTAGGTTTAGTGTTGGGGTTAGTGTTAGGGTTAGCATTATTATTAGGGTTATGTTTAGGGTAGGGTTAGGTTTAGGGTTATGGTTAGGGTTAGGACTCTGGCTTAGGGTTAGGATTGGGATTACTGTTAGGATTAGGGTTAGGGTTAGGTTTGGGGTTAGGGTTAGAATTAGTGTTAGGTTTAGGTTTAGGACTCAGGGTTAGGGTTAGGGTAAGGGTTAGTGTTAGGGTTAGCGTTAGGGTTAGGTTAGGGTTAGGGTTAGGGTTAGGGTTAGGGTTAGGGTTAGGGGTTAGCGTTAGGATTACGATTTTGGTTATTGTTAGGATTACGGTTAGGGTTAGGGTTGGGTTTGGGGTTATGGTTAGAGTTAGTGTTAGGGTTAGTGTTAGGGTAAGAATTTGGGTTAGGACTCAATGTTAGGTTTAGGTTTAGTGTTAGGGTTACGGTTAGGGTTAGGGTTAGGTTTAGGGTTAAGGTTAGGGTTAGGTTTAGGGATAGGGTTATGTTAGGGTTAGGGTTTGGTTAGCGTTAGGGCTAGGATTAGGATTAGATTTACCATTAGGATTAAGGTTACGGTTAGGATTAGGTTAGGGTTAGGGTTTGGTTTAGTGTTAGGGATATTGTTAGAGTTAGGTTAGGGTTAGGGTTACTGCTAATGTTAGGGGGGTTAGGGTTACCTTAGGGATAGGGTCAGGGTAGGGTTAGGGTTAGGTGTATGGTTAGGGTTAGGGTTAGGTTAGTATTAGCGTTAGGATTAGGATTAGTGTTAGGGTTAGGTTTAGGGTTAGGTTATTGTTAGGGTTAGGGATAGGGTTAGTGTTATGGTTAGGGTTAGTATTAGGGTTAGGTTTAGCATTAGGGTTAAGGTTAGGATTCGGGTTAAGGTTAAGTTTTGGTTTAGAGTTAGTTTAGGTTTAGGGTTAAGTTAGGGTTAGGGTTAGGGTAAGGATTAGGGTTAGGTTATGGTTACTGTTAAGGTTAGGGTTAGGTTTAGTGTTAGGGATAGGTTAGGCTTAGGGTTAGGGTTTGGGTTAGCATTAGGGGTTAGGGTTAGGGTTAGGGTTAGGGTCATGGTAGTTTATGCTTAGGATTATGGTTAGGGTAAGTGGTTAGGGTAAGGGTTAGGTTTAGCATTAGTGTTAGGGCTAGGTTTGTGTTAGGGTTAGGGTTAGGTTTACGGTTAGGTTAGGGTTAGGGTTAGATTAGGGTTAGTTTTAGGGTTAGGGAAGGTTTAGGTTAGGGTTCGGGTTAGCGTTCTGTTAGGTTTACGTTTAGGGTTAGGTTTAGGGATTGGTAAGGGTTTGGGATAGGTTTAGGGTTAGGGTTAGGGTTAGGGTTAGGGTTATGCTTAGGGTTAGGTTTAGTCTTAGTGTTAGGGTTTGGGTTAGCATTAGGTGAGTTTTAGGGTTTTATTTAAGGGTTAGGTTAGGGATAGGGTAGGGTTATGGTAAGCGTTAGGTGAGGGTTAGGGTTAGGTTAAGGGTTAGGTTAAGTTTAGGGTTAGGGATAGGGTTAGGGTAATGTTTATGTTTATGTTAAGTTTAGGGTTAGGGTTAGGTTTGGGGTTAGGGTTAGTTTTACGTTTAGAGTTAGGGTTAAGGTTAGGGTTAGAGTTAGAGTTAAGTTAAGTTTAGGTTTAGGGCTCGCATTAGGTTAGGGTTAGGCTTAAGCTTAGGGTTAGGGTTATGTTTGGGATTAGGGTTAGGTTAATGTAAAGTTCATGGTAGGGTTAATGTTAGGTTTAGGGCTAGGGTAAGATTATGTTAGAGGTATGGTTAGGGTGGGGTAAGGGTTAGGTTTAGGGTTGGGTTAGGGTTAGATTTATGGTTAGGGTTAGTTTTAGGGTTGGGTTAGGTTACGGTTATGGTTAGTGTTAGGGTTAGGTATAGAGTTACTGTTAGGGTCAGCGTTAGGTTTAGGCTCAGGTTAGGTTTAGTTTAGGGTTATGGATAGGGTTATGATTAGGGATAAGGTTAGGGGTTAGGGTTAGTGTTAGCGTTAGGAATAGGTTAGGGTTAGTTTTACCGTTTGGTTAGGATTAAGGTTAGAGTTATGTTTAGGTTTTGGGTTAGGTTTGGTTTAGGTTTAGCGTTAGGGTTAAGATTAGGGTAATGGTTAGGTTTCGCTTTAGATCTAAGGTTAGGGTTAGTGTTAGGGTTAGTGTTAGGTTTAGGGTTACATTAGGGGGTGGGCTAGGGTTATGTTAGGGTTAGGGTTAGTGTTATGTATAGGGTTAGGGATAGGTTAGGGTTAGGGTTAGGGTTATGATTAGAGTTAGGGTTAGGGTTAGGGTTAGGGTTAGGGTTAGGGTTGGGGTTATGTGTGGAGAGCCAGGGATAGCAGCACTGCCTGCTGCTTCCCCGGCGCAATGTGTCCCCTTTTTGCGCATGTGCAGCATGCCCCCTTTTTGCACATGTGCAGTGTGCCCCTTTTTGCACATGCGCAGTGAGCAAGCTTAATGCGCATGCGCAGTGAGCAAGCCCCTTATGCGCATGCCTGAAGACATGGCATGAGGTGGCGTGATTTGAACAAAGCATAGCGTGAGGTGGTGTGATCTGAACAAGGCATAGCTTGAGGTGGCATGATCCAAATGCACCAGCCATGAGTGATGACGTGGCAGTTTCTGATAGGACAGGCACACTATAAAGGTTCTGTGGGAGCTTTTCCTGGGGTCACTCCAGGATCCTGAATAAAAACTGCTGCAAGAAGAGTTCCCGGTGTTGGTGTCTTTCCTGCTGGAGGGGAGTGGCATCAACATTTTGGTGGCCCATACGGGGAATCTCAGAACTTGCAGCAGGCAGGGCAGCTAGCTGGTAAGTTCCCGGTCAGTGGGACATAATTGTTAAGTTCTCAGGCCTTGAGAAAATAAACTTCCAGGGCTCGGACAAAATGGGGAATTAAGTTCCCAGTAAGTGGGACGTAACTGTTAAGTTCTCAGGCTTTGAGACAATAAAGTTCCGGGACTCAGACAAAATGGAGAATTATATTTTGGGGAGAGTGAAAGAGGAACGGTTTGAAGGGGACGATTCTGGCCCTGAGGATGAAGAATTAGAGGAGTTGGCTGAACAGCTAGATAGCATTATTATACCAAAAAAAGAAGGGGATCAAGATTACGCAGCCTTCACCTCCTGAACTAGAACCACCTAAATCTCCAGGCTGAATAAGTCCCCTGCCCCATATACCAGGGGGAGGTAGGTCTGCCTGTCCTGAGGTATGGAGGCAATTTCATTTGCAAAATGCTCCTCATTGTTACCCAGTTTTTCAGAATGCACAAGGGAATCGTTATCACGAACCCTTGGATTTTATAATTGTCCAAAGACTGACTGAGTCTGTTCGTGCTTATGGCATGACCGCAGCTTTTGTTATGGCGCAGTTGGAATCCCTAGGGAGATATTGCGAGACACCCTCAGATTGCCAAAATTTAGCACGAGCCTGCCTTTCACCTGGCACCTATTTAGATTGGAAAGCTTATTACACTGAGTTCTCAGCTGAGCAGGCAACTGCCAATGCAGCTAACAGACAACCAGCATGGGACCAGGATATGCTTATGGGGCAGGGACATTTCGCTAACCAACAGACAGGATATCTGGTGCAAGTTTATGAGCAAATTAATTTTATTGGCACAAGGGCATGGAAAGCCCTTCCTAAACAAGGGGAGGTATCTGGAAATCTCACAAAAATTATTCAAGGAGGCAATGAAATATTTGCCGACTTTGTGGCCAGATTAGTTGATGCCACTGGAAAGATCTTCGGCGACCCAGATACTGCAATGCCTTTGATAAAGCAACTTATTTTTGAGCAATGTACCAAGGAGTATAGACAAGCTATAAATCCATACAAACATAACTCTTTAGATGTGTGGTTAAAGATCTGCAGAGAGATAGGAGGACCATTATCAAATGTAGGATTGGCTGCAGCCGTGATGCAGGCAGCCCAAGGAGGGAATAGAAAGGGAATTACTGGTCCTCAAAATTGCTTCAAATGCGGCAAAGAAGGACATTTCAGATGCCAGTGTCCCAGGGGGATTAATCAGACTAGTCAAAATCCTCCTCCATGTACACCTGGCCTCTGTCCCAAATGCAGGAAAGGAAATCATTGGGCTAATGAATGCTGGTCAGTAAAAGACATTTATGGTCAGCCACTAGCAGCAGGATTTGGGGGAGCACGGCCAAAAAATGGGACACGGGGCCCTCGTCCTCAGGGCCCTCAAATATATGGGGCAATGGAGGAGAGCAGAGCTCTGAAACAGTAGCTGAGTCTGTGTTCTCCCATAGAATGGCAATGCCCCGAAGAGCTACTAGAGGGAGCTCAGGCCTTGACCTCTGTTCCACCACCAGACTCGTACTGACCCCACAAATGGGGCCTCAGTTGGTAGCCACTGATTTCACTGGCCCTCTACCAAAAGACACAGTGAGACTAATAATTGGAAGTAGTTCTACTACATTGCAAGGCCTTATTATTCATCCTGGTGTAATTGATTCAGATTATACAGGCACTGTAAAAATTATGATCTCATATCCTGGTGGGGTGAGCGCTATTTGCCCGGTGACTGTCTAGCACAGTTGCTCATTCTTCCTAGCTGTCATAATTTATTCCTGGCAAAAGATCAAACACGTGGAGAGAATGGGTTTGGATCCTCAGGAGCTTCAGTTTACGTGGCTATGAATTTACAAAATCGCCCCACTCTAAAACTTTTAATAGAAAGAAAAGCAATCACTGGTTTTATGGATTCTGGAGCAGACATTAGCATAATTGCAAAAGGTGATTGGTCCCCCTGATGGCCTGTTAAAACCTCTAGTCACTCACTCAGAGGGCTGGGTTTTGAGAAAACCCCAAATAGTAGTGCCAGAATGCTAAATTGGAAAGATAAAGAGGGACATGGAGGTGTTTTCCAACCCTATGTATTAGAAGTCCCCATAACCTTGTGGGGAAGAGATTTATTGAATGCAATGGGATATAAGATCACTAATCAGGAGTCCTACAGCAGACAATGACAGGAGATGATGAATAATATGGGATATATTGGAGGAAAAAGACTTGGAAAAAATTTGCAGGGACGTCCAGATCCTATTGCCGGCATTCCAAAGCTTGACTGTAAGGGTCTGGGTTTTTCCTAGGGGCCACTGAGGATACAATTCCCATTACATGGAAAACTGAGGAACCTGTATGGGTTCCCCAGTGGCCCCTGACCTCAGTAAAATTGCAAGCCATTCATGAGATGGTTAAGGAGCAGCTGGAACTAGGTCATCTACAGGCCTCAGTTTCCCCATGGAATACACCCATCTTTGTTATAAAAAAGAAATCAGGCAAATGGAGGTTATTACATGACTTGCATGCTATTAATAATCAGATGATGCCAATGGGGCCAATTCAAAGAGGCCTCCTGTTGCCATCCACTTTACCTGAAAATTGGCATATTATTGTGGTAGACATCAAGAATTGCTTCTTCTCCATTCCTCTGTCTCCAAAAGACACAATGAGATTTGCTTTCACAATACCCTTGATAAATCATATAGAGCCTGATCAGAGATTTGAATGGGTAGTGTTACCACAAGGGATGGCTAATAGTCCTACGATGTGTCAGTTATATGTTGCTGACGCCATTCAGGGATTTAGGAAAGAATTTCCTCAACTTAAGTGCTTCCATTACATGGATGATATTTTGATTTTTGCAAAGAGTGAGGAGGTTTTAGTTCAAGCTTCCACACAGCTAGTCCTGAGTTTAAAGGTAAAAGGATTGTTCATTGCTCCAAAGAAGGTGCAGAAGGCTACAATTATTGATTATCTAGGAACAAGAATATGTCAGGATAGAGTTACCCCACAAAAATTACATTAAGAACTGATAGTTTGAAAACACTTAATGATTTCCAAAAATTGCTGGGGGATGTAAATGGCTGTGACCCTACTTAAA
The DNA here is from genome assembly GCF_964271855.1 of Acomys minous. NCBI lineage: Eukaryota > Metazoa > Chordata > Mammalia > Rodentia > Muridae > Acomys > Acomys minous. The sequence continues at coordinate 127,014,423 of NC_140489.1, forward strand.
ACTCACTAATTCCCAATTACAACCACTGTATGATATTTTGCATGGGGATCCTGCCTTAACTTCCCCTAGAATTCTTACTCCTGAGGCAAGAGTGGCCTTATCCCTTGTTGAGGATGGATTAATTACTGCAAGTCTTACCAGATGGAATCCCAATATAGCGTTCCAATTATTAATCTTGCCCTCATATAGGACAACCTACAGGTGTGTTAATGCAATTGGCACCATTATTATGGATTCATCCAAAGATTTACCCAGGAAAAACACTCAGTCATTATCCTGATGCAGTAGCACAATTGGCCTTTGTAGGTTTACATCAAAGCCTTCAATATTTTGGACAATGGCCTGAGAAGCTTATAATACCTTATTCAGCTCAACAATTTGAAGTACTTTTTCATACTCTGGATAATTGGGCAATACTTCGCTGCAGTTATACTAGAGATATTGATAATCACTATCCCAAAGATCTCATTCTCCAGTTTGTCTCAGAGCATCCTGTTATTTTTCCTGTGGTCACATCTAAGCAACCATTAAAAAATTGCCCCACTATTTTTACTGATGGATCTAAAACAGGGCATGGAGCATATTCAGTTGATGGAGGCCAGCCAGTAATAAAGAAATGTGCCTCTGCTTCACCTCAAATAATTGAATTACAAATTGTCATCACTGTTTTTCAAGAATTCATACAATCTTTTAATCTTCTCTCTGACTCCAAATACGTGGTTAATATAGTCAAAGAGTTAGAGATAACAGGGAAGATTAATATGAAAAGTGTGATTGGAGAATTGATATCCCAATTACAAACCCACATTTGGAAACGTACTCAACCTTTCTTTATTCAACATATTCGAGCACATACCGGGCTCCCAGGGCCTTTATCAGAAGGTAATGATATAGTAGATAAAGCCACATGGGCCCATTTAATCCTAACTGCTTTGACTAATCTGGATCGAGCCCGTCAATTCCATTCTTATTTCCATGATAATGCGAAAACTTTAGCTTCCCGCTTTGCCATTACATGAGAGGAGGCATGAATTGTGGTGAAAGAATGTCAAGCATGTGCTCCTTTTAGGCCTCAACTACCCCTGGGGGTAAATCCTCGAGGCCTATGTCCCTTGCATATCTGGCAGATGGATGTCACTCATATACCAGAATTTGGGAAGCCAAAATATGTGCTTGTTTCAATTGACACTGCCTCAGGTATTATATTTGCATCCCCACACACAGGAGAAAAATCCCATCATATTATTGATCATTGCTTTGCGGCATGGAGTGCCTGGGGCATGCCAAAAACTTATAAAACTGATAATGGTCCAGCTTATACCTCTGCTACTTTTACTTCCTTCTGTTCACAGATGGGTGTTACATTACTTCATGGCCTCCCTTATAATCCTCAGGGACAAGGCAACATTGAAAACATCGCACCCTTAAGGAATGCCTTCAGAAACAAAAAAGGGGAATAGGGTTTAAAAGAACACCTAGAGAGTGCCTTTCTCTGGCTATGTTAACTATAAAATTTTTTCAATTAGATAAGTCCGGCATGATGGCTGATGAGCATCATGAGAGCCGAGACTCTACTTATAAAGGCACAGTCATGTGGAAGGATGTCCATACAGGGCTGTGGAAGGGCACAGACCCAGTGTTGGTCTGGGCGAGAGGATCTATTTGTGTGTTTCCACAGGATGCAGACCAACCAGTGTGGGTGCCTGAAAGGTTAACTTGACTTACAAAAGGAAAAAATGATGATGTTCCAAAGCCTCTGGCAGAGCCTGACCCCATAGATGGGAATCTGGATGATAATGGTGGGAAACATTCTGGGCTCCATGACACAGCCTGAGTATAGGTGGGAAATCTTGTCGGATTTTCCAAAACATACAACCGCAATTTTCCCAAGAATCTTCACCACTAATGTTTCGTTAACAAAAGAGTTTTCACCTGATACAGAATATATGGGCTTTCTCCTTAAAGGAAGCTTATGTTTTCAGATTATTAACTTGTCTAGCAGTCTCTCCCAGTATCTTGCAGATAACTGGAGCAGAAGCCTTGATAGTCCCCCGCAGAAACTGCATCTCTCCCTAGTGCACATCAATTCTACACGAACTGACATCTCCATGGTCTCTGGGCTGTCGCAGTGGTTCCAGAACGCCTTCTCTCATCAGCAGGAATGGGCGGGAATAAGAGCTTTGACAGTGTGTCTGGTCCTTGTCAGTTGCCTAGCACTCTGGTGCATATGCAGGATGCACGCCCGCTAACATGACACACAGGCCTCTATGATGCAAGCATTTGCTGCACTGGAGGCTGGGCAATCTCCTCAAATGTGGCTTGGCATGATAGAGAAGTAGTCAGTGATGGGTATAGATCCTCCGTGCACTAGGCAGACCAAGACCATGACACTAATGTGCTTCCGCTTCCCCTTCCATGCCATGGTGAGAATGGCATATACTCAGATATTGCCTGCCATAAGGCATGGGCACCTGCAAGGAGTGTAGGACGAGGTACCACAGGGGGAGGACCCGATTGTCCGACTCTGAGTTCCCCCGAGAAATAAACCTGATTGCATAGAGGTTGATGTCGGAAACTGTCTTGTTTGCTGTATGTTGGGGATGCCCACAGACAGCAGATCAGGACCCCCCTCTCCTCCTCAAAAAGACATCTTGACAGGCCAATGTGGCCCCAGGAGGATCAGGTCAATGCTTCCCCCCTCTGGTTAATGCCCGCTCCCTTCGGGGACCCAAGCTCACCTGTATATGATGGATTCATCTACCTCCTTTTCTAATAAAGAGAGGGAGGAGAAGAAGAAGATGTTGAAGAAGAAGAAATTGGGGACGGGCTATATGGCCAATGTTCAACCATCTTGTCAGCCTACTTCTCCAGTGCAGCGGGGACAACCTACCAGGCATTCTCTGTGCCACTTGCTCAAAATTTAATGACTAAGGGAAAAGTGTGGAGAGCCACAGATAGCAGCACCCCCTGCTGCTTCCCGGCGCAATGCGCCCCCTTTTGCGCATGCGCAGTGCACCCCTTTTTTGCACATGCGCAGTGTGCCCCCTTTTGCGCATGCGCAGTGCCCCCTTTTTTTGCACATTCGCAGTGAGCAAGTCCCTTATGCACATGCCTGAAGGCATGGCGTGAGGTGGCGTGATTCGAACAAAGCATAGCGTGAGGTGGTGTGATCTGAACAAGGCATAGCATGAGGTGGCATGATCCAAATGCACCAACCAGGAGTGATGACGTGGCAGTTTCTGATAGGACAGATACACTGTAAAGGTTCTGTGGGAGCTTTTCCCGGGATCACTCCAGGATCCTGAATAAAAACTGTTGCAAGAAGAGTTCCCGGTGTTGGTGTCTTTCCTGCTGGACGGGAGCGGCATCAACAGTTATGGTTATGGTTAGGGTTGTGGTTAGGCTAGAGATACTGCTAGGGTTATGGATAGGGTTAGGATTAGGGATAAGGTTAGGGGTTACGGTTAATGTTAGGGTTAGGGATAGGTTAGGGTTAGTTTTAGGGTTAGGTTAGGATTAAGGTTCGAGTTATGGTTAGGTTTTGGGTTAGGTTTGGTTTAGGGTTAGCGTTATGGTTAAGATTAGGGTAATGGTTAGGATTAGGGTTAGGTTTCGGGTTAGATTTAAGGTTAGGGTTAGTGTTAGGTTTAGGTTTACATTAGGGGGAACGTTAGAGTTATGTTAGGGTTAGGGTTAGGCTTAGGGTTAGTGTTATGTATAGGGTTAGGGATAGGTTAGGGTTAGGATTAGGGTTATGATTAGGGTTAGCATTAGGGTTATGATTAGGGTTAGGGTTGGGGTTAGAGTTAGGGTTAGGGTTGTGGTTAGGTTAGAGATACTGTTATGGTTATGGTTAGGGTTAGGGTTAGGTTAGTGTTAGGGTTAGGGTTAGGGTTAGGATTAGTTTAAGAATAGCGTTAGAGTTAAGGTTAGGTTTAGGGTTAGGGTTAGGGTTTGGGTTAGTGTTAGAGTTAAAGTTGGAGTTAGGGTTATGGTTAGGGTTAGGGCTAGTCTTAGGTTTAGGGGTTTGGGTTAGGGTTAGTGTTAGTGTTAGGTTAGGTATAGGGTTATTGTTAGGTTTAGGGTTAGCTTTAGGTTAGTTTTAGGGTTAGGGTTAGGGTTAGGGTTAGGGTTAGGGTTAGGATTAGTTTAGGGTTATGGTTAGGGTTAAGGTTAGGATTAGGGTTGGGTTTAGGGTTAGGGTTAGGGTTAGGGTTAAGGTTAAAGTAGGGTTAGGGTTAGGTTAGGGTTAGGGTTATGGTTATGGATATGGTTAGAGTTAGGGGTTAGGGTTAAGGTTAGGTTAGTGTTAGGTTAGGGTTAGGTTAGGTTTATTGTTAGGGTTTGGGTTAAGGTTAGTGTTTTGGTTACGTTTTTGCCACAGTTAGGCTTAGGGTTAGGATTAGATTTTGGTTTAGGTTGAGGTTAGGTTTAGGGTTAGGGTTAGCGTTAGTGTTTGCTTTAGCGTTAGTGTTATGGTTAGGATAGAGTTATGGTTATGGTTATGGTTAGGTTAGGTTTAAAGTTATGGTTAGGTTTAGGGTTAGGTTTAGGGTTTTGGTTAGGCTTAGGGTTAGTGTTCGGTTTAAGTTAGGGTTAGGATATAGTTAGTGTTTTGGTTAGGGTTAGGAGTAAGTTTAGTTTTGCATTAGGGTTAGAGTTAGGGGTTAGTGTTATGGTTAGGTTAGGGTTAGGTTAGGATTAATGTTAGGATTAGGGTGAAAGTTAGGTTTAGGGTTAGGTTTAGGGTTAGGTTAGGGATACGGTTAGTGTTAGGGTTAAGTTTATGGTTAGGGTTAGGGGTTAGGGTTAGGGTTAGGGTTAGGACTAGGGTTAGCATTAGTTCAGGGTTAGGTTAGGGTTAAGGCTAGCATTAGGTTATAGTTAGGTTTAGGGTTAGGTTAGGTTTAGGATAGGGTAACGGTTGTGGTTAGGTTAGGTTAGGGTTAGTGTTAAGGTTGGGTTAGGGTTAGTGTTAGGTTTAGGGTTAGGTTAGTGTTACAGTTAGGGTTAATGTCAGGTTAGGGTTAGGGTTAGGTTTAGGGTTAGGCTTATGGTTATGCTTAGGTTGGGTTAGTGTTAGGGTAAGGTTAGTGTTAGTGTTAGGGTTAGCGTTAGGCTTAGTTTATGGTTTTGGTTAGGGTTAAGGTTAGGATTAGGGTTAGATTTGGAGTTAAGGTTAGGTTAGGATTAGGGTTATGGAGGGTTTGGTTTAGGGTTAGGGTAACTGTTAGGGTTAGGTTAGGTTAGGATTATGGTTATGGTTATGGTTAGGTTAGGTTTAGGGTTAGGGTTAAGGTTAAGGTTAGGTTTAGGTTAAGGTTAGGTTTAGGGCTAGGGTTAGGTTAGTGTTACGTTTAGGGTTAGGGTTAGGATTAGTTTAGGGTTAGGGTTAGGATTAGGGTTGGGTTAGGGGTTAAGTTTAGGGTTAGGGTTAAAGTTGGAATTAGGGTTAGGTTAGGTTTAGGTTTAGGGTTAGGGTCAGGGTTAGGTTTTATGGTTAGGGTTAGGGTGAGGTTAGCATTTGGTTAGTGTTAAGGTTAGGTTTGGGTTAGGGTTAGGGTTAAGGTTAGAGTTAGGGTTAAAGTTAGGGTTAGGGTTAGGCTTAGTGTTAGTGTTAGGGTTAGGTATAAGGTTAGGATTAGGATTACGGTTTGGTTTTGGGTTATTGTTGTGCATGGGGTTGGTGTTAGCGTTAGAGTTAGGGTAGGGTTAAGTAAGAGTTAGGGATAGGGTTGGGTCGGGTCAGGGTTTGGTTTACGGTCAGGGTTAGGTTTACATTAGGTTTAGAGTTAAGGTTAGCGTTAGGGTTAACTTTAAGGTTAGGTTAGGATTAGGTGTAGGTTGAGTATTAGGGTTAGGTGAGGCTTAGGTTTAGTGTTAAAGGTTAGGTTTAGGGTTAGGTTAGGGAAATGGTAAGGGCTATGGTTAGGTTTAGGGTTAGGGTTAGGGGCTAGGGTTAGGGTTAGGGTTAGGATTACGGTTATGGTTACGTTACGGTTAGGATTAGGGTTAAAGTTAGGGTTAAGGTAAGGGTTAGGTTAGGGTTAGGCTTAGGGATAAGTTAGGGTTAGGATTAGGGTTGGGGTTACGGGTAGGTTAGGTTAGGGTTGGGTTAGGGTTAAAGTCAGGTTTAGGGTTTGGTTTAGGATTAAGGTTAGGCTTAATGTCAGGCTCAGTGTTAGGGTTAAGGTTAGGGTTAGGGTCAGTTTAGTGTTAGGGTTAGGGTTAAGGTTAGTATTAGTTTAGGGTTAGTGTTATCGCTAGGGTTAGGTTAGTGTTAGGGTTAGACTTAGGATTAGGTTAGAGTTAGGGTAACTGTGGTACATATACACTATGGAATACTACTCAGCTATTAATTCCAAGAAATTCCTGAAATTTGTGGACAAATGGATTTAGCTAGAAATGAAGATAATGAGTGAGTTAACACAGAAGCAAAAAGACTCAAATGGTATATACTCACTTATATCTGCATATTAGCCCAAGGGGCATGTCCCGTGAAAGCCTCTGTTTACTAGGAAACAGGGACAGAGGGGAGGACATCCTATTGGGACTCTAGATGACAGAAGCATGGGAAAATAGCAAAGTAGAAGGATCCAGAGGGTCCTAGAAAACTACAACTAGAACATTATGATAGGCAGATTTGGGCCCAGTGGTCCTGCTCAAACTAAGGCACCAGTGAAGGACAATATAGGCACTAAACTTTAAACTCCTACCTAGATCTAGCCAATGGTCAGAACATTCTCCATAGTTGAGTGGAGAATGGGGAATGACTTTCACATGAACTCTGGTGCCTCATATTTGACCATGTGCCCTGGAGGGGGAGACCTGGTGCCACTCAGAGGAAGGATAGCAGGTTACCAAGAAGAGACTTGATATCCTATGAGCATATACAGGGGGAGGAAATCCCCCTCAGGAACAGTTATAGATGAGCGGAATAAGGAGGAAATGGGAGGGAGGGAAGAATGGGAGGATACAAAGGATATGATAACCATTGAGATGTAACAAGAATAAATTAATAAAATTTCTTTTAAAAGTAACTGTGGTTATTTACACTATGGAATACTGGAATACTACTCAGTTATTAAAAGCAAGGAGGTCCAGAAATTTGTGGACAAGTAGATGGAACTAAAAAAGATCATACTGAGTGAGTTAATCCAGAAACAGAAAGACTTAAATGGTATATACTCACTTATAATTGGACATTTTCTCTCTTTTTAAAATATATTTTCACAGTTATTTTGGCACTTGGTAAGATTTTTTTATTTAAGCAATTTATTCAGATTAAATCTCATTTTTTATACCCTGATTTGTGTCTTCCAATTCCCCATCCTTCCCTCTTTCATCCTATTGCTCTTCCCTAGGTCTGTGACAGAATGGGATATTGTCCACCACTAAAAGAACAAGTCTATCAGCCTGCTTACCTCCTGGCAGCCTGCTTACTTTTCCTCTGAGCGTCACCAGGTCTCCCCACCGAGTGGGAGTGGTCAAATAGGGGATACCAGAGTTCATGTCCAAGTCAGTCCCTGCTATCCACACAATTGTGGAGAATGTGCTGTCCATTCCTAGATATGGATACGAGTTCTAGGTTCTAGGTTCTAGGTTTTTGCATTCATTGTCCTTGGTTAGTACAGGATTTTTAGCTGACCAGCCTGAGTCCAGATCTTCTTGTCTTCTTGTAGGTTTCTAGGACCTTCTATTTCCACATTCATCCTTACGTCTCTCACCTAGAGTACCAATAGGAAGTCCCAGTATCTATCTCAATCTCCAGCTAGGCACTTGTTAAGATTTTTAATGACCATTTTGAAGAAGAGTAGAGACAGTGCATATTGCTGCCCAATTTATGTTCAGTATTTTAAGGCATGGTCTCCATGTCACACTGACAGCCTTAGATTAGCTATATTGGTCAAACTGACCACATATCAACAGAAAATTTTCTAAATATACCTACGAACTGTTTGGATTAAAACGTATACCACACATACCCATAACCATAAAATTCTGATTTTATTGAAATGTTTTCTCCTCATCTAGCACAATTCTTGAAATCTGTTTGCCAAAAAATTCTATTCTATTAAGACATTACATGTTCTTTGTATTCCAACATTTTTTCTCTTTACTCTGAATGGATGATGGACTTCTTTATAATATATATATGAATATTTTTGTATAATCATATAATTCCATCTTAGAGTGTATTTAAATTGTGTATCTCATTTAACAGATCTGCATTTTCGAATCACTATTGCATTTCTTGAGTGAAATAGAATTGTGGTGTGTTGTTGAATTGTCTTGATAGGTGTTTACTTAAGAACTATTCCAACCATTTGCATCAAAGTGAATATCTTCAGCATTTTTCATTTGTTTGTTTCCATTTCATAACAATGCATCACCCCCATTTTTATAGACGGATTCCATTCTGGTTAAAAATAACTTTTTCCATTGAAGTAATAAAGAAAAATTTTGGGTTGTTGTTGTTACTGTTGTTGTTGTTTTATTGAACCAATCTTGTTTCTATGAATTTTTTATTAGAGAATGTGATCATTAACAATAAATTATTATTGTTGATTATATGGTGAATATTGTCTACTTGTTGATATTGTAGTATTTAATAGTTTTCTAATAGTTGCTTTTCTATGGATCTTAGTGCTTTCTATGGATTCCTTTGATTCTTGCATTCATCATGTGAAGTGGCTCAACTTGGGTCTTTCATCGTGATTTTTCAGTGCTTATAAATTCTTGTGATTGTGTCTATTATTGAACTCTGTTCTGTATCCTTCTATTATGAGGAATAACTTTTCTGTTTTAGTTACTGTGGTTGGCTGTTAAATGTTTGTAATACGACACTATTACTCTCCTCCTGTAAGAACATCCATAGTGACATTGACTGATATACAGATGGGAACTTACTATGACAGAGTCTTGTGTACTGCAGCCTTCAACTTTATGTCTTTGTTAAAAAATATTTTTTAAGTTAAATATGTCAAGGGCTGTTCATTTACTGATTTTGTATGTTTGCTATATAAATGACTGTTGTATCTCGATGGGCACACATCTCACATGAAATTTATGATTACATTATACTCAATATAGTGTTGACGAGATGAGTGTGTCCTTCTTTTCCCCTTGTGTCGCTGGATTGTAAATTTGATCTTTTAATAAGAAACCCTCGGTCTCCTATATTTTGAATCTTCTGTTTTGTTTTATTTTTGTTATAGTTTGAATTTTTAAATACTTATGCATAACATTCAAGCTTTGCAATCTTGTCTTTATCTTGAACTGCTGTTTTGGTGAGACCTTTTCCTAAGAATTTTATTTCACTTAATTTGTTTTTCCTTTACATATTTTTGTTGGAATATTTTTATTATTTTGTACCTTCATGGGATTCCTTTTTCACATAACTTTTCAGTGGCTTATTTTATGTTAGTTTTTGTGACACCTTGTATCCTTCCAGAGGTAATGTATGTCTCCTCTTCTCACTTTCATAGACCATTCTAAGAATCATTTTTGAATTATGTATGTAACATATCATTGAATATACTCTTATTTAAAACTATGACTATAACATATTGAGCAAGGTAGATTTGATATCATCATCTTTATGTTTGTTTGTTTCTGCATGTATCCTGATATGCCTATTTGGAAGCAGAGCATTGATTCTATATATTTTTTAGTATTGAGTATTATTTTTAGTATTGAGTATTATTGAGTACTATATATTACTTAGTATTGAGTTTTTGTAATGCTCAATCAAACTGTGTTTAGAAAACAAATGAGATTTCATTGCTGCCATTGAATGCATATGTATCTCAGTAGCTAAACTTCAGGTCCTGGGTTCCTCTGCATAAAAAATGATTCCTCTCATAACTCTGAGAAGGACAATTAACTGTAAATATCACAGTACATAAGTAACCTGAGCTATCATTTAAAATATAGCTTTAAGTCCAGAAGAACTTCTGGACTTAACCTCTTTAAAATTTAAACAACTTTGTAGTTGTGTAGTTCGAATAGAATACCTTAAAACCAGCCACATTAGAATTCATACCTGTGACATATCCTGGAGCTATGATGAAATCTTTTATTCACAAGTTTCTGCATAGCAAAAATGTGTTACTACTAATACCTCCAAATACACAGAAGGAAACTAGATACCGCTTCATTACTTTGAATGAACTACACAACATTTAAGAGGACCAAGCAAGGATATTGTAGTGAGCAGTTTCTTTACATGGTGTAATTCAGAGCTGAGGCATGGACAAACAGTGAATATCAATTGATATCTTGCACCCATTTTGCACATCTAAGCTGTCTCACATTCCCAAAAATTTGCATCACTCTTTAAATGTCCATATACAACACATACTCCAGTATTGCATGGACATATATCCAGAAGAAAACCCACATACATATAAAAAAGAAAGAAAATACAATGTAATAATTCATAGAATATTTAACATGTATCACAACATTATTAATTTATGATTAGAGGGGTTGAAAACTTAGGAAATCTTTGTCAGAAGGCTTAAGCAAACATATAAAATAAAATTGTTGCCTTCAATTTGATCACTTCCCCCTGATGGTGTACATTATCAAATCACAGAGAAAGATTATGCAGGCAGTCCTTATGATACTTGATAGGCTGGAGTCAGTAAGTAGGGGAGAAGGGTTCCCCTCTCTGAGGACTAGGGAAGAGGCATAGGAGAAAGGAGGAGAGAAGGTGGGCCTGGAAGGACACAAGGGAGGGTGCTAAAGCTAGGATGTAAAATGAATAAAATAAAAAAATTAAATTTAAAAAGATAATTAAAACTAAAACAAATGATGAATTTGTTTTCTAATGCCTTTATATTCTTAATTTACTGCATCATTACACTTAGCCTCAGTCTCTTTAACTTTTTATCAGAGGTTCATAATATGTAAGGAAATCACTATATATTAGTAAGAATGATACCATGAGTATATTGCTCACTTTACTGGAAATATTATAAATGAGTGGTCAAAAGTTGTTTCATATTCATATTAAAACAAAAACACACTTTCTTTTATAATAAAATACAGTGTAACTATTGCATGAACTCCTTGAAGAAATAACATCAAAAATAGTGAAAATAAGAAATATAACATAGGAGACTAGAAGTAGGTTCCTTATGTGACAGTTTATTTCATTTCACTAACTTATAAAAAAGCATAAATGGACCAACTAAATACACAGTGTTTACATGTATGTAATGGAAATCAGTAGAGTTCTTTAAACCCACCTGTCTACTTCCTGTGGCCCACTCTAGCATGTCTTCAGATAAATGGAGCTGTTGGCCATGTGGAAAATATAGGTTAAACTTTCCTATCTTCACCTTAAGTTCAAAATCATGTGGGAGATTCCAAATGTAGAAAATGTTTCTGAACTTTTTCTTTCTGGTTCATGGTCACTTTGTCTCCAGTAGGAGTAGTAAATTAGGTCTTTCTCATCAAGGAGTGCATCTGAAAAAACAGGCAGTATTATATAATCTATATGCTCTTCCCAGATTGGAGAAAATGTATGATGATTACATCTGAAATGCAATTTTATTGAAGGTATCAGGTGGAGATTTTCAAGGAAATCAGAACATTATATTAATTTGTCATAATATTTGCAGAATTTTAGTACACTGAAAGGAAACTAAGAAACACAAGCATAGATAAGCACTTACACATCAAACATACATGTACAACTCACACACACACACAACACACACACACATGGATCTACACACAGAGAGACCCACATCTATATAGAGATATGCACATAATATAGCCCCATATTTGTTTACACACACATTAACATACATGTCCAGACACACATATGAACATACAGGCACAGACATACATATACACACAAACAGACACACAAGTACAGAAATGTACCAATACATACAGAGACACACACACATACACAGACAAATACATACAGGGAGACATAATGAGATACAAACATTCACACAGAGAGACATGGACACAAAAACACATTTATGCTCACAATATCAAAGGAAAGACAGATAGAAACACACACACACACATGCACACACACACACAGAACAAGAGATATACATATGTGCAATCCAATATACAGAAACACAGAACACACAAACACATGCGCTTATAAATACAAACAGAAACATACACAAAAGAGAAACAAATGTATACATGAGCATGTAAACACAGACAATTTATGCTCACTTCTACAAACAGACAGATAGTCAGATGGACAGAAACACACAGACACAAACACACACATGTGCGCATACATATCTGTACACACACACATAAATACAGATATACAGAGAGATACACAGAAACACACTTAGAAATACAAATACAGTGAGAAACATATAACCAAACAAATTAGTGTGTGTGTGTGTGTGTGTGTGTGTGTGTGGGGTGTGGTGTGTAATAAACTGATTCACATAACTACTTCTGTGCAATTATACTAAGACTTTGAGGAAGGTGAACAGAGACTACATTTGGGGAGAATCAATTGAGAAAACAATCCCCTGAACTTATTACCTCAAATTTCAGAATTAATGAACATTCATCTCCTTATCAAGGAGACCATAATGAGAAAAGACTAATTATTTCTTCATTACAAGAAAAAGTAGGATCACATTCAGTTGCTCTGTTACAGAATCACTGATTTTCACTGATAAATGGTGTCTTTCATTCCAATACCTTTGTATTTGAAGATCTATACAAGGTTCTAGATTTATTGTGTCAGCATAAAAGCATTTAGAAACCGAGGTTTGGGGGAAACATTTCCTAGTTCACTCAGTTAATCATCTGAGAGACTCTTAAAATACTATGACATTGATAAGATCATGTATAATCCAATAGAAGAAGCACTGCCTTCAAACAGATATGACCAAGTTTTTTCTCATTGTCAATTGGCTGATTTTCTACCTGTTGTAGAAGCACCTCATGAAAGACATGGGCCAAAACATATGCAGCATTGTATATGTCATAATTGCTATCACTGAAGACCATGTCAAAATCTGTGCCATTAGCCATTCCAATGAGGCATTGGATGAGCAGTTCTTCATTGTCTTACAGTTAGATGCTGAGGCTTCACAGTTAAAGTTCATCCACTTCAGTCTTGCCAGATATTTATCTGAGTATTTGAGAGGGTTCAATGTCTGGACAAAATTTTTAAAACCTGAAATCTTACCATGGTGCTGTGCAAAAGGAAGAATCCCATGGAATGTGTCAAGTGTGAGATCTCTCTTACTTGTAGGAACATCCCACTGTGAGGTGGTGACCCATGTTCTTCATATACCTAGAGATTCCCACATTCTAAAGGCCACCGCAAGAGTACTGTCTGTGTCACCATCATGATGTCATGATTTGGTTGTAATACACTTCAGCTCTTGACATGTATACCTCCATGTTCAGTGCGATCATGTTCACAAAGGCAAAGCAGACTGTATCCTTTTCCATTTCTCTTTTCAAATCTGAGAAAAATTGTGTACCCTGTTCATTGTCAGAGATGGCCAGCTCGACCCAGTTGCAGTTTAAATAAAGTAAGAAGGCAACAAGGGCCATGGGGAGAGATGTATCCTCATGGGCCATCTGATAAATATAGGGAAATTGTACATGGTCATTCTGGAGAGGATGGAAAGGCCCATAAGTAAGATGAAGATCCTAGAACACAGGGAGCGGCATGAGGTAACATGTACTTTTAAGAACTTGTAAACACATTTAATCTGTAAAAATCTCTAGGAATCCCCCTTAACTATTACTTCTCCTCTTATTCCTATTTCACATAAAGAAATTCCAGATCCCCATCAAGTATCTGAATAATACCATTGAACTACAGAGATTGACATAAGGCCAGTAAGACCAGTCTCCTCTTTACACCCCCTTTTTTTGCATCTTATCAAAGCCACCAATGGAGACACAAATTAATTAAATTTTAACCTAACAAACTCTCACCTGCTGAGGTTCATGGCTGTACATGAATGTGTGGTATAGTACAGATGCTTCCCAGTTTTGTCCTGTAAGAAAAAGTGACTACTTGGGCACAGTCATAAGTAGGAGAAAACAAATGAGTTGGTTAAGAAACATGAATGAGAGCTTTTAATTCTGAAACACTTATAAAATGTGGTACTGGAAATACTATAGATATATTTGCTAGAAGATCAGGGTTTCTGTTTATTTCATCCAAGGAAAAAGCCAAAACCATAGGAAACTGGCTTTCAGCTGGTGTTCTGTAAGATGGTACAATATTTACTATGTACGGAAGTATACACATAATCATTTGAAATCAATACAATGACTATCATGTACTTGAAGATATTGTCTTTATTCCTATGTTTGGAACAATTATCCCGTGGAATAAAGTTTGCAAAGATAAAAGTATGGAATTTTGCAACACCTATATAATTTCATGTGAGTTCATTTACACAAAACATTCATATTCCATGGAAAGCATTTCCATCTGTGGTTATTAAATACTTACTTAGAAGGTAAAGACAAGGCCACAGGTTTTGACCAAGCTATAAACCTGATTATGTATTCACTTATTAATTACATAGAAATATGAAAATTACACATGATGTTTGAGCCTCTGAGTTTCTGGTATTTCCATATGAAATTAACTGAACTGACTAAGATAGTGAAAGAATGACTGGTGAATGCATGGGAGTGTTTCTGGGGCAACATTTGGTACCAAGGTTAAATCCATTATAATTATTTGGAGATATATATATCATATTCTCTCCTATCCATCTTCATATTGTTGTTTTGCTTTTTAGATTATATTTGAGGCAGAGCATCTTTTTCTGGTTTATTTTCCAATAAATGCACATGCAGGAGATGCATATTTAAATAGATGCATGTCTGATTTTGGAAATCAATATGTTACTTTATCAGAAAACTGGTAAAAGCTTAACCTCCAGACATAGCTGTACCATACCTGGACATCTATCCTAGGACACTTGCTCAATTATGTTCATAACAGCCTCATTCATAATAGCTAGAGTCCAGAAAACATTGATGTCACTCAAACAAACAATGGAGAATAAACAATGAAATACTACTCAGATATAAAACAAAGAAAAATCATAATTTTTTCATACAAGTAGACTAGAAAACATCTGCTGAGTGTGATAACCTAGACTAACAAAAATGCACATGGATATGATTACTTAGCCATATAGTACAGGATAAGAATACTAGAATTTACTTAGCCAAAGAAAATGAGTAAAAAGGAGGAACCCAGAGAGGATGCTTTATTCTACCTCAGAAAGGGAAATATAATAGATAGCAGAAGAAGTTGAAGATACAGAACAAGGTGGGAGAGAAAGTTCAGATAGAAATGAGGGTGGATACCAGACCTGGGGAGAGCTGATGCAGCAGGTCAGAGGGCCTGAACAGTAAGAATTAAGGCATGTGTGGATATATCTCTCTGACAAGAAGGATAAATAAGACAGTTCTGGGATGATATGGTGGTGACTGAGATGAGAGGACACCCTCTAACTAGACAGAACTCCTAATGGAGGAAGGGGAATACCAACCAACCAACAAGAACTATGACTCGAAATTTACCTTTCCTACAAGATATGCAGGGATAAAAATAAAGCAGAGATTAGGGAATGTCCAAGCAATGCCTGGCCCAAACTGAGACTCAGAACACAGGAGAGAGACAACCTCTGACACTACTATTGATACTCTGCTGTGTTTCAGACACCAGTGAATCAAAACAGATGCTAAGAATCAAAACCAAATATTAGACAAATGTTCAGATTCTTGTAGAAAAGTAGGAGGAAGTATAGAAGGATGAACAACTAACATAAACTACACAAGAAATCAACAGTCAATTTATCAGGGCACAGAGGGAGTTGTGGAGACTCAATCACCAACCAAGGATCCTCTAAGACTGGACCTAGGACTCCTACACAGATATAGGTGATGCGTAATTCAGGCTTAGTGTGGGTCCCCTAGTAAGGGGAGCTTAGATTGTCTCTAACATGGACTCTGTTGCCTGTTTTCTTTACTCTCTTTCCCTTGGTAGGGATTCATTTTCAGGCCACATGGGAAGAGTACACACTCAACCTTGATGTGATTGTTGAGTTGAAATGAGGGAATCCCCTCCTTTGAATAACAGAGAATGCAGATGGAGTAGATGGAGAGAGAATGAGGCAAGGAATAGAGGAGGGAGGGGGCAATGATCAGTAAGTAAAATACATAAACAAATATATTACATAAAAATGTTGTATGCCTCTATGTGTCTGGATGTATGGACATAAGCAATGCTCTTTTATGACATAGACAAAAAATAAATTGAGGTTTTTTATTCTATTTATGGGAAAAATCATTCCTGTCTCTTGCTAGTTATTTCCAATCACCTGAATAATAAGCATCAAATATAATCCTTCACTCGGAATGATTCACTCATATTTAAATATAATTAGATTTTCATTTAGAAATTGTACATTTGAGTTATCTTTGTCTATACAAATAGCTCCTTTTAGAATACCTTTATTACAGCACAGAAAAAATGCCATTGGAAACTTCAGTTAAACACATTAGAAAGTTGATACTTGAACTTGTGTGACAGAAGCAGTAACTCTTGCATACTAAACATAAACAACGTCAATTACTTGAGCTACCAGAGTGGCCTAGTAGTCTAAAGTGCTTTCTGTGCTTGGAAACAACAGTCAGAAATCCAGAAAGCAAAAAAATGTGTAGAGTATCCACATGGTAAAATATGCAATTATACTTAGTAAAATTACTAAAAGAGACATGTAAGTAGTAACTGTGATAAAAGTGTAGGAAAAGAAACAGCTTAGACATAAAAAGAAGTCACATATTTCTTAAAGAACTGCAGAGATGGGCTACTAGGAAACTTCTCTATTTCTGTTCTCAAGCATAACTATAAATGCCACAAATGTAACTCAGTCAGCTCACAAGTGAAGATGGAGTCACCACTATTAGTGATAATGTTTCTTCCCAAACATAAAATTTACAATTTAAGCATTCTTTCTTTGTGCTAAAACATATTTTGACCACACTTCCAGTTGTACTATCAGAGCACTAGCATCTTCCTGAGAATAAGGAATATCTGGAAATTGGAGTGAGATTTGTTTCTGCCAATATTACATGTTTGCAAAATACAATGTAAAGAGTAAAGCATACAGGAAATCTTTCTGATATTATTTTAATAAAAATGGCAAAAATTAAGTTGGAATATAAGATTTTTTATTTCTCTTTATGAGAACAGGAATCACTCCTCTCTCTTCCTAGTCATTTCACATCATCTGAACAACAAACATGTGGTCTTTGGTTCCATAAGATAAGTGGGCTGAGCAACCAAAAGTGAGCAAGCCAATCAATAAACAGCATTCCTCATGGCTCCTGCCTCCAGCTCCTGCTCTGGTTGAGTTCCTGCCCTAACTTCATTCTATAATGAACAGTGATGAAGAAATATAGCTAAATATGCCAGATATTTTTATATCCACTTTAGACCTGCTAGAGTCATCTCAGAGGAGGAAACATCAATTAAGAAAAGGCCTCCCTAAGACTGGGTTGTAGGCAAGCCTGTAAGGTATTTTCTCAAATAGTGATTGATAGGGATTGGCCCAGCCCGTTGTTGGCGGGGCCATTCCTGGACTGGTAGTCCTGAATCCTGTAAGGAAACATGCCAAAAGAACCATTATGACATATAGAGTAAATAGAAGCCCTCTGTGGCCTCTGTATCACCCTCTGCCTCCACTTGTGAGCCTTCTTTGAGATCCCTGTCCTGATTTTTTTTTCAGTGATGGACTACAATGTAAAAATATAAGCTTAATAAAAGTTTTTCTCTCCATCTTGTTTTTGGTCATGGTGTTTCATCACAAAAATAGTAATAATTTTTAAAAAGCAATATATATATATTTTTTTCCTCCCAATTTGCTCTTGGTCATGGTATTTCACTATTTTGTTTAGTTTTTTAAAATCTATGTGTGTTTCATTTGCAGTCTTGGTGTTTTCTTTTACTCTTTTTGTTTTGTGTTTAGAAACAAAAGCTCACTTACCCTTTATAGCATTGACAGTTCTATAACTTACTATGTAGACAAAGCTTGCCTAGAACTGAAAGAGATCTGCCCATTTATGCCTTCTGAGTACTGAAAATAAAAGTGTGGTCTACTGTTCTAAGCTAAATGTTCACTCTTTTCTCTCTTTTCTTTCTTTCTTTCTTTCTTTCTTTCTTTCTTTCTTTCTTTCTTTCTTTCTTTCCTGAAAACAGTGTTTCCCAGGATAGCCCTGGTTGGTGTTATATTCTCTAAGTATACCAGGCTGGCCTTGAACTCAGAAATCATCTGCTTCATGATGCTGTGGTATCATCAAACCTGCCATCCCTGTTTTTTAAAAATAATGATTTGCTTGGTTTTTGTTAAATTTGTCTACTTGCATTCTAAAGACAGAGAAGTGGTGGCAGAAATTTGGATGGGTTTGAAGATAGAAGAAAAAAGTAAAAAAAAGGAAAGTAGAAAATATCGTTTCAATATAAAAGAAAGATATTATATATGTTCATGAACATGCACATCTTTAAATATATTAGACAAAATGAATATTTAACCAATCTATGAAATCCAGAATTCAAACTCAGTGTATCAAAATAATGAGACAGAATCAGTTAATTTATGTTGAGTTTTAATACATGCTTATGACACACTATGTGCTATCAAAACATGACTCTAGGATAAAGTGATGAAATCTCACTTATAAATTTTCCATTTCCTAATCAGAGCTTTGTGTTAGGAGGCTTGGAGACCCTCTGCTGATTTACCATGAAATATGTAGTAATGATTGAATTCTATAATATATTGCAAGCCTATGATTACATGAATAAAGTCAAAATGATACTTATTATATCTATGTATGAAGTCATTTGAATCTATACTATCCATTGGCAAAAATTGTACTTATTTTCCTTGTGTCTCACAAATGACCTTCCACAGTTTTTATTTTATCTTGTGCTTTAAAATATTCATTATTTGTTTTACAATTATCTAATAAAACTATTATATTCACCTACACCACCACACCTTCTCATATGCACTCTCTGCACTCTTACCTTCATACCCAACTAAGTCTGTGTTTTTATTCTTTTTTTCACTTTACTATACTCTGTGTCCTAAAAATACTATTGTAATTGGGGCCTTTCCTTGAGTGTTCTCAACCCTCTAGGGATCTCAACACTGAAGAAACTGACCATATTTCACCCAATAACTGTCAAATTTCAATAGCATCTCAGCTAGGGGTAAGAGATTTTTGTGCCCATCTCTTCTCCATGATGGTATTTTGCCTTGTTTAAGAATGGTCTTACATATGCTGTCATAATCTTTGTGAGTTCAAATGTGTAACTAATATGTTTTGGACAGAAAATACTGTTTCCTAGAGATTGTCCACAGCCTCTGGCCATGACAACCTTCCCCCTTATCTTCAGCCATGATCCCCAGCCTTTTGAGTAAGCATGTGATATGTAAGTCACATGTATGGCTGAGCACTTCATAGTCTTTTACAATCTCTGATATACTCTGTCATTGCTTTCTTTGTTATTTGCCATCTGCTGGAAAAAAAGCTTTGCTGATGAGGGCAGAGGGATGCACTAATGCATGTGTACAGCAATAATTCACTAGGGCTTAAGTTCATACTGTGTCCATTTAACAGAATTATATCATTAAGTCCATCCCTGGGTCTGTAACCTACCTAGTTACAGACTTAGCTATTTTTATAGTGCCAAACATGTGTTCCATATTATTGAAGGGGCCTTATATCAAATCATTAAAAATGTTGGTTCAACATATAATATTTGTGCCTGTTTTTATACTAGAAGGCATATCATATATGGCCAGCCATTATTATAGCCCTCATGGTTCACAGATGAGTGAGAGTTATGATTATTTTTATTTTCTTTAGTACCATGCATAGTACCTTTCAGTACTATGAATATACGCAGGAAAGATTGATATTTCCATGTTGTGTAATTCAATTATATAGCATTCTCAACAGTGGCATCTTGCCATCAAGATTGCAGGATCCAATCTTGTACCTTCCTAATATAACTTCTAGATAATGAACAGGAAAGATGTACAGCATATGACTTTCTTAGCGTGAATCAGAGTAGTCATTCCCACAGTTTACAAGTTTACTGAGATGTCCAAAATTCTGGTGTGTTATTTTGGTACCTGACATTTCGATTTGATTATGATATGTTTTTTACTTAAAATATTTTCAATGCTCGTCTCTGTATTTCTATTTTAATCATTGTAGTCTGTCGCCCTGCTCCTAAATTTTGTGGTTTTCATTATTTTCCCCTGCGAAATACAATCACATCTTTACTTATTAGTTTTAAATTAGGGCATATACAAAGTCTTTTGGGTTTTTTTCTGTGAAGTTTTCTGTGAAGATAAATACATTAGGTTTAAAAGAAACACATCTTAGAGCATGCACGCAATCTGTAAATTTTAGCACCACCTCAGAAAAAGAATATATTGGAGATATGAAAAATACAAAGTCCTTTGAGCCAGCATGCATAGCAGATATATGGTATACCAGCAGCTACACTAAATTAAAATAAGCTTTTGAAAAGGAATAGGGAATTACAAAGAATCATAGTTGCAAACATTTTGATGAAGGAAAACAAACCACTAAGTGGCTAAAATGCCAGAATTTGGAAGAAAATTTTGACATCTAAAAATGCACTATTTCTTTTCTTTTCAAGTATGTTTACTATAGAATTAATCTCCTTCCATTAATATCTTTCCAAAATATTTAAAAAATATTGATTTTCTTTTGAACCCTGAACAATGTCTTAATATGAAATATTTCTATATCCAAGTAAAGAACAATTTACTAACTATAATCTTAAAGAAACTTTTGTGAACAGCACATTTTGACACTAAAATGAATACCCTACCACACAACAGGGATATATGCTCAACCATGTTCATAGCTGCTTTATACATAATAGCCAGAACATGGAAACAGCTAAGTGTCCCTCAGTAGAAGAATGGACTAAGAAACCATGGTACATTTACACTATGGAATACTACTCAGTTATTAAAAACAAGGAATTCCCAAAATTTGTGGACAAATGGATTGATCTAGAAATTATCATAATGAGTGAGTTCACCCAGAAGCAAAAAGAGACAAACGGTATATACTCACTTATATCAAAACACTAATCCAAGGGATACGTACCATGAAAAACTTTACTTACCAAGAAAGTGGGTCAGAGGAGAGGACATCCTATTGAGACTTTAGGTGAGAGTAGCATGGAAGAATGGGGAAATAGTAGGATCCACAGGGTCCTGGAAACCTACAAGAAGAACTTTATGACAGGCAGATCTGGGTCCTGGGGTCCTCCTCAAACTAAGGCACCAGCCAAGGAGAATATAGGCAGTAAACTTCGAACCCCTACCAAGACCTAGCCGACGAACATGATATTCTCCACCGTTGAGTGGAGAGTGAGATTTGACTCTCACACGAACTCTGGTGCCCCTTTTCTGACCACGTCCCCTGGATGGGGAGGCCTGGCAGCACTCAGAGGAAAGACAGCAAGTTACCAAGAGGAGACTCAATATTCTAAGAGCATATATAGGGGGAGGAGGTCTCCCTCAGTCACAGACATAGGGGAGGGGAAAAGGGGGGAAGTGGGAGGGAGGCAAGAATGGGAGAGAACCGGGGAAGGGCTAATGATCGAGATGTAATATGAATAAATTAATAAAAAAATAACAAAACCATAAGGACATCAGTTCGGAGGAATGATTCTCCTGGTGTTGCCAGCAGGATTTCTTCTGCTGGAACCTGGAGTAACCAGAACCTGGAACCTCAGCAGGAGCTGGAGCCCCGAAGCTTTCCCTTGAGTGGTTCTCTCTATGAGCATCTCGAAGTGGAGCAATGAACAGCCAAAACAATCCCACGTCTCCAAAGGCCCCACCTCCTGTTTTGGGTTCATTTATATATCTCCTTCCAGAGTCTGTTCATGGATCTTTTCAGCTGACAACAATCAAGTTCCCACACGAGGTGGTTTGTATTCTAGTGGACTAACCTCACCTGTTCTCTCACAAGACGATTCCAATTCCACATTTGGAATCATAACAAAAACAGATTTATCTCTCCTTCACTCATGTTTTCAAGGCCAGCCTAGTCTGTACAGTTTATTCAAAGCCACCCTGTTCAAAAAAATCATAGAAATGACAGTATGGCAATATATGATTTTGACTAACTTTGTGCAGTTCTTTAAATAAGATAGTCACAAAAATTTCAGTGATTGTATCAACATATAATGACCATTTGTAATTGTAGAAGATGAAAGGCCAAGATTCAGACATGAAGAATTCTGATGCTTTGGTAGAACCCAATTGCTCACTCATGGACAATTTTTCTTTTATTTTTCCATGCATAAGAGAAAAATAAATCAATACAATAATAGAGTCTCTGAGACCATAATCAATGAATGTTCTTTAGGATCTAGCCTAATTTTATCTCTTAAAATGCCAATTCTAATTTCAGTCATTCATGAGAAGATATTAAAATATGGATTTTATAGGATCATCAGCATTTAGGTAATGAGAACCATAACAATAAATATGAAGCTTGTGTGATCTATGTCTTCTTCCTGTGTAATTTTATGAAATATATGCAGGTATAAGTTTAAGAACTACCAGTTTGTTCTGGCCCTGGTTTTTGCCATTGAGGAGATCAACAGAAACCCTCATCTTCTACCCAACACAACTCTGGGCTTTGATGTTCTTAATGTTCCATTTAGTGAAAAGAATATTCTTTTTGTTGCCCTGTTATGGCTCACAAGGATGAGCAATCCAATACCTAATTACAACTTTGTACAAAAGAGCATATCCCCAGTTGCAATCACAGGAACATTATTGGTAATATCTGCCCAGATTGAGACACTGATACAACTCTACAAAATACCTCAGGTAAGGGGTGGTTTCTGGGAACCAGGAGTCAAGTATCCTTTGTTGATGGTATAGGTATCTGAAAAGGTTATGTAAGGACACTGGAGTTAATCCTCTATCAGAGGCAACTATGAAGGTCCTTGATGACAGTTCCATATCTGCAGTACTTGAAATAGAAAAAGAATGAGAGGTGGATGAGACTGGCTAGGTTATTTAAAATGGAAACCTCTCAGTAATTTCTGTGGAAAAACTCTGTAATGAATTTGCCTTTTACAATATGACAGAACCATGTTTTACCCTCTCTGCTTACATATGTTGACCCTAGACTGAGATTGTGTTTGGTGCCAATGTTCTTTAACTTGTTTCCATTTTTTCCCCTTTAGCTCACTTTTGGGCCATTTTATTCTATCTTGAATGACCCAGAACAGTTTAAATTCCTCTATCAGATGGCTCCTAAGGACACATCTCTGTCACTTGCAATAGTCTCTTTGTTGCTTCATTTCAACTGATCCTGGGTTGGTCTAATAATCTCAGATGACCACCAAGGATCCCAGATCCCAGATCCTCTCTGACTTGAGAAAAGATATGGAGAGTAAAAGCATCTGCATAGCTCTGTGAAAATGATCTCTGGCACCTGGAATTCATTTTCCAATGAACTATGGAAAAGTCTGGAGAAAATTGAGGAATCACCAGCAAATGTGATAATTGTTTGTGGGGACACAATTTCTTTACAGGGTTTAATGCAACACATCGCACAACTATTAATCACTTGGAAAGTCTGGGTCTTGAACTCTCAATGGGATGTTGACACTTATTCTGATTATTTCATGGCGGATTCATTTCATGGGAGTCTCATTTTTTCACACCACCATAAAGAGATGGTTGACTTTGCAAATTTTGTTCAAACAGTTAATCCCTACAAGTACCCAGAAGATACT
Organism: Acomys minous; assembly: GCF_964271855.1. Lineage (NCBI taxonomy): Eukaryota > Metazoa > Chordata > Mammalia > Rodentia > Muridae > Acomys > Acomys minous. Next base: position 127,038,289 of record NC_140489.1, read on the forward strand.
TATCTTCCCAAGTTTTGGTATTTGTTCTTCGAGTGCTCATTTTCTGAGGTTGATTGTCAACTTTTGGAGAACTGCCAACCAAATGCTTCTTTGGAGTTACTGCCTAGACACCTTTTTGACCCATCTTTGAGTGAAGATGTCTACAATATATATAATGCTGTGTATGCTGTGGCCTACAGTCTCCATGAGATGATTCTTCAGCAAACACAAATTCAACCAAATAATAATGGAAAAGCAATAGTATTCTTCCCCTGGCAGGTAATATATTTTCCTACATTTTGTAATATCAGCAGTTTGATGATTTTTATTATTTCATAAGTCATTCCAATTGGGTATTGTACATTTTACATTATGTTGTCAATAAGCATGGGAGAAAATATTTGTCTCCCTGTCTGGAGTTTAATGCAAAACCATGAGTAAGTGTCCTTTATAAATAGAGTGCTAGAAATAATAATAATTTAAACACTGATTATATCAATATTAAATTTATATAACACATTTTTCTTTTCTTATTAATTTATTTCATTTACATTCCTATTGATGCCCTCCCTCTTCTTATAATCCAACCCTCCCACCCTCTTCTCCCATTCCCCAGTCCCCTTCTCAGAAAAGTGGAGGCTCCCTACCCCATACCAAACTTGCCCAACACATTTTTATCAGGACTAAGTGCAACCTACTTCACTGAAGCCAGACAAGGTAGCCCAGCTAGGGGAAAGTGATCCAAAAACAGGTAACAGAGTCCATGTCAGAGATAGACCCTGCTTCAATTGCGAGGGGACCCACATAAGACAAGCCAGCATATCAACCAAATTATATATATATATAGTGGGTCTCAAATTGGGCCAGCCATTGGGCCAGCCATTGGTTGACCATTACCATAGTCTCTGTTCCATTGTTTTCCTCACACACCTTGTAAGCAGAGTAAATTTTGTTGTAAAGTATTGTGGGCGCATTGGTATCCACCTCCTTCCACAGAAAGTTCTTCCTGGCTTGGAGGTTTCATCTTCACTCTCCATCTCCACCACTGCTGGAATGTTCACTTCGTGGAAATGCCACCCATACATTTCCCTTCTCTCACTCTGCCTTCTGACCTCCCAAACCTCTTTTTCTCCAACACTCAATTCCTTATCCATACTATTCCCCACATTCCCACTCAACCCATTTCCTTTTCTTCATCCACTTCTGATGTCTATTCTATTTCCACCTCTGAATGAGAATCAAGCATCCTCCCTCGGGCCCTCTATGTTACTTGGCCTCTTTTCTACTTGTCTATCTGTCTGTCTGTCTGACTATCTAGCTATCTATTATCTATTTAATGATTTTTCTTTCATTTTACATCCTTGTCATAGCTCCATCTCTCTTTTCCTCCCAGTAACACCTTCCCTCCCTGTCCCCTTCCTCCCTTTCCTATTCCTCAGAAAAGGGGAGATTCCCATTTCCATCCACTCCAGCTCAGCACGGCATCAGGAGTGAAAGTGTCCTCTTCCCCTGTGGCCTGAAAATACAGTCCCACCAGGACAGAATGATGAAAAAAGTTGGCGTCAGAGTCTATAGTAGAGACAGCCCATGTTCCCCTTACTAGAGGACCCACATGAAGCCTGAGCTGCCTATGGGCTATATCTGTGTAAGGGGCCTAGTCCGATCCTTGGACTTCAGTTGGTGCCTCGGTTTCAGGAAGCCGTACTGGGCCCTGGTTAGTTGATACTGTTGTTCTTCTTGTGGAGCTCCTGTCACTTCTAGGGATTTTTCTCCTATTCCCCACTTACTAACTCCACTGTTAGTGTGTTGGATCAATGTGTGATTAAACCTTTAAACGTGTTTCTTTTATGAATGAATGTGTGTGCCCTTGTATTTGAGGCACAGATATTCAGGATTATGATGTCCTCTTGGTGAGTTTTTCCTTTGATGAGAACAAAGTGTCTTTCCTCACTTTTCCTGATTAACTTTAATTGGAAGTCTATTTTAATTATATATTAGAAGGGCTACTCCAGCTTGCTTCCTTGGGTCCATTTTCTTGGAAAATCTTTTTCTAGCCCTTTACTCTCAGGTAATACCTATCTTTGTTGCTGAGGTGTATTTCTTGAATGCAGCAGAATGTTGGATCTTCTTTCTCAATTTTATAATAAACTACCAGATTGATTTACAAAGTGGTTGTATATGTTTGCACTCCCACCAGTAAGGGCTGAGTTTCCCATGACTCCCTATTCTCACCAGCACGTGCTCTCACTTGAGTATTTTATCTTAGCTATCCTGATGGGGGGTGGTGCAAGATGGAATCTCAGAGCTGTTTTGATTTGCATTTCCCTTATGACTAAGTACGTTGAGCATTTCTTTAAGTGCCTCTCGGCCATTCCAGATTCCTCTGTTGAGAATTCTGAGTTTAGCTCTGTACACTATTTTGTAAACTGGATTATTTGTTTAGCTGGTGTTTACTTTCTTGAGTTATTTATATATTTTGGGTATTAGACCTCTGTCAGACATGGGATATGTGGAAATCTTTTCCCATTTGTAGAAACTATTTTGTTCTATTGACATTGTCTTTTCTCTTACAGAAGTTTTCAAGTCTCATGACTTGTTAATTGTTGATCATAAAGCTTGATCTCCTGTTGTTCTGCTCAGGAAGTTGCCTCCTGAACTGATGACCTCAAGGCTATTCCCTCTTTGTCTTCTATTAGATTTAGTGTATCTGGTTTTATGATGAAGTCTCTGATCCATTTGTACTTAAATTCTGTGCAGGGTAATAAATATGGATCTATTTGCATTATTCATCATGCAGGCATCTTGTTAGGCCCACAACATTTATTGAAGATGTTTCCTATTTTCCTGTGGATAGTTTTTGGTATTTTGTAAAAAAAAAAAAAAAAAAAAAAAGCAAGTGTCCGTAGCTCTGTATGTTTCTTCCTATTTTGTAATTCAACTTGAAATCAGGGGTGGTGATAACTCCATCTACAGGATTATTTTGTCTTTAGTTTTTCCATATGAAGTTGAAAATTACTCTTTTTTTCATGGACTATAAATAATGGTGTTGGAATTTTGAAGGAAATTTTTATATTTCTTTTGGTAAAATGGCCATGTTTTTCAATGTTAACCCTACCCATGAATGAACACTGAAATATTTTCATCTTTTCAGTTTCTTTCATCGGAGACTTGAAGTTCTTCTCAAACAGGTCTTTCACTGTCTTGGTTAGTTATACCAGTATATTTTGTATCATTTGTTTCTATTGGGAAGAATTTTGTTTCCATATTTTCCTCAGTCCATTTATCAATTACTTAGAGGAGGGCTACAAATTTTTAGAGTTAATTTTTTTTCTCCAGCTATTTTGTTGAAGGGGTTTTTTTCAGCTGTGGGAGTTCTATGGTAGAATTTTCAGGTTAACTTATGGATACTATCCTATCATCATCTGCAAATAGAGATATTTTTGATGTCTTGCTTTCTAATTTGGATCCCCTTGATTTCCTTTAGTTATCTTATTACACTAGATAGGACTTAAAGTATTATGTTGAATAGATATGGGTTTAGTGGTCAGCCTTGTTTTGTCCCTGATTTTAGTGGAATTGCTTTACGTTTCTCTCCATTTAATTTGAAGTTGGTTATCAGCTTGCAGCATATTGCCTAAGGTGTGTTGAATTTTGTCAAAGACTTTCTCAGCATCTAATGAAATAATCATGTGTTTTTGTTTCTTTAAGTTTCTTTGCACAGTGGATTACTTGCTGGATTTTTGTATGTTGAACCATCCCTCTATCCCTGGGAAGAAGCCTACTCGATCATGGTAGATGATATTTTTTTATTCGTTCTTGCATTTAGTTTGTGAGAGTTTTACTCAGTATTATTGCATCAATGTTCATGAGGGATTGGGTCTGAAATTTACTCTCTTTGTTGAATCTTTCTGTGGTTTAGAAATCAGCATAACAGTATTGTATTAAAATAAGTTTCTGAATGTTCCTTCTAGTTTCATTTTATGGAATAGTCTGAGCAGTATGGGCATTACCTTTTTTTTTTGAAAGTAATTCTATGCTAAAACCATCTGTCCATGTTTTTGTTTGTTTTTTGTTTTGTTTTGTTTTGTTTTTGTAGGATTTTAATAACTGGTTCTATTTCTGAAAGAATTTTAGGACTATTTGATTGTTATCCTAATTTTGATTTAACTTTGGTAAGTGGAGTCTAGTTAGAAAATCATCCATTTCATTTAGATATTCCAGTTTTGTAGGGCATAGGCTATTGAAGTAAGACCTAATGATTCTTTGGATTTCCTCAGTGTCTGGTGTTATGTCCCCATTTCCTTTATGATTTTTTTTAAATTTCAATATCACTGATCTGCCTTTCAGTTACTTTGGGTCAGTTCTTGTCTATCTTCTTGATTTTCTTAAATAACCAGCTTTTATTTTTTTATTGATTCTTTGCATTGTTCTTTTTCTTTCTAATTAAATTACATCAATTGATTGTTTCCTACCATCTACTCTTCCTTAGTGTATATAGAGATATGTTTGGCCAGGTGTGGTGGTGCACACCTTTAATCCCAGCCCTAGGGAGGCAAAGGCAGTCAAATCACTGTGAGTTCAAGGACCTCCTGGTCTACAAAGTGAATCCCAGACATCCAGGGCTACAAAAAGAATCCCTGTCTCAGAAAAAATAGAGATATTTTTGGCCAATAATTGTTATTCTGTAATTTTTATATTAGTGGTGGTAGTGTGTATGTGTGTGTGTACATGCACACGTGCATGAGCATGTGTGTCTCTTTGTGCGTTATTACCACTCTTTTTCGTCTAATGTGAAATTATTTATTTCCTGTGTTTGTTTTTCTTGTGTATATTTATGCTCATTGTGATGTAGTTTTCATTCTATTATCCTCCGTAAAGCTGAGTTAGGGAAAATATTTTTTAATTTAGTTTTGTCATAAAATACCCTGGTCCCTCTATGGAGACTAAAAGTTTTGCTGATTATAGAAGTCTGAACTGGCATCTTTTGTCTCTTAGGGTCTAAGATGTCTGTCTAGATCCTTCTGACTTTTAAAGTCTCTGATGAGAAGTCTAATGTAATTTGCACAGTTCTAACTTATATGTCCCTGATATCCACCACTTCTGGTAATCTCTGGCAGCTGTTGCCTCTGCTAATTCAGGTAAAGCTAGGACCTGGAAACTTCATATAACTTTTCTCACAGTTTTCTTTATAATCTATTCATTGTGAAAACTTGATATTTTCCATAAGTATTTCTCAGAGCAGATGTAGTAGCATAGGAGCTGTGTATCCTTAAGGGTTAAAATGCTTCTGAGCACTACCATAATGTTAGGAAGATATGGATCACTTTGAAGTGCACTGTAAACTTCAGGTCCCTTATTTTAAGAATGGAAGCACTGAATGTGTCCCAAAAGTTCATAGGCGTGGCAAGCTTTGAGCTGGATGAATGCACATAACTTGTTTTATCTGTGTTTAGTTCAATGATTTCTCCAGAACAGAATGAGGTTTTTGACGTTTAATGTGTTTCAGTCAAAGTATCTTTCATTTACTCAGAAACACTCATGTCTCTTTTCAATTTCCTTTTTATTTTGAGAGGTTACAAACACTGAGATTCTTTGCAACACTTATAAAAATATGTTTTTAATGTCACAGCTGTACTTCAACCAATAAACCAATATGCCTACATCTCTTTTACTTTCTTCCTTTCCTAAAGAGCACCTTAATGAAAAACCACATGAGAGGTCACACAGTAATGGAAGGGAGAAGAAACTTGGATTCAGAATATGACATTCTCAATTTTTGGAATTTTCCAAAAGGTCTTGGATTAAAGGTGAAAGTAGGAACATTTTCTCCAAATGCTCCCCAGGGTCAACAATTCTCTGTATCTGAGCATATAATACAATGGCCTACAAGGTTTACAAAGGTGAGCTGTGTCTTATTGCACCACTTTGACCCATCATAAAAACAAAATGATTCTCAGGATGTAATGATTTGGTACCAGTCAATATTCAACTATCAGTAAAGAGCTACACATAAATCCAGCCAATATCCCTTGCCAGACAATAGGGCAAGAGGGCATTCTCAGTGCTGATACAAACTTGATGAGATGGGAGTGGTGGGGGAGGCATGTCTCCTCTTCTGAGGAGGGAGAGAGGGAGGATGGGACTGGGAAGTGAGGAGGGATAGGGTTGCCACCAAGATGTGAAGCAAACAAATTAAAAACAAAATGAATAAGATGAGACAAAAATGAAAACAAAACAAAACAAAAACACAGCCAATATAAACTGTTTTTTCATACCATGACTGTGATCAATGAAAGAGTTCACTTTTCAATTTTATTAATTTTGACACATTTGCTTATTTTTTCCTCTTCCTGTACATCTTGTCTGTTTTTTAAAATTCATTTTATTTTATTTTTAACTTTTAAATATACATTTATATTATCACACATATATACAATAAGCTACATACAGCTTGAAGGACCATGAAACAATTAGGGATTATATAAATGTTAAGTTCATAGTATTTTGCCTATTTGTATTTGGCAAAAATGTAGAAAACATTTTTCCTATTTTAGTGAGTCTAAAACTCTGAATGTAAATCAATATCTATCACATCTCATCTCTAGCAACCAAAAAATTTATGTCTAGACCTAAAAACATGTTAACCTCTAAACAACAAAGCTTTATTGTAAAACTAAACCATCTGGTCTTCAATCGCATCAGAGACTTGAGAAGGAATAAAATTAACTATCTGAGTAAACAGGAAGTGAAAGTTAGCAGCTTCCAAAATGAGGAAATGACAGTTCACTGCCTAGTCAGTCACCCAAAACTCTATAACACTGGAGCATCATCTTCAGCCTTCTTGCCCATTATATCTGACAGACATATTTATGAAGCAGGAACTATTGAGGACTTGCTTACCTTGTCTTGGCAGAGTTTGTCTATCGACTCTGCCTGCAACCAAGGTTGCCCACTTTTAGGAAGAATTCTGTCTGTGGCAGAAATGCAGCCATTTTGTCCAATGGCTTGTTTGTCACATTTAAAGCCATCTCCATAAGGAGGTACTTTGATGCTCATCATCTTCTCTGAGGTAGGCTGGGTGTTTCCAGGCAGTAATCTGTCTTATTGACAAAGTATCCTTAAAATCATAAAATACCTTTAAATGTCATATTTTGTAGATATCTGAGGTTTTTGAAGACCTTTTATTTTATCTTATGTTTCTATACAATCCTATCTATCTGTTAAACCTACGTTTATATTCTTGTGATGAAAATAGACTAGTAATTGACATGGCCATGAGTTGATCAAGTTACAATAAACTTGTATTACTTAATTATCCTAAATAGCCTGCAAAAGCAGCTTCAAAGAACTGGAATTAAACTCTGTATTATAATTGAGTTGTATGGGTACACTACCTCCTATTAGAATAGCAATATATTTAACGTGTGTCAAGAATAATCTTGAATTTTAATTCTATACCAATGTATTTAAACAAATTATTTTGCATCAATATACAAAATTCTATACCAATGAATTAAAAATAACCTTGTTTGTGAGTAACAGTTAAGGCCTTAAGTTGAGGAGTAGATTCAATAATCTACTTTTTGTCCTGTCATCCCTATATATTTCTTTTTTAATTAATTTATTTTATGTATACAAGTATATTGTCTTCACGCACACCAGAGAGGGCATCAGATCCTATTACATATGGTTGGGAGGCACTATATGGGTGCTGGGAATTGAACTCAGGACCTCTGAAAGAGCAGCCAGTGCTCTTACCCACTGAGCCATCTCTCCAGCCCTCATCCCTATATAGTTCTATATTCCCCCTTCTTTCTTTTCTACCCATATCTCCATACTTAATAAAGAAAGATAAAGGAAAAAAGGAAAAATTCCCTGAGTGAGTCCAACCTCATTTTCTCTCTGAATATGCCCAGTAGTAACTTATAGCCAACTCCCAATGAACATAAAATCTATAGCCCAAGGAATTATAACCAAAAATGCTACCCGACCCCCCTTAAGGTAAATGGGGCATCATTCTCTTTTTAAGGTTTCTTCTGCCTGATTTTGGATGACTAGTACCTCGTTAGGGGCTAAAATACAGTTAGAGAAAATGTGGTCCAGTTTCTATGTGTGGAAAAACTCCAGGCTTAATAGAAGTCCTGTGTGAGACAGTCTGAAACACTGGACCAATTGGCATCAGAATCTTTCTTCAAAGCTATTCTGGGAGCTGTCCTGTTCTGATTAGGGACAGCAAAGTGAAAGATGCAGGATGTCAGCATCCAGCATGCTGAGAGGAATGGATCCTGTCAGAAATGATCTAGCATCAGTGTCCAGTTCTTTTGTCCAGTTCTGAAAACATATAATTTCTCACAAGCATTATACAGTCCTAACATTATTTTTAAAAAGTATGAGGTATGCAGGATGTACAGAACAATTAAGACTGGTTCTCTGCTCTTCATATGAGCAGAAGTAATACACCTGTTAATTTTCATTCATATCATGCAAAGAATGGCATCTAAAAATAAGTTACAGGGATTCTGTAACCAAGAAGAAGCATTGTCTATGCATAGACATTCATGACTCAGCCAGTCTCAGAGTTATTGCCATGTAGTGGGATTAGCAATGTAAGTTACGTGCTTGTTTCTGCAGCAGTTTGAGTTCATGTAAATATAGACTGATAAGTTAGGAGTCTCTCTTTCATCGATGTCTGTTTTGTTTTGACTTTCTTCTTTTAAATGTATACTTTATTTATTATAACTTATTCACATTACATCCCGATTGCCATCCCCTACCACCTCTGACAGAGGGGGCTCTCCCACCCTGACGGTCTGGCAATGGTCTACTACTAGGTCTCATCTGTATAGCCTGTATCCTCCTTCTCTGTTTGCCTGCTAGGCTGCCTTGTCTAGAGGCAGGGACCAAATAGTGGGCTCCAGAGTGCATTTCAGAAGTTCAGCAGTCCCCCTTTCCCCAGGGAGAATTGGAATTCTATCAGTTACATCTGAGCAGAGGGACTTGTTTCTCTGTATGCACTGTCGTTGTTGGATGCATAAGTTCACACAATTCTCTCCTACTCCGTTGTCAAGGTCTGAAGGCTCTGATGGTGTCCCTGTTGGGCTCCTGCTTCCTCCATCCCTCAACTCTGGCATACCAGTTGAAGTTCTTCTCCCATAGTCTTGCTGAAAGTCCCCGCATCTGTCTCTGTACGCCCTGAGTGTAATCTCTGACAGGAGGTCTATGTTGGGCTAATATCCACTTCTAATTGAGTATATACCATGTGTATCTTTCTAGGTCCAGGTTACCTCCTCACTCAGGATGATCTTTTCTAGTTCCATCCATTTGCCTGCACATTTCAAGATTTCCTTGTTTTTTGATAGCTGAGTATTACTCCATTGTGTAAATGTGCCAGAGTATCTTTACCGTTCTTTGGTTGAGGGACATTTATGTTGTTTCCAGATTCTGACTGTGACGAATAAGACCTGCTATGAACATAGTTGAGCAAATGTCCTAGTTATATGGTGGGGCATCTTTGGAGTATATTTCTAGGCCTGGAATAGCACGTTCTTTATGTAGAACTATTCCCAATTACCTAAGAAAGTGCCAGATTGATTTCCAAAGTTGGTGTACAAGTCTGCACTCCCACCACCAATGGAGGAGTGTTCTCCTTTCTCCTCGTCCTTGCCAGCATGTGCTGTCACTTGAGTTTTGATCTTATGCATTCTGATAGGTGTAAGACAGAATTTCAGATTAATTATGATTTTCATTTCGCTGATGACTAGGAAAGTTGAGCATTTCTTCAAGTGATTCCCAGCCATTTAATATTCCTCTGTTGAGAATTCTCTGTACCCCATTTTTAATTGGGTTATTTGATTTGGTGAAGTTTAATTTCTTCAGTTCTTTATATATTTTGGATATTGTCCCTTTGCCAGATGTAGGGTTGGTGAAGAACTTTTACCAGTCAGTAGGCTGTCATTTTGTTCTGTTGACACTGTTTTTTGCCTTACAGAATCATTTCACTTTAATGAGGTTATTTATTGTTGATCTTAGAACCTGAGCTGTTGATGTTCTGTTCAGAAGTTGTCTCCTGTGACAATGAGTTCAAGGCTCTTCCCAACTATTTCTTCTAACAGATTTAGTGTGTTTGGTTTTGCGTTTGTAGCTCAAAAGGTGGCAAAATTAGTAATAATAAAATCCCTTATCTTCAACTGTATGGGTAAGCACACCTGATCTTGATTCAATTTTCGTAGTTGGATCTATCAAAAAATTCTCCATTTCATTTAGATTTTCCAATTTTATGGCATATAGGCCTTTGAAGTAAGACCTAATGATTCTTTTGATTTCCTCAGTGTCTGTCATTATATCTCCCTTTTCATTTCTGATTTTGTTGATTTGAATATTCTCCCTATGCCTTTTAGTTAACTTGGCTAATGATTTGTCTATCTTGTTAATACCAAGAACCCACCCTTGGTTTAATTGATTCTCTGAAATGAACTCTTTGTTACTAATCTATTGTTTTCAGCCCTGAGTTTGATTATTTCCAGCCATCTACTGCTCTTTGATGCAACTGCTTCTTTTTGTTCTAGAGATGTCATGAGTTCTGTTAAGCTGCTAGTATGGGACCTCTCCAATTTTTTTATAAATGAAATTAGTGCTATGAACTTTCCTCATAGCACAGCTTTCATTGTGTCCCTTTTGTTTGGGTAGGTTTTGCTTTCATTCTCATTGGATTCTAGGATGTTTTTAATTTCTTTTTTTTTATTTTGGCCCTTGCTCAGAGGTCGCTGAGTAGGGAGTTGTTCAGTTTCTATGAGCTTTTAGACTTCCTGTTATTTCTGTTGTTGTTGAGTCCCAGCTTTAATCCATGGTGGTCTGATAAAATGCAAGGGATTATTTCAATCTTCTTGTATCTTTTGAGTTTTCCTTTCTCACCAAATATATGATCAATTTTGCAGAAAGTTCCATGAGGTTCTGAGAAGGTATATTGTTTTTTGTTTGGGTGGAATGTTCTGTAGATGTCAGTTAATTCCATTTGATTCATGATGTCAATTAGTTTCATTATTTCTCCATTTAGTTTCTGTCTTGAAGAACTGTATATTAAGGAGAGTGGGGAATTGGAGTCTCCCACTATTAATATGTGGGGTTTGATATTTGACTTAAGCTGTAGTAATATCTCTTTTATGAATGTGGGTGCTCCTGTATTTGGAGTATAGATGTTGAAAATTAAGATGTCTTCTTAGTGTATTTTTCCTCTGATGAGCATGAAGTGTCCTTCCCCATTTGTTTTGATTAGTTTTGGTTAAAAGTCTGTTTTACTACATACTAGAACAACTACTCCAGCTTGTTTCTTGGCTGTGTTTGCTTGGAATACCATTTTCCAGCCTTTACTCTATAGTAATGTTTATCTTTATTGCTGAAGTTTATTTCTTGTATGCAGCAGAATGGTGGGTCCTGTTTTTGCATCCACTCTCTTAGCCTGTTTCTATTTATTGGGGAGTTGAGGCCAGTGATTTTGAGAGATATTAATGACCAGTGGTTGTTGCTTCCTATTTTTTTAATGTTTGTAATAGTAATGTATGTGTGTGCTTCCTTTATTCTGGTTTTGTGGATATGAGGTTATTTATTTCCTTTGTTTTCCTGGGTAAAGTTACTCTCCTTTGGTTGAAGTGTTCCTTCTAGTATCTTCTGTAGGGCTGGATTTGTGGCGAGGTACTGTTTAAACTTGTTTTTTTTCATGGAATATCTTGTTTCCTCCATCTATGGTGATTGAACGTTTTTCTGTGTATAGTAGTCTAGGTTGGCCTCTGTAGTCTCTTAGTGTCTGTATGACATCTGTCCAGGCTCTTCTGGATTTCATGGCCTCTGTTGAGGTTATCTTTCTGCCTGCTTGCCAGCATCCAGACCTTCCTAGGGCAGAAACAGTGAACAAGCTGAAAAGAAGTCTAGAGGTTGGGACTTGGGGAAGAGAACAAAGTCCCATTGTCCTCCACCCGAGAGAAGCCTGCTGGGCACATATCTCTGCCCAAATATCTTTCTTCCTGCTCCTCAGCACCCAGACCTTCCTGAGTAAGAAACATCAAGCAGAGACTGGGCACAGAGGAGGTAACCTGGGTGCATTGTCTGTACCTACCCCCTAAAATCACAGATCATCAGAGACCACCAAACCTGTTAACACGAGACATCACAATGCGCAGAATTCAGTCAAAGAACAGTGGCCTGGTGGCCTCTTCTGGGTAGAGGCAATGAGATTTTGGTCCTTCACCTTATTCCCCTTCTCTGGGCTTGCTCTCTGCTTGCTAGCTGTTTGACACACTTCTTATGAATATAGTGTCTGTTAAATTTCTGACACTGCCTCAAAACAGTGATAAAAGTTCTATTTTGTATCATAGCCTAAGAAATTTCAATGAGAAGTAAGAGGATATTTTTGCTTTGTCAGTCTCTGAAAAGGTAGAATAGCATGGCAGAGGTGTGTGTGTGTGTTTGTGTGTGTGTGTGTGTGTGTGTGTGTGTGTGTGTGTGTGTGTGTGTACTATACTTGCTTAGATATTTCAGATAAACAGTCAGCACAAGCAAGTGTTGTGAAGACATTTTCGTTTGGAATGATGACACTGTGAGCATGCAGTACATCTTAGTGGGACAAGAACGATTTAAGAACTAGAGGAGATGATGGCATCGTGCTCATATACCAGCAGCAGGAATCAAGAATCTGAATTTTCACCTTCTGTCTCCTTTTCCTTCTGTCTGTAACAGTACCCAATAAAATACTCACTCCCAATTTGCATCGATTCTTTCCGTGTCAGGTAAATATCTCTATAAAACTCCTCATAGGAATGTCTGAAGAGTTGTTTCCATGATGTAGCCAAACATTCAAAACCACATTAGATATAAAAGCTCCCCCTAGCGGCCAGTGAGTATAGAGATGGGTGGAATCTGATAGCACACCATGGCCTTCTAGAACATTACCTTCTAGAACAACACCTTGCTGGTATTAGACAAAAATTTAAATATGTGCACTATGTAGCTCAAAAGGTGGCAAAATCAGTAATACTAAAATCCCTTATCTTCAACTGTATGGGTAAGCATTTGCAAATTAAGTGCTCAATTATACTCAGAAATATTATACTTGAATTTTTCACAAAAGTTTGATATATTGCTAATAACTTTCCCTTCTTTCAGATTCTTCGGTCTGTGTGTAGTGAGATCTGTAGGCCTGGATTCAGAAAAGCTGCCCAGGAAGGTAAGGCTGTCTGCAGCTTTGATTGTATTCCTTGTGCAGACAATGAGATTTCCAATGAGACAGGTAATAGGCTTTCAGAGAACTTTCTGACCTGTTCATAGGAGTCAGCAATACTTAAGAAAATGGAAAATGACTGGAGAGAAATAAGAGATAAATTTTGTATCTGGTTTTGAGATTTAAGCATTGCTGTTAATTTTATCACCCCTTTAAAGGACACAATCTAGATAATGAAATCATCCTAGACATTTATGGTTGTTCCACTGCAGAAATTAATTTCTGAAGAAAGCCTCTTTTCCCACAAGTTAACAGTCTTTTTCATTTCACCATAGATGCAGTGTTTTGAGCAACATTTCTTTATTCTCTCAAACCATACTCAGTCACACATAGGATTTACTTAAAGCTTGGTGTTTTTTCACAGCCTTTTAATGGTTGTTCACAGTACAAGTTGATTTTTTTCAGAGCAAGTGATTAGTGAGTTGGGTTTGAGTTTTACAGTACATATAATCTATCTATATCATAACTAAGTTTCTTTTATTTTACCTAAAAGAGATTGTTTAATATAATTTGTTTTTGCATTCTTTGTCTCCCTTTTATTAAGCATGAGTCTTTTCTCACACAGTATAATCTGAATATATTTCCCCTTCCCTCCACCTTTCCCAGTTCCTCTCCAACTCTTTTTTTTTTTTTTTTTTTTTTTTGGGATGGTGATCTCTGTTTTTCCCTCTTTTTTTCTTCCTTTTTTTGGATTTTTTTATTATTATTATTTTTATTAATTTTTTCTTGTTACATCTCAATGGTTATCCCATCCCTTGTCTCCTCCCATTCTTCCCTCCCTCCCATTTTCCCTTTATTCCCCTCCCCTATGACTGTTCCTGAGGGGGACTTCCTCCCCCTGTATATGCTCATAGGGTATCAGGACTCTTCTTGGTAACCTGCTGTACTTCCTCTGAGTGCCACCAGGTCTCCCCCTCCAGGGGACATGGTCAGATGTGAGGCACCAGAGTATGTGAGAAAGTCATATCCCACTCTCCACTTACCAGGAAACTGGGACAGAGGGGAGGACATCCTATTGGGACTCTAGATGAGAGAAGCATGGGAGAATAGCCAAGTAGAAGGATCCAGAGAATCCTTCAAGTAGAACATTATGATAGGCAGATTTGGGCACAGGGGTCCTGCTCAAACTAAGGCACCAGCAAAAGACAATACAGGCGGTAAACATTAAACCCCTACCCAGATCTAGCCAATGGTCCTCTCCAACTCTTCTCTCATGCTGTTCTACTTCTTATTTGGCTCTTATTAGAAAAGAACAGGCTTCTTAGAGATAACACCAACACATAACAAAATAAAACAAACACCATTGTATTGAAGCTGTGGAAGACAAGACAACAGAAAAAATATTAGCCCCAGGAGAGTGCACAATAATTAGAAACCTACTTGCTTACACATTCGGGAATCCCATAAAAGTATTAAACTGGAAGCTGTAGTATATAAGCAGATCATCCAGTGCCAACCTGTGTAGGCCCTGTGAGTCCTTCTCTGTGCATTCATATAAATATTGTTTAGTTGGTACAGAAAGCCTTGTTATTCTGGCATCCTCTGTCCCATCTGTCTCTACTTCTGACTTATCTTCTATGAGGTACTGTGCGCTCAGAGAGGAGGGAATAGTTGAAGGCATCTCAGAGATGTGTGTGTCAAGGTCTCTGTGTCTGAGTCTGTCTGTCTGTCTGTCTGTCTGTCTGTCTGTCTGTCTGTCTGTCTCTCTCTCTCTCTCTCTCTCTCTCTCTCTCTCTCTCTCATTCTCTCTGTATAATGTCTGGGTATAGGTCTCTCTCTTTGTTCCTTTTGCTGCAAGAGGAAATTAGAAAGACTCTCTGCTGGTGTCTGAGGAAGGCACTGATCTATGACTATTGACAAAATGCAATTAGGCGTCATAATTTGAGACCAGTGGTATTGGTTTTACCCATGGTCTCTTGGTTATCTAATTTCTGGACGTTGCTTGCTCAGGTAGCCATCAGGAATAGGTTCCATCTCATTTAATGGGTCTTGACCAAATAAGACATTAGATGGTTACTCTAGCAAGGTTTGTGCCACAATTATTCTAGCATCTTTGGTGGGCTGGACTAAATGTAGATTTTTTAAAAACTTGGTGGTTGGATTCATCTTTTCACTTGTCTTTTGTCAGTATAAAGGGAGACTTTCCGTGTCATAGACAGTGTAATATGGAGTTAAAGGTTACATTTAGCACCATTTTGACTTCTCTGTGTTCAATGAGTTTTTGTGTTCTGTTGTCTTCAGAAGTGGGACTTTACTGTCAGTTTTTGCCGAGCAACCTATGGTTTTGGGAATAGTTTGGATTATTTGGGGATTTACCCTTTTATCCAACAACTCAAATTCATTTAACCTAGACCTACAGGACTAGAAACTTTGTTAAAAAGAGATAACCATTTGGGTTTCCATCTTCCTCTATATTTGGAGATTTCATTAGTATCACCTTCATATATTATAGAAAGTTTCCACAGTGCTAGGTTTTCATATTGCCATCTAAATGCCATTTGTTTCTAACTGTGCTTCTCCTTTTATTTCTAACTGTGCTTCTCCTTATTCCTTCATTCAATTCTTTCTCATTTCTCTTTTCATAGGTGTTTTTCCTATATCCACCCCACCAGCTCACATCCACCCATAAAAACTCTTCTATTTCCCCATTTCATCAAGATCTATGTAACCCCCCCTAGTTCCTTTATCTAACTGTTCTGTGTCTCTAGAGCTTAGATTTGTTTTCAATTGTATAACACCTAATATCCACAAATAAGTGTATACATGCCATGTTTATCTTTCTGGATCTGACTTACCTCACTCAGGGTGAACTTTTCATTTCCATCCATTTGTTCAAACAACTTACGATGTAATTTCCAGGGGCCTCCCACTGCTGTTTGATGGCAGAGTTCCATCCCCAGAGAAGGGAAGAAAGAGTGGGGCATAGTAGTCAGGGGAATACTGCATCTCAGACTAGTAGCAATCAGATAACTTTTTATTTATTCTGGGTTCACAGAACAAAGTCGGAGTAATGATTATCCAATAATTACAGATTATGTTTGATTTTTCATTATATGTTCAGGATAACAACTTCAGTCACAATTAGAGAATTGAAATACAACAGACTTTACTTTATTACAATACTTATCACAGCATTTCTTTCTTTCTTTCTTTCTTTCTTTCTTTCTTTCTTTCTTTCTTTCTTTCTTTTTTGTTTGTTTCTCTGTGTAATTGTCATTGTTGTAGACCAGGCTGGCCTAGAACTCATAGCAATGCACTTGTCTCTTCCTCCCTGAGTGCTGAAATTAAAGATGTGCCACAACATACTCACCTTATAACTCCAATTTAAAGAATCTAAAGAATGTCTTCTCAAAAGCAAACATATTTATTATACAACAGCCTGCTTTTATTTTCACAGTGTTTGCAGTTTTAAAGTTCTCCAGATAAACAGAAAGTATCTGAAAATGTCTTTTTATGAACATCAAATATGCATATGTAATTCCGTTTAATATATTGTTTTATCATTTACTCTATAAAGTGGTAAAAGGTAATTTTACTTAACTTATCTTATTTACTGAGTTCTATCCCTCCAGAGGATGTATGTTGAATTATCCCCTGTCTTTAAACTACATTTTCAAGGGGCTCTAAGAATATTGTAAAAGGAAGTCTTGAATCAGTAACCAGTTCTCTTGGCCAATCAGAGATTGTAAATTTTTCTTGTTACTCTGTGCCAAGTATACTGTTTGTGTTTGCTTAGAGATGGCTGTCATCAATTGTTTTCTCATGCTACCCCCAATGCCTCTGGATTTGAGATGTTTATATGTCTAGAAGCTGATTTCTGGATATTTTTCTTTGCAGTGTGGGTGTTTTTCCTTGGTTTCTTTTTCTTTTTTGATTTTTTTGGAGTGTGATGGCTGTGTGTATTCTGTTTTACTTGCTGCTCTGCTGATGTGTTCACAAGGAATGTCTGCTGCTGTTGGAGGTTCATACACTGGAATTAATTTCAAGAAGAAAAGTTGAAGACAATGGTCTTTGTGATATGTTGTGGATGGGATCACAGAGGAAACAGAAACAAAACATTTTATCCAATAGAGCTGGAATTGAAACTGAGGAGATGGGATCTCAGGAGCAGTAGGACTGCTATGGGTTCTACTTTAGTTTGCTTGGTGCCCTGAGAAGAGCATCACTTGAGTCAGCAGTTGGTTCCTGCTGGAGTTTGGATCTGAGACAAAGCAACAGGTGGGGGCAGGAGGGTTAGAGGGAGACGATCTGTGAAATCCACAAGAGCAAGGAAGGCTGCCAAGCCCATTCTGCTGCAGAGCTGGGAAAGAAATAGAAGGGTTCAGTCTAGAGAAACAGTGAGAGGGAGAGAAGGTCTTTGGGCAGCCTACCTGGTTTTCTGGCAGGCATGGTCTGTGGTTTACCAGGGTTTGCCTTCTGGAGTAGGAAGCTGGGCTACGGTGAAGAGTAGATGTAAGTAAAGTAGGAGAGAAGGATCTTTGGGATCCACAGAAGATGTTGGCAGGGTGGAAGAGGGGCTGCAGCTGGTGTTCTGTTGCAGTACTAAGGACCAGACTGGGGGATTGGGTCTGAGAGACAGAGATGTACACAGAGAGAGCAGGTCTGCAATCAATCTGCATGGTTTTCTGTCAGGCATGTCCTCCACCTGGTTCATTTTTTGTCAAGTTCACTCTTCTAAAATTCCCCATATGCATTCAATATATCCCATGTGTGCTGACCCTACCAACACTTGCCAACTCATCTCATCCTTAAACATCTCTTTACCAGTTACATGTTTTTAAAAATCATGCTCATCTTCACTTCTTTAGCAATATTTTGTTTTAACTATATTGCCTAGAGAAAGAGAACTGCAATCATCAATACAAACTCCTACTCTGTTTTCTGTTAGCGACTATATTTTGAAACCATATGATCAAATTTGGGTGAGCATATACTTGATAAAATTAAAAATTAACAATATCACTAATTCAATATTGTGGAATAAGCACACCTATTTTTAAAGAGAGGAGTTATGCCTAAGTAAATAAGGTAATGAAACATATATCATATATTTTACTTAAGTCAGACATGGAATTCTGTACTTGAATCACACACTGTACAATAGAAAATCCACAACAAAACACTAATATTATAAGCAAAGGAGTAACTTATAAGTGTTGAGAAATAAGTTCAGAAACTATCTTGTGGAAAAATTAATTAGAGTGCCATGATCACTAATGGAAAAAAACCAGGATATCAAAAAAAAAAGAGATTTGATTCTTTTGAAAATAAACATGATAAATGTTTAGCTCAAAATACAGAACAGAGAAAATATATTAGTGAGGGAATAGTTTTCAAAGTAAACAAAGGTTTAATGTAATAGAAACTTGGCACTATAAACTGGGGTGTATAT
Source organism: Acomys minous (assembly GCF_964271855.1). Taxonomy (NCBI): domain Eukaryota; kingdom Metazoa; phylum Chordata; class Mammalia; order Rodentia; family Muridae; genus Acomys; species Acomys minous. The sequence continues at coordinate 127,056,930 of NC_140489.1, forward strand.
GTTCTTAAATCAAGATAAAACGTTCCAAAATTTAGGAGCAGAATATTCAAATCTTCCCATTTTGAATATCTAGAAATATTTCAAAAGCTCTCCCCCTTATGTTAAAAATTAATGCTATAGCTAAATGTAACAACATATTACTAGCGGGGGATGAAAGCTCCATTTCTTTCCAGTCACTCCCTCTCATCTCCACTCCCACCCATCCTTCAGTCTGCCCTTTCTCTTCAGAAAAAAGGAGGCCTTCCATAGATATCAACTTGACTTGCCTTATCTAGCTGTAGGATGAGGCATATCTTCTATTGTGGATAGACAACATACCCCAGTTTGAGAAAAGGGATCCAAAAGCAGGCAATGTAGTCAGAGTCATCCCCTGATCCCCCTCTAGGAGTCCTATGTAAAGACCGTGCTGCACACCTCTTACATATGTGCAGAGGCCTAGGTCCATCCCATACATTCTTTCCATTTGACATTTCATTCTTTGTGGGTCCCTATGCGCCCAGGTTAGTTGATTCTATAGGGTTTCTTTGTAGTCTGCTTTACCTTTTTGGCTCCTAAAATCTTTCCCACCCTCTTCTCACAGGATTATCCAAGCCCCACCTAAGGTTGATCCTAGTGCCTGAACTGTTACTGTGCTGTTCAGCAAGTTGTCTGTTGTGCCTATGCACTCAAGGCTATTTCGCATTTTTTCTTCTATAAGATTTGTTTTATCCAGTTTTATGTTCAGGTCCTTGATCCACTTCAACTTGAGTTTCAAGTAGTATGTCAGATATGGCTCTATTAGCATTTGCCTACATGCAAGCACCCAGTTAGACAACCAACGTTTGTTGAAGATGCTTATTTTTCATTGTATAGTTTTGGCATTTTTTGTAAAAAAAAAAATCAATTTCCATAGGTGTGGCATTAATCCTGGGTCTTTGATTTGAGTCCATTGATCAACCTCTCTACTTTTATGCCAATACCATCTGGGTTTCATTACTATTTCTCTGTAGTACAGCTTGAAATGAGAGAGCAGTTCTTTTATTATACAGAATTTTTTGGCTATTCTGGGTCCTTGTTTTTCTATATAGAGTTGAATATTGTTCTTTCAAGGTCTGTAAAGAATTGTGTTGAAGGTTTGATGGGAATTAGGCTGAATTAGTAGATTTCTTTTGGTTAGATGACCATTTTTAACTATGTTTTCCTACCAACCCATGAGCATGGGAAGTATTCCTATCTTCTGATTATCTTCATCAATTTAATTCTTCAAAGACTTGAAATTCTTGTCATAGAGGCCTTTCAATTCCTTGGTTGTAGCTATCCCAAGATAGCTGACATTATTTGAAGCTATTATGAAGGGTGTTGTTTCCCTAATTTCTTTTTCAGTCTGTTTATCATTTGTATATAAAAGGGCCATTACTTTTTTTAAGTTAATTTTGTATTGAGCCACTTAGTTTAAAGTGTTTATCAAATGTTGGAGTTTTATAGTAGAATTTTGGGGTCACTTATTTATACTATCAACTCACCTGAAAATATCAATACTTTGATTTCTTTCTTTCCAATTTGTATCCTCTTGATCTACTTTAGTATTTTTCCTATAGATCTAATTTAGATCTTATTAGATCTAATTTATTACTTATTGCTCATCTAAGTACTATATTGAATGGATATAGAGGCTTTCTCTCATTTCTGTTGCTGAAGTCCAGCTTTAATTCGTGGTTGACTGATAAGATAAAAGGAGTTATGTGACTGTTCTTTTATCTGTAGAGACTTGCTTTGTGACCAAGTATATGGTCAATATTGGAGATGTTTCCTTGACAAGCTGAGAAGGTTAATTCTTTGGTTGTTGGGTAAAATGTTCTGTAGATATATGTTAAATCCATTTGATTAATAATATCTATGAGTTTCATTATTTCTCTGTTTAGATTCTGTTGGGATGACCTGCCCATTGGTAACACCAGGGATGTTGAACTTTCCCACTATTAATGTGTGGGTTTCAATATGTGATTTAAATTATATATATATATATATATATATATATATATATATATATATATATATATATATATATATATATACATATACATATATATATTCAGAATTTTGATATTATTTTGGTGGATTTTTCCTTTGATGTGTACAAAGTATCCTTCCCCATCACTTTGATTAATTTTTGTTAGAAGTCTATTTTATTAGATATTAGAATGGATATTCCAGCTTGCTTTTGGGATCTGTTTCTTTGGAAAATCTTTTTGTAACTTTTTCCCTGAGAAAACATATGTCTTTGGTGCTAAAATGTATTTCATGTATGCAGCAGAATGATGGATCCTGTTTTCCCAACATTCCTGTTAGCCTGTGTTTTTTTATTAGGGGATTGAGTCCTTTGATGTTGAGATATATTAATGACCAATGATTTTTAACTCCTGTTATTTTGTTGCTTTTGTTTGGGGTATGTGTGTGTATTCTTTCCTTTGGTTTTGTTGGAATGAAGTTTTTTATTTCCCTTGTTTTCTTGGGTGTAGTTAATCTTGAGTTGAAGTTTTTCCTCTAGCATGTTCTGTAGGGATGGATTTGTGGACACATACTGCTTTTTTTCTTGGAAAATTTTGTTTTCTCTGTCTATGTTCCTTGACATTTTTGATAGGTTCTATGTCCTCTTAGAGAAAGCAAGGAATCCCTCCAGGCACTTCTGGATTTTAGAATCTCTGTTGAGAAATACAGTATAATTCTGATAGATCTGGTCATTTTCCTTGCAGCTTTTAATATTTTTCTTTATTCTGTACATTTAGATTTTAGATTATTATGTGGTGTGCATATTTCCTTTCTGGTCCAATACATTTGGAGATCTGTAAGCTTATTTTATGTTTATAACCATTTCTTTCTCTAGGTTAGGGAAATTTTCTTTTATGATTTTGTTTAAAAATATTTCTGGATCTTTGGACCTCTGGGGTTCCTAATATCAGTGTATACTTGGTTCTGTGAGACCTCCAAGAAACCGATGGAACATAGATTTCAGGGAGTGTGGGTGTGGTTTAAGGCTATTAGGTCTCTTTTAAGTGGATATGGCAGGCAAATGCTTAGGGTTGGGTTTTAACAGTTGTCAGTAGTTTTAACAAGACAGCAGTAGAGTTGTGGGGCAGAAATTGGAGGACAAAGTTTGGGGTACAATTTACCACTCTTTGGTGTGATTTCAGTCAAGTTTGTGGTCAGGGGATTGGAAAGGGAAACACTTATCTCACATCCTTGTTTCCCAAAGGACTCTGAAAAAGCAAGAAAGGTTGAGGAGTGAGATATGGTGCACAGGGTATGTTGTGTAGTTTGTCCTAATTCTGTAGTCTTATGACTTATAAGTTAGATGGAACAAGGTCACAAATTCAGAGAAATAATGCAAAGACTGAGGAAAGCACTGGGCATCTTGGATCTTGGCATCACAGGCAAAGAATACTGTGAAGATGTGAGTGATTCAGGGAATACTTAAGTATTTGTTTCTGAAACAATAAAGGAAGGTGATTTAGAAAGCATTTCAATGGGCTGAGGCTGACTAACAGCTTGAGGGGGGAAAGAAAAACATGGGGATTGATTTACGTCACTCATTTCTCAACAGATATGGATCAGTGTATGAGATGTCCAGAAAGTCACTATGCAAACTTTGAGAAGAACCACTGCCTCCAGAAATCTGTGAGCTTTTTGGCCTTTGATGACCCGTTAGGTATGGCTCTCACCACCACAGCACTGTGTTTCTCTGTTCTCACGGTTGTGGTCCTTGCAGTCTTTGTAAAGCACAGAGACACACCCATTGTCAAGGCCAATAATCAGGCTCTCAGCTACACCCTGTTATTGCCACTCATCGTCTGTTTCCTCAGTGCCTTGCTCTTCATTGGAAAGCCCAACACAGCCACTTGCATTTTCATCAGTCTGCGTTTGGAATTTTGTTCACTGTGGCTCTCTCCACAGTGTTGGCCAAAGCTATTACAGTATTTATTGCATTCAAGGTCACTGTTCCAACTAGATTGGTGAGGTGGCTAATGGTATCAAGGGCCCCTAATTTCATCATCCCCATCTGCACACTAATCCAACTGGTTTTCTGTGCCATCTGGCTATTTACAAATCCACCCTTCATTGGTCAAGATGCTCATGCTGAACATGGTCACATCATCATTGTGTGCAACAAAGGTTCAGCAGTCACCTTCCACTCTGTCCTGGGGTACCTCTGCTTCTTGGCACTTGGGAGCTACACTATCGCCTTCCTCTCCAGGAATCTACCTGATACATTCAATGAAGCCGAGTTTCTGTCATTCAGTATGCAGGTGTTCTTCTGTGTCTGGGTCACTTTCCTCCCTGTCTACCATAGCACGAAGGGAAGGGTCATGGTGGCTATGGAAGTTTTCTCTATCTTGGCTTCCAGTTCAGCACTCCTTGGCTTGATCTTTGCCCCTAAATGCTACATCATTTTGATAAGGACAGATAAAAACTCTTGTCTTGATATCAGGCACAAAACCCATTCAAGGAGGAAAAATCACTTAAATTTTAGTTAATAAAAAATACCACAACAAAACTCCAGATACACTAAATCTGTTAGAATAGAAAGTGGGGGAAAATCTCAAAATCATTGGCACAAGAGACAATTTCCTGAACAGAACACCAACAGCTCAGGCTCTAAGATCAACTATTAATAAATTGAACCTCTTAAAATTGAAATGTTTCTATAAGGTAAAGGACACTATCAAATGAATAAGATGACAGTCCAATGATTGGGAAAGATCTTTAACAATCTTATATCTGGCAAATGGCTGACACACAAAATATATAAAGAACTCAATAAATTAAGCACCAACAAATAAAATAACCTGATTAAAAAATGGGGCACAGAATTCTAAACAGAGGAATCTCATATGACTGAGAAGCACTTAAAGAAATGCTGAGCATCCTTAGTCATCAGGGAAATGCAAATCAAAACAACTCTGAGATTCCATCTTCCTCCTGCCATAATGCCTAAGATAAAATTCTCGAGTGACAGCACATGTGGAGAAAGGGGAACACGCCTCCATTGCTGCTGGGAGCGCAGACTTGCACAACCACTTTGGAAATCAATCCTTCACTTTCTCAAAACTGGGAACATCTCTACTTCAAGATCCAGTTATACCACTCCTGGGTATATTCCCAAAAGATGATCCAACATACAACAAAGACACTTGCTCAACTCTGTTCATAGCCATCTTATTCATAATACCCAGAACCTGGAAATAATCTAAATGGCCATCAACTGAAGAATGGATAAAAGAAACGGGCACATTTACACAATGAAATATTATTCAGTTATTTAAAACAAATAAATGGTTAAAATCCCAGGCAAATGGAATAGAACTAGAAAAGATCATCCTTAGTGAGGTAACCCAGACCCAGAAAGACACACATGGTATGTACTCACTTATAAGTGAGTATGTATGTAGTAAAACAGACTTTTAACCAAAACTAATCAAAACAAATGGGGAAGGACACTTCATGCTCATCAGAGGAAAAATACACTAAGAAGACATCTTAATTTTCAACATCTATACTCCAAATACAGGAGCACCCACATTCATAAAAGAGATATTACTACAGCTTAAGTCAAATATCAAACCCCACATATTAATAGTGGGAGACTCCAATTCCCCACTCTTCTTAATATACAGTTCTTCAAGACAGAAACTAAATGGAGAAATAATGAAACTAATTGACATCATGAATCAAATGGAATTAACTGACATCTACAGAACATTCCACCCAAACAAAAAACAATATACCTTCTCAGAACCTCATGGAACTTTCTGCAAAATTGATCATATATTTAGTGAGAAAGGAAAACTCAAAAGATACAAGAAGATTGAAATAATCCCTTGCATTTTATCAGACCACCATGGATTAAAGCTGGGACTCAACAACAACAGAAATAACAGGAAGTCTAAAAGCTCATAGAAACTGAACAACTCCCTACTCAGCAAGCTCTGGGCAAAGGCCAAAATTAAAAAAAAAATTAAAAACATCCTAGAATCCAATGAGAATGAAAGCAAAACCTACCCAAACAAAAGGGACACAATGAAAGCTGTGCTATGAGGAAAGTTCATAGCACTAAGTTCATTTATAAAAAAAATTGGAGAGGTCCCATACTAGCAGCTTAACAGAACACCTGACATCTCTAGAACAAAAAGAAGCAGTTGCATCAAAGAGCAGTAGATGGCTGGAAATAATCAAACTCAGGGCTGAAAACAATAGATTAGTAACAAAGAGTTCATTTCAGAGAATCAATTAAACCAAGGGTGGGTTCTTGGTATTAACAAGATAGACAAATCATTAGCCAAGTTAACTAAAAGGCATAGGGAGAATATTCAAATCAACAAAATCAGAAATGAAAAGGGAGATATAATGACAGACACTGAGGAAATCAAAAGAATCATTAGGTCTTACTTCAAAGGCCTATATGCCATAAAATTGGAAAATCTAAATGAAATGGAGAATTTTTTGATAGATCCAACTACGAAAATTGAATCAAGATCAGGTGTGCTTACCCATACAGTTGAAGATAAGGGATTTTATTATTACTAATTTTGCCACCTTTTGAGCTACAAACGCAAAACCAAACACACTAAATCTGTTAGAAGAAATAGTTGGGAAGAGCCTTGAACTCATTGTCACAGGAGACAACTTCTGAACAGAACATCAACAGCTCAGGTTCTAAGATCAACAATAAATAACCTCATTAAAGTGAAATGATTCTGTAAGGCAAAAAACAGTGTCAACAGAACAAAATGGCAGCCTACTGACTGGTAAAAGTTCTTCACCAACCCTACATCTGGCAAAGGGACAATATCCAAAATATATAAAGAACTGAAGAAATTAAACTTCACCAAATCAAATAACCCAATTAAAAATGGGGTACAGAGAATTCTCAACAGAGGAATACTAAATGGCTGGGAATCACTTGAAGAAATGCTCAACTTTCCTAGTCATCAGCGAAATGAAAATCATAATTAATCTGATATTTTGTCTTACACCTATCAGAATGCATAAGATCAAAACTCAAGTGACAGCACATGCTGGCAAGGATGAGGAGAAAGGAGAACACTCCTCCATTGGTGGTGGGAGTGCAGACTTGTACACCAACTTTGGAAATCAATCTGGCACTTTCTTAGGTAATTGGGAATAGTTCTACATAAAGAACATGCTATTCCAGGCCTAGAAATATACTCCAAAGATGCCCCACCATATAACTAGGACATTTGCTCAACTATGTTCATAGCAGGTCTTATTCGTCACAGTCGGAATCTGGAAACAACATAAATGTCCCTCAACCAAAGAACGGGTAAAGATACTCTGGCACATTTACACAATGGAGTAATACTCAGCTATCAAAAAACAAGGAAATCTTGAAATGTGCAGGCAAATGGATGGAACTAGAAAAGATCATCCTGAGTGAGGAGGTAACCTGGACCTAGAAAGATACACATGGTATATACTCACTTAGAAGTGGATATTAGCCCAACATAGACCTCCTGTCAGAGATTACACTCAGGGCGTACAGAGACAGATGCAGGAACTTTCAGCAGGACTATGGGAGAAGAACTTCAAGTGGTATGCCAGAGTTGAGGGATGGAGGAAGCAGGAGCCCAACAGGGACACCATCAGAGCCTTCAGACCCCCACAAAGGAGTAGGAGAGAATTGTGTGAACTTATGCATCCAACAACGACAGTGCATACAGAGAAACAAGTCCCTCTGCTCAGATGTAACTGATAGAATTCCAATTCTCCCTGGGGAAAGGGGGACTACTGAACTTCCGAAATGCACTCTGGAGCCCACTATTTTGTCCCTGCCTCCAGACAAGGCAGCCTAGCAGGCAAACAGAGAAGGAGGGTACAGGCTATACAGATGAGACCTAGTAGTAGACCATTGCCAGACCGTCAGGGTGGGAGAGCCCCCTCTGTCAGAGGTGGTAGGGGATGGCAATCGGGATGTAATGTGAATAAGTTATAATAAATAAAGTATACATTTAAAAGAAGAAAGTCAAAACAAAACAGACATCGATGAAAGAGAGACTCCTAACTCGTCAGTCTATATTTACATGAACTCAAACTGCTGCAGAAACAAGCACGTAACTTACATTGCTAATCCCACTACATGGCAATAACTCTGAGACTGGCTGAGTCATGAATGTCTATGCATAGACAATGCTTCTTCTTGGTTACAGAATCCCTGTAACTTATTTTTAGATGCCATTCTTTGCATGATATGAATGAAAATTAACAGGTGTATTACTTCTGCTCATATGAAGAGCAGAGAACCAGTCTTAATTGTTCTATACATCCTGCATACCTCATACTTTTTAAAAATAATGTTAGGACTGTATAATGCTTGTGAGAAATTATATGTTTTCAGAACTGGACAAAAGAACTGGACACTGATGCTAGATCATTTCTGACAGGATCCATTCCTCTCAGCACGCTGGATGCTGACATCCTGCATCTTTCACTTTGCTGTCCCTAATCAGAACAAGACAGCTCCCAGAATAGCTTTGAAGAAAGATTCTGATGCCAATTGGTCCAGTGTTTCAGACTGTCTCACACAGGACTTCTATTAAGCCTAGAGTTTTTCCACACATAGAAACTGGACCACATTTTCTCTAACTGTATTTTAGCCCCTAACGAGGTACTAGTCATCCAAAATCAGGCAGAAGAAACCTTAAAAAGAGAATGATGCCCCATTTACCTTAAGGGGGGTCGGGTAGCATTTTTGGTTGTATTTCCTTGGGCTATAGATTTTATTTTCATTGGGAGTTGGCTATAAGTTACTATTGGTCATATTCAGAGAGAAAATGAGGTTGGACTCACTCAGGGAATTTTTCCTTTTTTCCCTTATCTTTCTTTATTAAGTATGGAGATATGGGTAGAAAAGAAAGAAGGGAGAATATAGAACTATATAGGGATGAGGGCTGGAGAGATGGCTCAGTGGGTAAGAGCACTGGCTGCTCTTCCAGAGGTCCTGAGTTCAATTCCCAGCACCCATATAGTGCCTCCCAACCATATGTAATAGGATCTGATGCCCTCTCCGGTGTGCGTGAAGACAATATACTTGTATACATAAAATAAATTAATTAAAAAAGAAATATATAGGGATGACAGGACAAAAAGTAGATTATTGAATCTACTCCTCAACTTAAGGCCTTAACTGTTACTCACAAACAAGGTTATTTTTAATTCATTGGTATAGAATTTTGTATATTGATGCAAAATAATTTGTTTAAATACATTGGTATAGAATTAAAATTCAAGATTATTCTTGACACACGTTAAATATATTGCTATTCTAATAGGAGGTAGTGTACCCATAGAACTCAATTATAATACAGGGTTTAATTCCAGTTCTTTGAAGCTGCTTTTGCAGGCTATTTAGGATAATTAAGTAATACAAGTTTATTGTAACTTGATCAACTCATGGCCATGTCAATTACTAGTCTATTTTCATCAGAAGAATATAAACGTAGGTTTAACAGATAGATAGGATTGTATAGAAACATAAGATAAAATAAAAGGTCTTCAAAAACCTCAGATATCTACAAAATATGACATTTAAAGGTATTTTATGATTTTAAGGGTACTTTGTCAATAAGACAGATTACTGCCTGGAAACACCCAGCCTACCTCAGAGAAGATGATGAGCATCAAAGTACCTCCTTATGGAGATGGCTTTAAATGTGACAAACAAGCCATTGGACAAAATGGCTGCATTTCTGCCACAGACACAATTCTTCCTAAAAGTGGGCAACCTTGGTTGCAGGCAGAGTCGATAGACAAACTCTGCCAAGACAGGGTAAGCAAGTCCTCAATAGTTCCTGCTTCATAAATAAGTCTGTCAGATATAATGGGCAAGAAGGCTGAAGATGATGCTCCAGTGTTATAGAGTTTTGGGTGACTGACTAGGCAGTGAACTGTCATTTCCTCATTTTGGAAGCTGCTAACTTTCACTTCCTGTTTACTCAGATAGTTAATTTTATTCCTTCTCAAGTCTCTGATGCGATTGAAGACCAGATGGTTTAGTTTTACAATAAAGCTTTGTTGTTTAGAGGTTAACATGTTTTTAGGTCTAGACATAAATTTTTTGGTTGATAGAGATGAGATATGATAGATATTGATTTACATTCAGAGTTTTAGACTCACTAAAATAGGAAAAATGTTTTCTACACTTTTGCCAAATACAAATAGGCAAAACACTATGAACTTAACATTTATAAAATCCCTAATTGTTTCATGGTCCTTCAAGCTGTATGTAGCTTATTGTATATATGTGTGATAATATAAATGTATATTTAAAAGTTAAAAATAAAATAAAATGAATTTTAAAAAACAGACAAGATGTACAGAAAGAGGAAAAAATAAGCAAATGTGTCAAAATTAATAAAATTGAAAAGTGAACTCTTTCATTGATCACAGTCATGGTATGAAAAAACAGTTTATATTGGCTGTGTTTTTGTTTTGTTTTGTTTTCATTTTTGTCTCATCTTATTCATTTTGTTTTTAATTTGTTTGCTTCACATCTTGGTGGCAACCCTATCCCTCCTCACTTCCCAGTCCCATCCTCCCTCTCTCCCTCCTCAGAAGAGGAGACATGCCTCCCCCACCACTCCCATCTCATCAAGTTTGTATCAGCACTGAGAATGCCCTCTTGCCCTATTGTCTGGCAAGGGATATTGGCTGGATTTATGTGTAGCTCTTTACTGATAGTTGAATATTGACTGGTACCAAATCATTACATCCTGAGAATCATTTTGTTTTTATGATGGGTCAAAGTGGTGCAATAAGACACAGCTCACCTTTGTAAACCTTGTAGGCCATTGTATTATATGCTCAGATACAGAGAATTGTTGACCCTGGGGAGCATTTGGAGAAAATGTTCCTACTTTCACCTTTAATCCAAGACCTTTTGGAAAATTCCAAAAATTGAGAATGTCATATTCTGAATCCAAGTTTCTTCTCCCTTCCATTACTGTGTGACCTCTCATGTGGTTTTTCATTAAGGTGCTCTTTAGGAAAGGAAGAAAGTAAAAGAGATGTAGGCATATTGGTTTATTGGTTGAAGTACAGCTGTGACATTAAAAACATATTTTTATAAGTGTTGCAAAGAATCTCAGTGTTTGTAACCTCTCAAAATAAAAAGGAAATTGAAAAGAGACATGAGTGTTTCTGAGTAAATGAAAGATACTTTGACTGAAACACATTAAACGTCAAAAACCTCATTCTGTTCTGGAGAAATCATTGAACTAAACACAGATAAAACAAGTTATGTGCATTCATCTAGCTCAAAGCTTGCCACACCTATGAACTTTTGGGATACATTCAGTGCTTCCATTCTTAAAATAAGGGACCTGAAGTTTACAGTGCACTTCAAAGTGATCCTTATCTTCCTAACATTATAATAGTGCTAAGAAGCATTTTAACCCTTAAGGATACACGGCTCCTATGCTACTACATCTGCTCTGAGAAATACTTATGGGAAATATCAAGTTTTCACAATGAATAGATTATAAAGAAAACTGTGAGAAAAGTTATATGAAGTTTCCAGGTCCTAGCTTTACCTGCAATTAGCAGAGGCAACAGCTGCCAGGGATTACCAGAAGTTGTGGATATCAGGGACATATAAGTTAGAACTGTGCAAATTACATTAGACTTCTCATCAGAGACTTTAAAAGTCAGAAGGATCTAGACAGACATCTTAGACCCTAAGAGACAAAAGATGCCAGCTCAGACTTCTATAACCAGCAAAACTTTCAGTCTCCATAGAGGGACCAGGGTATTTTATGACAAAACTAAATTAAAAAATATTTTCCCTAACTCAGCTTTACGGAGGATAATAGAATGAAAACTACATCACAATGAGCATAAATATACACAAGAAAAACAAACACAGGAAATAAATAATTTCACATTAGCCGAAAAGAGTGGTAATAACGCACACAGAGACACACATGCTCATGCACGTGTGCATGTACACACACACATACACACTACCACCACTAATATAAAAATTACAGAATAACAATTATTGGTCAAAAATATCTCTATTTTTTTCTGAGACAGGGATTCTTTTTGTAGCCCTGGATGTCTGGGATTCATTTTGCAGACCAGGAGGTCCTTGAACTCACAGTGATTTGACTGCCTTTGCCTCCCTAGGGCTGGGATTAAAGGTGTGCACCACCACACCTGGCCAAACATATCTCTATATACACTAAGGAAGAGTAGATGGTAGGAAACAATCAATTGATGTAATTTAATTAGAAAGAAAAAGAACAATGCAAAGAATCAATAAAAAAATAAAAGCTGGTTATTTAAGAAAATCAAGAAGATAGACAAGAACTGACCCAAAGTAACTGAAAGGCAGATCAGTGATATTCAAATTTTAAAAAAAATCATAAAGGAAATGGGGACATAACAACAGACACTGAGGAAATCCAAAGAATCATTAGGTCTTACTTCAATAGCCTATACCCTACAAAACTGGAATATCTAGATGAAATGGATGATTCTCTAACTAGACTCCACTTACCAAAGTTAAATCAAAATTAGGATAACAATCAAATAGTCCTAAAAATCTTTCAGAAATAGAACCAGTTATTAAAATCCTACAAAAACAAAACAAAAAACAAACAAAAACATGGACAGATGGTTTTAGCATAGAATTCTATCAGACTTTCAAAAAAAAAAGTTAATGCCCATACTGCTCAGACTATTCCATAAAATAAAACTAGAAGGAACATTCAGAAACTTATTTTAATACAATACTGTTATGCTGATTTCTAAACCACAGAAAGATTCAACAAAGAGAGTAAATTTCAGACCCGATCCCTCATGAACATTGATGCAATAATACTGAGTAAAACTCTCACAAACTAAATGCAAGAACGAATAAAAAAATAACATCTACCATGATCGAGTAGGCTTCTTCCCAGGGATGGAGGGATGGTTCAACATACAAAAATCCAGCAAGTAATCCACTGTGCAAAGAAACTTAAAGAAACAAAAACACATGATTATTTCATTAGATGCTGAGAAAGTCTTTGACAAAATTCAACATACCTTAGGCAATATGCTGCAAGCTGATAACCAACTTCAAATTAAATGGAGAGAAACGTAAAGCAATTCCACTAAAATCAGGGACAAAACAAGGCTGACCACTAAACCCATATCTATTCAACATAATACTTTAAGTCCTATCTAGTGTAATAAGATAACTAAAGGAAATCAAGGGGATCCAAATTAGAAAGCAAGACATCAAAAATATCTCTATTTGCAGATGATGATAGGATAGTATCCATAAGTTAACCTGAAAATTCTACCATAGAACTCCCACAGCTGAAAAAAACCCCTTCAACAAAATAGCTGGAGAAAAAAAATTAAGTCCAAAAATTTGTAGCCCTCCTTTAAGTAATTGATAAATGGACCGAGGAAAATATGGAAACAAAATTCTTCCCAATAGAAACAAATGATACAAAATATACTGGTATAACGAACCAAGACAGTGAAAGACCTGTTTGAGAAGAACTTCAAGTCTCCGATGAAAGAAACTGAAAAGATGAAAATATTTCAGTGTTCATGGATGGGTAGGGTTAACATTGAAAAACATGGCCATTTTACCAAAAGAAATATAAAAATTTCCTTCAAAATTCCAACACCATTATTTATAGTCCATGAAAAAAAGAGTAATTTTCAACTTCATATGGAAAAACTAAACACAAAATAATCCTGTAGATGGAGTTATCACCACCCCTGATTTCAAGTTGAATTACAAAATAGGAAGAAACATACAGAGCTACGGACACTTGCTTTTTTTTTTTTTTTTTTTTTTTTTTACAAAACACCAAAAACTATCCACAGGAAAATAGGAAACATCTTCAATAAATGTTGTGGGCCTAACAAGATGCCTGCATGATGAATAATGCAAATAGATCCATATTTATTACCCTGCACAGAACTTAAGTACAAATGGATCAGAGACTTCATCATAAAACCAGATACACTAAATCTAATAGAAGACAAAGAGGGAATAGCCTTGAGGTCATCAGTTCAGGAGGCAACTTCCTGAGCAGAACAACAGGAGATCAAGCTTTATGATCAACAATTAACAAGTCATGAGACTTGAAAACTTCTGTAAGAGAAAAGACAATGTCAATAGAACAAAATAGTTTCTACAAATGGGAAAAGATTTCCACATATCCCATGTCTGACAGAGGTCTAATACCCAAAATATATAAATAACTCAAGAAAGTAAACACCAGCTAAACAAATAATCCAGTTTACAAAATAGTGTACAGAGCTAAACTCAGAATTCTCAACAGAGGAATCTGGAATGGCCGAGAGGCACTTAAAGAAATGCTCAACATACTTAGTCATAAGGGAAATGCAAATCAAAACAGCTCTGAGATTCCATCTTGCACCACCCCCCATCAGGATAGCTAAGATAAAATACTCAAGTGAGAGCACGTGCTGGTGAGAATAGGGAGTCATGGGAAACTCAGCCCTTACTGGTGGGAGTGCAAACATATACAACCACTTTGTAAATCAATCTGGTAGTTTATTATAAAATTGAGAAAGAAGATCCAACATTCTGCTGCATTCAAGAAATACACCTCAGCAACAAAGATAGGCATTACCTGAGAGTAAAGGGCTAGAAAAAGATTTTCCAAGAAAATGGACCCAAGGAAGCAAGCTGGAGTAGCCCTTCTAATATATAATTAAAATAGACTTCCAATTAAAGTTAATCAGGAAAAGTGAGGAAAGACACTTTGTTCTCATCAAAGGAAAAACTCACCAAGAGGGCATCATAATCCTGAATATCTGTGCCTCAAATACAAGGGCACACACATTCATTCATAAAAGAAACACGTTTAAAGGTTTAATCACACATTGATCCAACACTCTAATAGTGGAGTTAGTAAGTGGGGAATAGGAGAAAAATCCCTAGAAGTGACAGGAGCTCTACAAGAAGAACAACAGTATCAACTAACCAGGGCCCAGTACGGCTTCCTGAAACCGAGGCACCAACTGAAGTCCAAGGATCGGACTAGGCCCCTTACACAGATATAGCCCATAGGCAGCTCAGGCTTCATGTGGGTCCTCTAGTAAGGGGAACATGGGCTGTCTCTACTATAGACTCTGACGCCAACTTTTTTCATCATTCTGTCCTGGTGGGACTGTATTTTCAGGCCACAGGGGAAGAGGACACTTTCACTCCTGATGCCGTGCTGAGCTGGAGTGGATGGAAATGGGAATCTCCCCTTTTCTGAGGAATAGGAAAGGGAGGAAGGGGACAGGGAGGGAAGGTGTTACTGGGAGGAAAAGAGAGATGGAGCTATGACAAGGATGTAAAATGAAAGAAAAATCATTAAATAGATAATAGATAGCTAGATAGTCAGACAGACAGACAGATAGACAAGTAGAAAAGAGGCCAAGTAACATAGAGGGCCCGAGGGAGGATGCTTGATTCTCATTCAGAGGTGGAAATAGAATAGACATCAGAAGTGGATGAAGAAAAGGAAATGGGTTGAGTGGGAATGTGGGGAATAGTATGGATAAGGAATTGAGTGTTGGAGAAAAAGAGGTTTGGGAGGTCAGAAGGCAGAGTGAGAGAAGGGAAATGTATGGGTGGCATTTCCACGAAGTGAACATTCCAGCAGTGGTGGAGATGGAGAGTGAAGATGAAACCTCCAAGCCAGGAAGAACTTTCTGTGGAAGGAGGTGGATACCAATGCGCCCACAATACTTTGCAACAAAATTTACTCTGCTTACAAGGTGTGTGAGGAAAACAATGGAACAGAGACTATGGTAATGGTCAACCAATGGCTGGCCCAATGGCTGGCCCAATTTGAGACCCACTATATATATATAATTTGGTTGATATGCTTGCTTGTCTTCATGTGGGTCCCCTAGCAATTGAAGCAGGGTCTATCTCTGACATGGACTCTGTTACCTGTTTTTGGATCACTTTCCCCTAGCTGGGTTACCTTGTCTGGCTTCAGTGAAGTAGGTTGCACTTAGTCCTGATAAAAATGTGTTGGGGAAGTTTGGTATGGGGTAGGGAGCCTCCACTTTTCTGAGAAGGGGACTGGGGAATGGGAGAAGAGGGTGGGAGGGTTGGATTATAAGAAGAGGGAGGGCATCAATAGGAATGTAAATGAAATAAATTAATAAGAAAAGAAAAATGTGTTATATAAATTTAATATTGGTATAATCAGTTTTTAAATTATTATTATTTCTAGCACTCTATTTATAAAGGACACTTACTCATGGTTTTGCATTAAACTCCAGACAGGGAGACAAATATTTTCTCCCATGCTTATTGACAACATAATGTAAAATGTACAATACCCAATTGGAATGACTTATGAAATAATAAAAATCATCAAACTGCTGATATTACAAAATGTAGGAAAATATATTACCTGCCAGGGGAAGAATACTATTGCTTTTCCATTATTATTTGGTTGAATTTGTGTTTGCTGAAGAATCATCTCATGGAGACTGTAGGCCACAGCATACACAGCATTGTATATATTGTAGACATCTTCACTCAAAGATGGGTCAAAAAGGTGTCTAGGCAGTAACTCCAAAGAAGCATTTGGTTGGCAGTTCTCCAAAAGTTGACAATCAACCTCAGAAAATGAGCACTCGAAGAACAAATACCAAAACTTGGGAAGATAAGTGTCTTCTGGGTACTTGTAGGGATTAACTGTTTGAACAAAATTTGCAAAGTCAACCATCTCTTTATGGTGGTGTGAAAAAATGAGACTCCCATGAAATGAATCCTCCATGAAATAATCAGAATAAGTGTCAACATCCCATTGAGAGTTCAAGACCCAGACTTTCCAAGTGATTAATAGTTGTGCGATGTGTTGCATTAAACCCTGTAAAGAAATTGTGTCCCCACAAACAATTATCACATTTGCTGGTGATTCCTCAATTTTCTCCAGACTTTTCCATAGTTCATTGGAAAATGAATTCCAGGTGCCAGAGATCATTTTCACAGAGGCTATGCAGATGCTTTTACTCTCCATATCTTTTCTCAAGTCAGAGAGGATCTGGGATCCTTGGTGGTCATCTGAGATTATTAGACCAACCCAGGACCAGTTGAAATGAAGCAACAAAGAGACTACTGCAAGTGACAGAGATGTGTCCTTAGGAGCCATCTGATAGAGGAATTTAAACTGTTCTGGGTCATTCAAGATAGAATAAAATGGCCCAAAAGTGAGCTGAAGAGGAAAAAAAATGGAAACAAGTTAAAGAACATTGGCACCAAACACAATCTCAGTCCAGGGTCAACATATGTAAGCAGCGAGGGTAAAACATGGTTCTGTCATATTGTAAAAGGCAAATTCATTACAGAGTTTTTCCACAGAAATTACTGAGAGGTTTCCATTTTAAATAACCTAGCCAGTCTCATCCACCTCTCATTCTTTTTCTATTTCAAGTACTGCAGATATGGAACTGTCATCAAGGACCTTCATAGTTGCCTCTGATAGAGGATTAACTCCAGTGTCCTTACATAACCTTTTCAGATACCTATACCATCAACAAAGGATACTTGACTCCTGGTTCCCAGAAACCACCCCTTACCTGAGGTATTTTGTAGAGTTGTATCAGTGTCTCAATCTGGGCAGATATTACCAATGATGTTCCTGTGATTGCAACTGGGGATATTCTCTTTTGTACAAAGTTGTAATTAGGTATTGGATTGCTCATCCTTGTGAGCCATAACAGGGCAGCAAAAAGAATATTATTTTCACTAAATGGAACATTAAGGACATCAAAGCCCAGAGTTGTGTTGGGTAGAAGATGAGGGTTTCTGTTGATCTCCTCAATGGCAAAAACCAGGGCCAGAACAAACTGGTAGTTCTTAAACTTATACCTGCATATATTTCATAAAATTACCCAGGAAGAAGACATAGATCACACAAGCTTCATATTTATTGTTATGGTTCTCATTACCTAAATGCTGATGATCCTATAAAATCCATATTTTAATATCTTCTCATGAATGACTGAAATTAGAATTGGCATTTTAAGAGATAAAATTAGGCTAGATCCTAAAGAACATTCATTGATTATGGTCTCAAGACTCTATTATTGTATTGATTTATTTTTCTCTTATGCATGGAAAAATAAAAGAAAAATTGTCCATGAGTGAGCAAATAGGTTCTACCAAAGCATCAGAATTCTTCATGTCTGAATCTTGGCCTTCCATCTTCTACATTACAAATGGTCATTATATGTTTATACAATCACTGAAGTTTTTGTGACTATCTTATTTAAAGAACTGCACAAAGTTAGTCAAAATCATATATTGTCATACTGTCATTTCTATGATTTTTTGAACAGGGTGGCTTTGAATAAACTGTACAGACTAGGCTGGCCTTGAAAACATGAGTGAAGGAGAGATAAATCTGTTTTTGTTATGATCCCAAATGTGGAATTGGAATCGTCTTGTGAGAGAACAGGTGAGGTTAGTCCACTAGAATACAAACCACCTCATGTGGGAACTTGATTGTTGTCAGCTGAAAAGATCTATGAACAGACTCTGGGAGGAGATATATAAATGAACGCAAAACAGGAGGTGGGGCCTTTGGAGACTTGGGATTGTTTTGGCTGTTCATTGCTCCACTTCGAGATGCTCATAGAGAGAACCACTCAAGGGAAAGCTTCAGGGCTCCAGCTCCTGCTGAGGTTCCAGGTTCTGGTTACTCCAGGTTCCAGCAGAAGAAATCCTGCTGGCAACACCAGGAGAATCATTCCTCCGAACTGATGTCCTTATGGTTTTGTTATTTTTTATTAATTTATTTATATTACATCTTGATCATTAGCCCTTCCCCTGTTTTCTCCCATTCTTGCCTCCCTCCCACTTCCCCCCTTTTCCCCTCCCCTATGTCTGTGACTGAGGGAGACCTCCTCCCCCTATATATGCTCTTAGAATATTGAGTCTCTTCTTGGTAACTTGCTGTCTTTCCTCTGAGTGCCGCCAGGCCTCCCCATCCAGGGGACGTGGTCAGAAAAGGGGCACCAGAGTTCATGTGAGAGTCAAATCTCACTCTCCACTCAACGGTGGAGAATATCATGTTCGTCGGCTAGGTCTTGGTAGGGGTTCGAAGTTTACTGCCTATATTCTCCTTGGCTGGTGCCTTAGTTTGAGGAGGACCCCAGGACCCAGATCTGCCTGTCATAAAGTTCTTCTTGTAGGTTTCCAGGACCCTGTGGATCCTACTATTTCCCCATTCTTCCATGCTACTCTCACCTAAAGTCTCAATAGGATGTCCTCTCCTCTGACCCACTTTCTTGGTAAGTAAAGTTTTTCATGGTACGTATCCCTTGGATTAGTGTTTTGATATAAGTGAGTATATACCGTTTGTCTCTTTTTGCTTCTGGGTGAACTCACTCATTATGATAATTTCTAGATCAATCCATTTATCCACAAATTTTGGGAATTCCTTGTTTTTAATAGCTGAGTAGTATTCCATAGTGTAAATGTACCATGATTTCTTATTCCATTCTTCTACTGAAGGACACTTAGCTGTTTCCATGTTCTGGCTATTATGTATAAAGCAGCTATGAACATGGTTTAGCATATATCCCTGTTGTGTGGTAGGGTATTCATTTTAGTGTCAAAATGTGCTGTTCACAAAAGTTTCTTTAAGATTATAGTTAGTAAATTGTTCTTTACTTGGATATAGAAATATTTCATATTAAGACACTGTTCAGGGTTCAAAAGAAAATCAATATTTTAAAAATAGTTTGTAAAGATATTAACGGAAGGAGATTAATTCTATAGTAAACATACTTGAAAAGAAAAGAAATAGTGCATTTTTAGATGTCAAAATTTTCTTCCAAATTCTGGCATTTTAGCCACTTAGTGGTTTGTTTTCCTTCAGCAAAATGTTTGCAACTATGATTCTTTGTAATTCCCTATTCCTTTTCAAAATCTTATTTTAATTTAGTGTAGCTGCTGGTATACCATATATCTGCTATGCATGCTGTCTCAAAGGACTTTGTATTTTTCATATCTCCAATATATTCTTTTTCTGAGGTGGTGCTAAAATTTACAGATTGTGTGCATGCTCTGAGGTGTGTTTCTTTTAAACCTAATGTATTTATCTTCACAGAAAACTTCACAGAAAAAAAAACCCAAAAGACTTTGTATATGCCCTAATTTAAAACTAATAAGTAAAGATGTGATTGTATTTAGCAGGAGAAAATAATGAAAACCACAAAATTTAGGAGCAGGGCGACAGACTACAATGATTAAAATAGAAATCCATAGACGAGCATTGAAAATATTTTAAGTAAAAAACATATCATAATCAAATCGAAATGTCAGGTACCAAAATAACACACCAGAATTTTGGACATCTCAGTAAACTTGTAAACTGTGGGAATGACTACTCTGATTCACGCTAAGAAAGTCATATGCTGTACATCTTTACTATTCATTATCTAGAATTTATATTAGGAAGGTACAAGATTGCATCCTGCAATCTTGATGGCAAGATGCCACTGTTGAGAATGCTATATAATTGAATTACACAACGTGGAAATATCAAGCTGTTACTCACTTGGATGCTTTATCTTTCCTGCGTATATTCATAGTGCTGAAAGGTACTATGCATGGTACTAAAGAAAATAAAAATAATCATAACTCTCACTCATCTGTGAACCATGAGGGCTATAATAATGGCTGGCCATATATGATATGCCTTCTAGTATAAAAACGGGCACAAATATTATATGTTGAACCAACATTTTTAATGTTTTGATATAAGGTCCCTTCAATAATATGGAACACATGTTTGGCACTATAAAAATAGCTAAGTCTGTAACTAGGTAGGTTACAGACCCAGGGATGGACTTAACGATATAATTCTGTTAAATGGACACAGTATGAACTTAAGCCCTAGTTTATTATTGCTGTACACATGCATTAGTGCATCCCTCTGCCCTCATCAGCAAAGCTTTTTTTCCAGCAGATGGCAAATAACAAAGAAAGCAATGACAGAGTATATCAGAGATTGTAAAAGACTATGAAGTGCTCAGCCATACATGTGACTTACATATCACATGCCTACTCAAAAGGCTGGGGATCATGGCTGAAGATAAGGGGGAAGGTTGTCATGGCCAGAGGCTGTGGACAATCTCTAGGAAACAGTATTTTCTGTCCAAAACATATTAGTTACACATTTGAACTCACAAAGATTATGACAGCATGTGTAAGACCATTCTCAAACAAGGCAAAATACCATCATGCAGAAGAGATGGGCACAAAAATCTCTCACCCCTAGCTGAGATGCTATTGAGATTTGACAGTTATTGGGTGAAATATGGTCAGTTTCTTCAGTGTTGTGATCCCTAGAGGATTGAGAACACTCAAGGAAAGGCCCCAATTACAATAGTATTTATAGGACACAAAGTATAGTAAAGTGAAAAAAAGAATAAAAACACAGACTTAGTTGGGTATGAAGGTAAGAGTGGAGAGAGTGCTTATGAGAAGGTGTGGTGGTGGAGGTGAATATAATAATTTTTATTAGATAATTGTAAAACAAATAATGAATATTTTAAAGCACAAGATAAAATAAAAACTGTGGAAGGTCATTTGTGAGACACAAGAAAAATAAGTACAATTTTTGCCAATGGATAGTATAGATTCAAATGACTTCATACATAGATATAATAAGTATCATTTTGACTTTATTCATGTAATCATAGGCTTGCAATATATTATAGAATTCAATCATTACTACATATTTCATGGTAAATCAGCAGAGGATCTCCAAGCCTCCTAACACAAAGCTCTGATTAGGAAATGGAAAATTTATAAGTGAGATTTCACCACTTTATCCTAGAGTCATGTTTTGATAGCACATAGTGTGTCATAAGCATGTATTAAAACTCAACATAAATTAACTGATTCTGTCTCATTATTTTGATACACTGAGTTTGAATTCTGGATTTCATAGATTGGTTAAATATTCATTTTGTCTAATATATTTAAAGATGCGCATGTTCATGAACATATATAATATCTTTCTTTTATAATGAAATGATATTTTCTACTTTCTTTTTTTTACTTTTTTCTTCTATCTTCAAACCCATCCAAATTTCTGCCACCCCTTCTCTGTCTTTAAAATGCAAATAGACAAATTTAACAAAAACCAAGCAAATCATTATTTTTAAAAACAGGGATGGCAGGTTTGATGATACCACAGCATCAGGAAGCAGATGATCTGTGAGTTCAAGGCCAGCCTGGTATACTTAGAGAATATAACACCAACCAGGGCTATCCTGGGAAACACTGTTTTCAGGAAAGAAAGAAAGAAAGAAAGAAAGAAGAAAGAGAGAAAAGAGTGAACATTTAGCTTAGAACGGTAGACCACACTTTCATTTTCAGTACTCAGAAGGCATAAATGGGCAGATCTCTTTCAGTTCTAGGCCAGCTTTGTCTACATAGTAAGTTATAGAACTGTCAATGCTATAAAGAGTTAGTGAGCTTTTGTTTCTAAACACAAAACAAAAAGAGTAAAAGAAAACACCAAGACTGCAATTGAAACACACACAAACAGATTTTAAAAAACTAAACAAAATAGTGAAATACCATGACCAAGAGCAAATTGGGAGAAAAAAAAATATATTGCTTTTTAAAAACTATTGTTACTATTTTTGTGATGAAACACCATGACCAAAAACAAGATGGAGAGAAAAACTTTTATTAAGCTTATATTTTTACATTGTAGTCCATCACTGAAAAAAAAATCAGGACAGGGATCTCAAAGAAGGCCCACAAGTGGAGGCAGAGGGTGATACAGAGGCCACAGAGGGCTTCTATTTACTGTATATCTCATAATGGTTTTCTTGGCATGTTTCCTTACAGGATTCAGGACTACCAGTCCAGGAATGGCCCCGCCAACAACGGGCTGGGCCAATCCCTATCAATCACTATTTGAGAAAATACCTTACAGGCTTGCCTACAACCCAGTCTTAGGGAGGCCTTTTCTTAATTGATGTTTCCTCCTCTGAGATGACTCTAGCAGGTCTAAAGTGGATATAAAAATATCTGGCATATTTAGCTATATTTCTTCATCACTGTTCATTATAGAATGAAGTTAGGGCAGGAACTCAACCAGAGCAGGAGCTAGAGGCAGGAGCCATGAGGAATGCTGTTTATTGATTGGCTTGCTCACTTTTGGTTGCTCAGCCCACTTATCTTATGGAACCAAAGACCACATGTTTGTTGTTCAGATGATGTGAAATGACTAGGAAGAGAGAGGAGTGATTCCTGTTCTCATAAAGAGAAATAAAAAATCTTATATTCCAACTTAATTTTTGCCATTTTTATTAAAATAATCAGAAAGATTTCCTGTATGCTTTACTCTTTACATTGTATTTTGCAAACATGTAATATTGGCAGAAACAAATCTCACTCCAATTTCCAGATGTTCCTTATTCTCAGGAAGATGCTAGTGCTCCGATAGTACAACTGGAAGTGTGGCCAAAATATGTTTTAGCACAAAGAAAGAATGCTTAAATTGTAAATTTTATGTTTGGGAAGAAACATTATCACTAATAGTGGTGACTCCATCTTCACTTGTGAGCTGACTGAGTTACATTTGTGGCATTTATAGTTGACAGTGCTTGAGAACAGAAATAGAGAAGTTTCCTAGTAGCCCATCTCTGCAGTTCTTTAAGAAATATGTGACTTCTTTTTATGTCTAAGCTGTTTCTTTTCCTACACTTTTATCACAGTTACTACTTACATGTCTCTTTTAGTAATTTTACTAACTATAATTGCATATTTTACCATGTGGCTACTCTACATATTTTTTGCTTTCTGGATTTCTGACTGTTGTTTCCAAGCACAGAAAGCACTTTAGACTACTAGACCACTCTGGTAGCTCAAGTAATTGACGTTGTTTATGTTTAGTATGCAAGAGTTACTGCTTCTGTCACACAAGTTCAAGTATCACCTTTCTAATGTGTTTAACTGAAGTTTCCAATGGCATTTTTTCTGTGCTGTAATAAAGGTATTCTAAAAGGAGCTATTTGTATAGACAAAAATAACTCAAATGTACAATTTCTAAATGAAAATCTAATTATATTTAAATATGAGTGAATCATTCCGAGTGAAGGATTATATTTGATGCTTATTATTCAGGTGATAGGAAATAACTAGCAAGAGACAGGAATGATTTTTCCCATAAATAGAATAAAAACCTCAATTTATTTTTTTTGTCCATGTCATAAAAGAGCATTGCTTATGTCCATACATCCAGACACATAGAGGCATACAACATTTTTTTATGTAATATATTTGTTTATGTATTTTACTTACTGATCATTGCCCCCTCCCTCCTCTATTCCTTGCCTCATTCTCTCTCCATCTATTCCATCTGCATTCTCTGTTATTCAAAGGAGGGGATTCCCCCACCAAATCATTTCAACTCAACAATCACATCAAGGTTGAGTGTGTACTCTTCCCATGTGGCCTGAAAATGAATCCCTACCAAGGGAAAGAGAGTAAAGAAAACAGGCAACAGAGTCCATGTTAGAGACAATCTAAGCTCCCCTTACTAGGGGACCCACACTAAGCCTGAATTACGCATCACCTACATCTGTGTAGGAGTCCTAGGTCCAGCCTTAGAGGATCCTTGGTAGGTGATTGAGTCTCCACAACTCCCTCTGTGCCCTGATAAATTGACTGTTGATTTCTTGTGTAGTTTATGTTAGTTGTTCATCCTTCTATACTTCCTCCTACTTTTCTACAAGAATCTGAACATTTGTCTAATATTTGGTTTTGATTCTTAGCATCTGTTTTGATTCACTGGTGTCTGAAACACAGCAGAATATCAATAGTAGTGTCAGAGGTTGTCTCTCTCCTGTGTTCTGAGTCTCAGTTTGGGCCAGGCATTGCTTGGACATTCCCTAATCTCTGCTTTATTTTTATCCCTGCATATCTTGTAGGAAAGGTAAATTTCGAGTCATAGTTCTTGTTGGTTGGTTGGTATTCCCCTTCCTCCGTTAGGAGTTCTGTCTAGTTAGAGGGTGTCTTCTCATCTCAGTCACCACCATATCATCCCAGAACTGTCTTATTTATCCTTCTTGTCAGAGAGATATATCCACACATGCCTTAATTCTTACTGTTCAGGCCCTCTGACCTGCTGCATCAGCTCTCCCCAGGTCTGGTATCCACCCTCATTTCTATCTGAACTTTCTCTCCTACCTTGTTCTGTATCTTTAACTTCTTCTGCTATCTATTATATTTCCCTTTCTGAGGGAGAATAAAGCATCCTCTCTGGGTTCCTCCTTTTTACTCATTTTCTTTGGCTAAGTAAATTCTAGTATTCTTATCCTGTACTATATGGCTAAGTAATCATATCCATGTGCATTTTTGTTAGTCTAGGTTATCACACTCAGCAGATGTTTTCTAGTCTACTTGTATGAAAAAATTATGATTTTCTTTGTTTTTATATCTGAGTAGTATTTCATTGTTTATTCTCCATTGTTTGTTTGAGTGACATCAATGTTTTCTGGACTCTAGCTATTATGAATGAGGCTGTTATGAACATAATTGAGCAAGTGTCCTAGGATAGATGTCCAGGTATGGTACACCTATGTCTGGAGGTTAATCTTTTACCAGTTTTCTGATAAGGTAACATATTGATTTCCAAAATCAGACATGCATCTATTTAAATATGCATCTCCTGCATGTGCATTTATTGGAAAATAAACCAGAAAAAAGATGCTCTGCCTCAAATATAATCTAAAAAGCAAAACAACAATATGAAGATGGATAGGAGAGAATATGATATATATATCTCCAAATAATTATAATGGATTTAACCTTGGTACCAAATGTTGCTCCAGAAACACTCCCGTGCATTCACCAGTCATTCTTTCACTATCTTAGTCAGTTCAGTTAATTTCATATGGAAATACCAGAAACTCAGAGGCTCAAACATCATGTGTAATTTTCATATTTCTATGTAATTAATAAATGAATACATAATCAGGTTTATAGCTTGGTCAAAACCTGTGGCCTTGTCTTTACCTTCTAAGTAAGTATTCAATAACCACCGATGGAAATGCTTTCCATGGAATATGAATGTTTTGTGTAAATGAACTCACATGAAATTATATAGGTGTTGCAAAATTCCATACTTTTATCTTTGCAAACTTTATTCCATGGGATAATTGTTCCAAACATAGGGATAAAGACAATATCTTCAAGTACATGATAGTCATTGTATTGATTTCAAATGATTATGTGTATACTTCCGTACATAGTAAATATTGTACCATCTTACAGAACACCAGCTGAAAGCCAGTTTCCTATGGTTTTGGCTTTTTCCTTGGATGAAATAAACAGAAACCATGATATTCTACCAAATATATCTATAGTATTTCCAGTACCACATTTTATAAGTGTTTCAGAATTAAAAGCTCTCATTCATGTTTCTTAACCAACTCATTTGTTTTCTCCTAATTATGACTGTGCCCAAGTAGTCACTTGTACAGTTTTTCTTACAGGACAAAACTGGGAAGCATCTGTACTATACCACACATTCATGTACAGCCATGAACCTCAGCAGGTGAGAGTTTGTTGGGTTAAAATTTAATTAATTTGTGTCTCCATTGGTGGCTTTGATAAGATGCAAAAAAAAAGGGTGTAAAGAGGAGACTGGTCTTACTGGCCTTATGTCAATCTCTGTAGTTCAATGATATTATTCAGATACTTGATGGGGATCTGGAATTTCTTTATATGAAATAGGGATAATAGGAGAAGTAATAGTTAAGGGGAATTTCTAGAGATTTTTACAGATTAAATGTGTTCACAAGTTCTTAAAAGTACATGCTACCTCATGCCGCTCCCTGTGTTCTAGGATCTTCATTTTACTTATGGGCCTTTCCATCCTCTCCAGAATGACCATGTACAATTTCCCTATATTTATCAGATGGCCCATGAGGATACATCTCTCCCCATGGCCCTTGTCGCCTTCTTACTTTATTTAAACTGCAACTGGGTAGAGCTGGCCATCTCTGACAATGAACAGGGTACACAATTTCTCTCAGATTTGAAAAGAGAAATGGAAAAGGATATAGTCTGCTTTGCCTTTGTGAACATGATCACACTGAACATGGAGGTATACATGTCAAGAGCTGAAGTATATTACAACCAAATCATGACATCATGATGGTGACACAGACAGTACTCTTGCTGTGGCCTTTAGAATGTGGGAATCTCTAGGTATATGAAGAACATGGGTCACTACCTCACAGTGGGATGTTCCTACAAGTAAGAGAGATCTCACACTTGACACATTCCATGGGACTTTTGCTTTTGCACAGCACCATGGTAAGATTTCAGGTTTTAAAAATTTTGTCCAGACATTGAACCCTCTCAAATACTCAGATAAATATCTGGCAAGACTGAAGTGGATGAACTTTAACTGCGAAGCCTCAGCATCTAACTGTAAGACAATGAAGAACTGCTCATCCAATGCCTCATTGGAATGGCTAATGGCACAGACTTTGACATGGTCTTCAGTGATAGCAGTTATGACATATACAATGCTGCATATGTTTTGGCCCATGTCTTTCATGAGGTGCTTCTACAACAGGTAGAAAATCAGCCATTTGACAATGAGAAAAAACTTGGTCATATCTGTTCGAAGGCAGTGTTTCTTCTATTGGATTATACATGATCTTATCAATGTCATAGTATTTTAAGAGTCTCTCAGATGATTAACTGAGTGAACTAGGAAATGTTTCCCCAAAACCTTGGTTTCTAAATGTTTTTATGCTGACACAATAAATCTAGAAATTTGTACAGATCTTCAAACACAAAGGTATTGGAATGAAAGACACCATTTATCAGTGAAAATCAGTGATTCTGTAACAGAGCAACTGAATGTGATCCTACTTTTTCTTGTAATGAAGAAATAATTAGTCTTTTCTCATTATGGTCTCCTTGATAAGGAGATGAATGTTCATTAATTCTGAAATTTGAGGTAATAAGTTCAGGGGATTGTTTTCTCAATTGATTCTCCCCAAATGTAGTCTTTGTTCACCTTCCTCAAAGTCTTAGTATAATTGCACAGAAGTAGTTATGTGAATCAGTTTATTACACACCACACACACACACACACACACACACACACACACACACACACACACACACTAATTTGTTTGGTTATATGTTTCTCACTGTATTTGTATTTCTAAGTGTGTTTCTTTGTATCTCTCTGTATATCTGTATTTATGTGTGTGTGTACAGATATGTATGCGCACGTGTGTGTGTGTTTGTGTCTGTGTGTTTCTGTCCATCTGACTATCTGTCTGTTTGTAGAAGTGAGCATAAATTGTCTGTGTTTACATGCTCATGTATACATTTGTTTCTCTTTTGTGTATGTTTCTATTTGTATTTATAAGCGCATGTGTTTGTGTGTTCTGTGTTTCTGTATATTGGATTAGACATATGTATATCTCTTGTTCTGTGTGTGTGTGTGCATGTGTGTGTGTGTGTGTGTGTGTTTCTATCTGTCTTACCTTTGATATTGTGAGCATAAATGTGTTTTGTGAGCCCCGGCCTGAGCTGCTGTAGCAGGGCTTTGCTTTTGCTTCCTTGTCCAGAATGCACCGCACACTGCAGCTCTGCTTCTGCATGCTTCGCACTCTGCTGTCATTTCTGCCTCTGGTGATGAGTCCAGGGTTGAACGATGCTAGGTTTTTTCCCCCAGAGAGTTCAAGTAGCGAATAGTGCTTCTAAGAAGCCAGACCTCAAAGCATTTCGGCCCACTTTGCTGTGGTAGTGAAAGATCCCCGAAGGGAGACCCTCACTCAAGCCTCGGGATGGCGTGCACCCAAAGACACACAGACAACCGTCTTGCTGTAAACACATGAGGCAGTTTATTGGCGGAGCTCCGGGTCGACATGGATCTCACGCAGGAGACAGAGGGGTCGACCCAGAAGCCCAGGGGTTAGGGGTTTATATGGGCAAGGGTCAGGGGGAGCGGGAAGTTTTGGCGCGGCCATACACGATTGGTTGTTTCAAATATTTGAACATCAGCAAATTGCATAGGCAGATCTGGGGTAAGCTCAGACCTAATCACATGGGTACAGTCCTTTCTGTCCCTCTGTCTTTTATCTAGCCTGTTTTTGTTCCCTTTTTTTTGATCACCTCCCAAGTCTGTTGTATCGGAGCATGAGGGTTATTGTCCTGACTTAGGGTTGCATCTGTGATGCAGACACAGCTTTAGAGGATTATTAGTCTTTTTTAGGATCCATTTATCTTGATTAGTCTCAAGACGAGCTTTTTTCACATGTGAAGCATGGACCCAGGTGGGGATTCCCTCTACCTTAATGGCAGTTGGAGCCATTAACAGTACCAGGTAGGGTCGTTTTCACCATGGCTCGAGATTCTCAGCTCCGTGTCTCCATACCAAGACGGTGTCTCCAATCTCGAACTGATGAGGAACTGTAGGGTCTCTAGCAGTGTAGGCATCTTTCAGCTGTTCCCAAATCTCTCGCCTGATCGTCTCGAGAGCCTTTAAATGGGCTAAAAGATGGGTGGAAGGTACAAAACTGTTATCGGGACACACCACACTCTCTAGGATTTTAGACAGAGGTGGTGGTGCACCAAACAGTATATCAAAGGGTGTCAGTCCCAACGGTCCAGGCGTGTTCCGTACCTGGAACAAGGCAAGGGAGAGAAGGGCTGTCCAATCACCCCGCCAGTCTCTAAGGTCTATATTGTTAAGGTCTCCTTTATAGTTTTATTTGTCCTTTCTACCTCTCCTGAGCTCTGGGGTTTGTAAGCACAATGTAATTTTCAATTTATCCCCAATTGTCTGGCCAGTCCCTGACTTACCTGGGCGACAAAGGCAGGCCCATTGACCGACCCAATTACCTTAGGTATCCCGAACCGGGGAAGGATTTCTTCAAGTTTCTTCTTGGCCACTACATTTGCCATTTCCTTTTTCGTGGGGAATGCCTTAACCCACCCCGAGAAGGTGTCTATGAAAACTAGAAGGTATTTATTACCATATCAGGCCGGTTTGACTTCAGTGAAATCAACCTCCCAATAAGTTCTAGGTCGATCTCTCCACAAGCGCTTTCCTGCACAGTGTCTGCTGGACCCGGCATTAGTAAGAGTGCAAGCCTTGCAGGTTTTTTTTTTTACCAGACCCTCTGCTGTCTTTTGTAGTCTGGGGATGTGATAAGGAGACTTATGGAGCAGTTACGTCATCTTCTTCGGCCCTAGGTGGGTAAGGCGGTGTATACTAGCCAGGTATTCTAGCCCCTCTTCCTCTGTGAGGATCCTTTTCTCGGGAATCCCCTCAGCATGTTGGGGCATAACCTTAGCTCTTAGAATCATCGGTCCTTGTGCCGCCTCTTTATCATCTGGTCAGCCATTTGGTTCCCCCTTTCTATGGGGCCAGTCTCTTTTTGATGTCCTTGGCAATGGATGATCGCCACCTTGTGGTGCAAATGGACAGCCTCTAACAAACTAAGAGTTTTTTTTAATGTCTTTGTCAGCTGAAGTCAGCATCCCATGTTGTCTATAAATTGCTCCGTGGACATGAGCTGTTGCGAAAGCATACCGGCTATCAGTGTAGATATTGATAACCTTTCCCTCTGCCAGTCTTAGTGCTTGGGTCAAAGCAATAAGTTCAGCTTTTTGGGCCGACGTCCCTTCTGGTAAACTGCTGGCCCGGATGACAGACTTTTTATCCACTACCGCTGCCCCAGCTCACCGCTTACCTGCTACCACAAAGCTACTTCCGTCGGTGAACCAAGTTATTACCCCAGGCCATGGCCAGTCAGTGAGGTCTGACCGAGTCCCTGTTTCTTCAGCCAGTATCTCTTCACAATGATGTACTGGGGTCTCGCCAGCTTCGGGTAGCAAGGTGGAAGGGTTAAGGATGGCGGGCGGAGCGAAGGTCACCCGCTCTGTCAGCAACAAGCTCTGGTAAGTGGGTCATCCGGGCATTGGTCGTCCAATGGTCTGGTGGTTGTCTGATAATGCTCTTGAATCTGTGAAGACCGGCGCCTAGGTGGGGGCGCATGCGCGCCTCGCGCGGGAGGCAGTGCATAAAGGGAGGCAGGCACATTTGCCGCTTCCGTGAATATGGCGGCGTCGTACTCTGGGCGTGGGATCCTGGGGCAAGGGGAGGCTGTGGCGCGCAGTCCGGGCGCAGTAATGGAAACCCTGGATCAGAACTCGCCCCAAGTTCTGCTGCAGAAACTGTGCTGCCGGATCCTGGGTCGGAGCGAAGGTACGTGTGGCGGGGCTGCGAGCTGTGGACGCTGAGCGCCATGACACTGGCTGGCGGGGTAGTTGTTATCCCTGGCCCCCGCGGAAGGAAAGGGATTCGGCGCCCACGTGGGATGTCCCTGCCCGGGGGGCCCCCAGCCTGAGCTGCTGTAGCAGGGCTTTGCTTTTGCTTTTTTGTCCAGACTGCACCGCACACTGCAGCTCTGCTTCTGCATGCTTCGCACTCTGCTGTCATTTCTGCCTCTGGTGATGAGTCCAGAGTTGAACGATGCTAGGTTTTTTCCCCCAGAGAGTTCAAGTAGCGAATAGTGCTTCTAAGAAGCCAGACCTCAAAGCATTTCGGCCCACTTTGCTGTGGTAGTGAAAGATCCCCGAAGGGAGACCCTCACTCAAGCCTCGGGATGGCGTGCACCCAAAGACACACAAACAACCGTCTTGCTGTAAACACATGAGGCAGTTTATTGGCGGAGCTCCGGGTCGACATGGATCTCACGCAGGAGACAGAGGGGTCGACCCAGAAGCCCAGGGGTTAGGGGTTTATATGGGCAAGGGTCGGGGGGAGCGGGAAGTTTTGGCGCGGCCATACACGATTGGTTGTTTCAAATATTTGAACATCAGCAAATTGCATAGGCAGATCTGGGGTAAGCTCAGACTTAATCACATGGGTACAGTCCTTGGTTCCTGTCTTTCTTGGAACCTGAGGGTAGATGTTTATCTGAGCTAACGACACATCTGGTTAAACTCAAACCTGGAACATTGTGTGCGGGCCTCAAGGGGGGGATTAAACAGACACCATAAAATCGGATGAGGGGTCTTGGCTCATTACTCACTCGACCATGTCCGGTACCTGTTTCTCTCAGGAAATTGTTCTTGTGTATTCTACCTATCTTTTATGGCCAGCTGGTCCCTGAAACACTCAGTAGGCCTTTTTCTCCTATCTCCACATTCTTTGTGACTTATCATCTGGGACCTTGGGCTAGCACACCTGTCGACCTGCACTTATGAGTTAGAGAGCGCTGCTGTTCTGGTTGCTTTAATGCTAATTAAAATTTTCCATTTCATTCCCCTCTTCTTTTACTTGATAATTCTAATCTTAGTATATCTGTTCTAATTTTTGAGTATTATTTTATTTTATACTAAAAGATTTATACTCTGCCCTGTCGGGGTCTCTTATTGATCGGTACTGTTATCTTAGTACCATCAGTTGAACAGCACTAATTTTATCTCAAATAAGAATAAGTAACCTATTTACCACACACGTGCCACAAATTAAAATCAAGCAAATCAACACTGGCCCAGCTAAAGCAGAAAATAGGATAGTCATCCAGGGGGACCAGGTGAGCCAGGATTCAAACCAGCCTTGTTGAGCTTTTCTGTCCCTCTGTCTTTTATCTAGCCTGTTTTTGTTCCCCTTTTTTTGATCACCTCCCAAGTCTGTTGTATCGGAGCATGAGGGTTATTGTCCTGACTTAGGGTTGCCTCTGTGACGCAGACGCAGCTTAAGAGGATTATTAGTCTTTTTTAGGATCCATTTATCTTGATTAGTCTCAAGAGGAGCCCTTTTCACATGTGAAGCGTGGACCCAGGTGGGGATTCCCTCTACCTTAATGGCAATTGGAGCCATTAACAGTACCAGGTAGGGTCGTTTTCACCATGGCTCGAGATTCTCAGCTCCGTGTCTCCATACCAAGACGGTGTCTCCAATCTCGAACTGATGAGGAACTGTAGGGTCTCTAGCAGTGTAGGCATCTTTCAGCTGTTCCCAAATCTCTCGCCTGATCGTCTCGAGAGCCTTTAAATGGGCTAAAAGATGGGTGGAAGGTACAAAACTGTTATCGGGACACACCACACTCTCTAGGATTTTAAACAGAGGTGGTGGTGCACCAAACAGTATATCAAAGGGTGTCAGTCCCAACGGTCCAGGCGTGTTCCGTACCTGGAACAAGGCAAGGGAGAGAAGGGCTGTCCAATCACCCCGCCAGTCTCTAAGGTCTATATTGTTAAGGTCTCCTTTATAGTTTTATTTGTCCTTTCTACCTCTCCTGAGCTCTGGGGTTTGTAAGCACAATGTAATTTTCAATTTATCCCCAATTGTCTGGCCAGTCCCTGACTTACCTGGGTGACAAAGGCAGGCCCATTGACCGACCCAATTACCTTAGGTATCCCGAACCGGGGAAGGATTTCTTCAAGTTTCTTCTTGGCCACTACATTTGCCATTTCCTTTTTCGTGGGGAATGCCTTAACCCACCCCGAGAAGGTGTCTATGAAAACTAGAAGGTATTTATTACCATATCAGGCCGGTTTGACTTCAGTGAAATCAACCTCCCAATAAGTTCTAGGTCGATCTCTCCACAAGCGCTTTCCTGCACAGTGTCTGCTGGACCCGGCATTAGTAAGAGTGCAAGCCTTGCAGGTTTTTTTTTTACCAGACCCTCTGCTGTCTTTTGTAGTCTGGGGATGTGATAAGGAGACTTATGGAGCAGTTACGTCATCTTCTTCGGCCCTAGGTGGGTAAGGCGGTGTATACTAGCCAGGTATTCTAGCCCCTCTTCCTCTGTGAGGATCCTTTTCTCGGGAATTCAGATTGGCTCTGAATACTTGGTGTGTTGGCTGCCCAGTGTCAGCTTGATACATGTTGTAGTCATGAGAGGAGGGAGACTTGATTGAGAAAATGTCTCCTTAAGATGGGGCTGTAGGCAAGCCTGTAGGGCATTTTCTTAATTAGTGAATTAAGTGGTGGGATTAGTGGTGGATGGGACCATCCCTGGGCTGGTGATCTTGGGTTCTACAAGAAAACAGCCTGAGCAAGCCATGAGGAGCAAGCCATTAAACAGCACTCCTCCATGGCCTCTGCATCAGCTCCTGTCTCCAGATTTCTTCCCATCCTGACTTGCTTTGATGATGAGAGGTGACATAGAATGTAAGCCAAATAAACCCTTTCCTCCCCAAGTTGCTTTTGGTCACGGTGTTTCATCACAGAAGTAGGCGCTTTAACTAAGGCTGTTGGTGATTTTTCAGATTTGACACTGATTTCTGGTTTAATTCTGTTAATGTTAAAGAAAATATGATGGCTAATTGCAGTTACTTAAAAAAATCTGTGTGTGTGTGTGTGTGTGTGTGTGTGTGTGTGTGTGTGTGTGTGAGCATGCGCACAGGCAAGTTCATTCGTGTGTGAGAATGAGAGCACATGTGTGTGTGGAGAGCAGAGGACAACCTCTAGCTCCAGTCCTTGCCCTCCCTTCCATTTGGAACAGGCCCTCTTGTTTTCTTGTGTTGAGCAGACTAGCGGGCCCAGAAGCTGCCTCTTCCCCTTCCCCGCCCCTCCCCTCTGTATGCATCTCTGTTTGTTCCGTATGCCTTGATGGTACTTAAAGCAGGTGCCGGGCTTTTTCATGGAAGAACTGCCGGAGACCTTGCTGCTGCTGGGAGCTTCGCCCGTCTTTGTCTTTTCTCTCAGCTTCCTCGGTCCTGAGTCCTGGGGAAGGGTTATTAAGGACCTGGCTGCTGTTGGGAACTGGAACTGCCCCTGTCTTTCCTCTCAGCTTCCTGCGCCTCTGAGGCCAGACTCTGACTTTGATCACTAGTCTTTGCTGACTTGCTGTATGTCTTATCCTTTGAGGTTTGCCTGGATGGGATCAGTGGTTGTCAGGGTTACTGGGCGGGGACTGGCTTTTCCTCCACATATGCAGCTCCTTCCCTTCTTACCTATCCCTTGAGAGAATGACACTCCTTTCCTTGCTGCACCTCTCTAGGCTTCTGCAGAGTGTCTAATGTATTTAATGGTTTTTTGGTTTCCAAGACAGGTTTCTCTGTCCTGGACTCTCTTTGTAGACCAGGCTGGCCTTGAACTCACAGCGATCCGCCTGCCTCTGCCTCTCGAGTGCTGGGATTAAAGGCGTGTGCCATCATGCCCAGCTTAATGTTTTTTTTTCTTGACATTTGTCCCTGTGGATAGTTAGGTTTAACTGTCATTTCGACACAATAGAGAATTATCTGGGAAGGGAGTTTCAATGAGGCATTCTCTATGTTACGGTGGCCCGTGGGTGTGACTGTGGGGACTATGTAGGTTAGGGTGGGCCAGGGGCATGACTGTCGTGTTATCTAGATTAGGGTGGGCCAGGGGCATGACTGTGTGGCTTTGTGTCTTTGGAACTGTTTGTGGGAAGAATATGGAAACAATGGAATTTGGGGCTAGAAAAGCCATCAGGTGCCATGAGGAGAGTTTCAGGGCTTTCTCTTTGGATCTCGGATAGTGAGAGAATATGAGGACAGTGGAAGCCTTGTCATGAGCACTGCGAGAAGGACTGAGTCACAAGGTGGCTCAGGGGCAAGCCTGTAAGATTTGTTAAGGTCTCGCTTCATTTGCCAGTTCTGTGAGATTTTGAGTGAAGTTGAATTTAAAAACAATGAATTATTTGTTAGCTGTGTGTTCGAGCTTCAAGTTTATAACAAGGAAGAACAGACAGAAAAGCAGCTTTGGCTGATACAGAGCTCAGCACCTTGTGGTTGCACTGGACATCAGGAAAGTGTTTCCTCAAGGGCAGCACACAGGAGTTGATGTTTCTATGGTCCATGGGTGTAGGCTATACCTCCAGATGATGGCTCCCTTTATGTGCTGTTGGTTTTGAAAGTATGAAAGACACAAGAAGGAAGGAGTGAGGGAGAGCTGCTGGCAGGGTTGAGGTCCCCAGAGAGAAGCAAGCCCTCAGTGGCTAGTGTTAGGGATGCCAGGATCATGGGACATGTGCCAAGAAGAGCTACAGGCAGGAAGTGGAACTGGACTAAGTTGGAAAGAGAAGCTGTGCGTGCCACAAGTTGAAGGGTTGAAGGAATGGGCGGCCTGAAGCCTGCGGAACCCAGCCAGCTTCATTACAAACCCCAGGTGTTATACATGGAGCTACG
The DNA here is from genome assembly GCF_964271855.1 of Acomys minous. NCBI lineage: Eukaryota > Metazoa > Chordata > Mammalia > Rodentia > Muridae > Acomys > Acomys minous. The sequence goes on from NC_140489.1 coordinate 127,093,141, forward strand.
GGGTTTGGTTTTGGCCATATTGGATTTGGAGTTTTGCTTTGATTATTCCATTTTGAAAATTGTACATTTGTTCTATGCCATTATATGTTAGAAATGTATACATTGTTTTTGATTTTATAGAAAAAATTTGAACTTTCAAAATATTGAAAAATCTCAAGACTTTGTAGACTTAAAATTGGACTGTATTTTATATTGACATTATGGGGGCTTCTTAGTCAGTGTTCTGTTGTAAAGAGACACCATGTCTGTGTCATTTCTTTCTTTTCATTTTTAAAGATCTTTATTTATTATGTATACCGTGCTCTGCCTACATGTAAACCTGCAGGCTAGAAGAGAGCATCAAGTCACATTATAAATGGTTGTGTGCCACCATGTGGTTGCTGGGAATTGAACTCAGGACCTCTGGAAGAGCAGTCAGTGCTCTTAACCTCTGAGCCATCTCTCCAGCCCCCATGTCATTTGTTCTAAAGAAAACATTTAACTCTGGCTTCACCCTCACAGCTTCACAGCATGGCCTCGCTGGGTCTCCATGCAGACACACCTGGCATGCCTGCCCTCTGCATCTTTCCTCAGTTGTGGAGGGAGATTCCATAACCCTTTTCTTCTACCCTTTATACTAAGCCACATGGCTGAAACTGCCAGGACTGGAATTTGCTGCCTTGTCCAAATACATTTTCACCATCTTTCTGGGATTTTTGTTTTGTTTTGTTTTCTGTTCACTGCTTCAGCCTTTCCTTAGTTCTTTAACTGGGTGGGTCTTGCCCTGAGGTCACCGCTCCCCCTTATTCCCTTTAGCATTGGGTTTTCCTTTAAGCTTTTTATCTCACTGAGCACTGGCCTTAGCTCCATTACACTTCCTGGTGTCTCTTTTCTCCTCAAACTGTACAATTGGTATTTTCCCTTGTTCAGCTTGCTCCTTTTCATTACAGATCTGCATAAGATTGACTGGCCACTAATGACCATGCAACAATCAATACTAGGCTGTTTTGAAATCTCTGCCAATGCCATTAATCTGAAACTCTTCAATTTACCCTCTGGCAGATTTTTTTCAGACAAGGGCAAAACAAGGCACTATTTATTTATTTATTTATTCATTTATTTTTGACAAAATATTATAAGGATGGTCTTTCGGCCACCTTCTAATATTCTTTTTGGAAACCTCTTGAACCAGGCAGTTATAATCTGGTTTGTTTTCAGCACCACTGTCTTCCCTGTTCCAATTAGGATGGCCTGGTAAGCTCCACTTAAAACATATAACTGCTTTCCAGTCCGAAGTCACAAAGTGCACATTCCATCAACCATCAGCATGGCCTGGCCTGTCACAGCAATACCCTGCTCCTAGTACCAACTTCTGTCTTAGTCCCTGTTCTATTGCTGTGAAGAGACACTGTGACCATGGCAACCCTTAAAAAGGAAAACATTTAATTGGGGCTTGCTTACAGTTTTAGGGGTTTAGTTTGTTATCCTGTTGGGACATATGGTGATGGGCAGGTACACATGGTGTGGGAGAAGGGGCTGAGAACTCTACATCTGGATCCTCAGGCAGCAGGAAGAGTGAGAGCCACCTCCTGCTTGGGCTTCTGAAACCTCAAGGCCCACCCCCAAGGACACACTTCTACAACAAGGCCACCGCTCCTAATCCCTCGCATTTAGCACCACTACCTAATGGCCAAGCATTCAAGTATATGACCCCATGGGGACCGTTTCTATTCAAACCACTTCAGAGAGTAACATGAGACTTTGGGGACAAAGAGTAGAAGGGTATGGCTTAAAGTGATATGTCTGTGTGCCATGTTGGCAAGAGGTGGATTAATCTAGAATCACCTGAAAAGGCTGTTCCACTGAGAGATTGTCTAGGTTGGCCTGCTGAAATGTCCATAGGAATTTTCTTGATTTGTGGGAAGTCCTGCCTACTGTGGGTGTCACCATTCCCTAGACAGGTGCCTGGGCTGTATGAGCATGGAGAAAGGGGACTGAGCACCTGCATACAGTTTTAGTTTTGCTTTGTCGTGTGTGCCCCACCTCCAGACAGGGTTTCTCTGTGTAGCCTTGCCTGTCCTGGGCTTGCTTTGTAGGCCAGTCTGGCCTCGAACTCACAGCAATCCACCTGCCTCTGCCTCTCTGAGTGCTGGGATTACAGACATGCACCACTGTTGCTAACTTGCTTACAATTTTAAATTCATTACTTTATTCACTGGATGTACTGTGAGCAGTTGGTTCATGTCCCTGCCCATTGATTTCCTTGCAGTGATGGACTGTAACTCAACATTGTGAATCAGATAAACCTACTCTCCCTTGAGTTGCTTTGGGTTGAGAATTTATCAGAGCAACAGAAAAGAAAGACAGCTCCACCTCCTGACCCATGCCTGGCCTTGCAGACATCGGGCGGGCATCCTCATCCTTGAGTTAGTGCTGTGCACCTGTCTGTTCTCCAGCATCCCTCCAGCTTCACTTCCGCCCTGGCACATTTATCTTAGCTAAGCTGCATCCTTCTCGTTTTTATGTATCTTTAAAGGAAGCAGAGACACTCCTACATTGTAACTCATGTGCACAGATTCGGCCTCTGTCTTCCTGGGAGCTGGAAGCTGCACAGAGGCCTTTGACCAGCGTATTTCCAAGCACCTCGCCCATTCTGTGACTTCAGTCACTCCCTTTGAAATGGCTACCAGTCCAGTTTAGTTTTTCTTTAGGATTTTTCTGTGTCTCTGCTGTCTTTTCCCAAATTTTATAGAACTCTTCACTCAAGTCACTGATTTCATATGGCTTTTCTGCCCTCGTAGTTAAGACTGGGGACAGTGGTTTGCTGTCTTGATTTGTGTGCCCTGGTGATGAAAACTGTCCAGTTATAACTCGTAGCCTCTGCTCACCTTCCAGCTGATGTTGCCCAGCAGTTCCAGTTTGCTGTGAGAGTCATTGGTAGCAACTTCACCCCCACCGTTGAAAGAGATGAATTTCTAGTTGCTGAAAAAATCAAGAAAGAACGTATGTATTTTTCTTGACTATTATGTGTTAGATTATGAAACTTGTGAAACCTAAAGACTCTATGTGACATGTATATGTGCATATACATATTATATATCTACATGTATTTGTGCATGTATACATGTGCACATGTGTGTATGGTCATCTATATGTGAGTATATATGTGTGTGTACATATGCCTGTCTGTGTTTATTTATATATCCATACATGTGTGCATGTGTATGTCTGGATATGCGTGTTTGCATGTATGCATGTGTATATCCTTATATGCTTGTTTGCACCTATGCCCATATATACACGTGTATGTGAATCTATGCTGGCCTCAAGCTTGTTTTAATTATAGGTACTAATAAAAATAAGGACAGTTCATTTTTTTTCTTGGCATTAACATTACTAAAACATAGTGGAAGTTTGTTTTAAATGCGTCATAACACTGCAATCTAGTTTTAGTATACAAAAGATAAGGGGACTGACTTCACCCCTTGTTTTCTGGTTTCCAATGTGTAGCCTTAACAGTTAAGCCTGCTCTGTGAGGCATCACCACTTCCTTCATTGTCAGCATCAGACTTGCTGTGATTCAGGGCTGTGCGAGCATTTCCCTTCTGAGATGGCACTTCAGGCTCTTTTGAGTGGTGGCCCCTGGAGAAGAAGGTTCTATATTCTTGGCATGTGGTTTGGTAATAGCAGTTGGGTTCGGTGAGGTCGGCTCTGCCACTCCATTCAGCCTCTGGAGTGGCATCTAGGCTCGCTGAGTGGCAGGCAGTCATCAGCCTTCTGTAGGAGAGCTGACTGGTCCTGATTTGGAGAGCACATTTCAAGGGCGTGCGAGCATGCTGCAGTCAGGGCCTTTCAGAGGGCCTTAAAAACCTACCGTGGATCTTAGTAGCTGCTTCCTACTGGGGCCTCCTCTTAAACTGTCCAAATGAAGTGGCCTTTGATTTTGTTTGTAACTGTTTGCCAGGCTGGTAATGGCACTCCTAGGAAGTCAGTCTGCAAAACACAGGGTCCTACTGTGCTGTGTTAGGAGCCGCACGGCACAGTGATCTATGTGGGTGTTGTCTGGCAGAGCTGTAACACAGTCCAGGATTGCTGGCTGTGGACAGCCGAGGCCGTGGCCCCAGCACGGTTAGATCTAGTGCCTTTCCTGTTGAGGACTTGAGCAGTGTGGTTCTAAGGAAACTAGAAAGGCAGCCTTGGCTCAGCTCAGCGTGAGCTTACAGTGGCCCTCTTTGTCAGGTGCTTTACTTTCTTGGTTTTAAGTTACTCGTGGTCAATTATGGTTGAAAAACAGTGGCAAGAAAGTACACCCAAGAAACAAACGATGTATAGATTGTAAATGACTTACCGCCTTAGGGAATGTGTTGACGTCTCGTAGCACCCACTCCTTCCTGCGCGGTCTAGGAGTCATCCTAGTTCAGCATGCCCGTGCGCTGCTGCTGCCCACCTTGTCACACTGGTCACGGCACCGCCTTCTCAGCCCCCAGAGGAAGGGCTGTGTTATCATTATTCTGTGCTTCTCACAGCCCAGACCAGCTTCAGACCTGGCTATCCCACCCCGAAAAGCTAGGGTGATAGGCGTGCACCACCATGGTGGGCCACCTTATTTTCCTTAGTGGCCCCAAAGCACAAGGACACTGAGCCCTGTAAATCAGATATGTTAAAGAACATCAAAGTGCTTCGTGCGTGAAAGATACGGGCTTTGATACTGGTGGAGGTTTCAGACACCCACAAGGCTCCTGGTCTCAATAGTTACATAAGCAGAGGCATAACTGGGGTTTCCAGCCTGTTACCAAATATTGAAACTCAAGCTCCCCTATAAATGTGAACTCTGAGCTCCAAACTGCTTACATTTTAAGTTCCACCAAGACCCCTACTGCTGGGTCCTAGAAGTGTAATTTCCTTTGTGAATTTGATTTCCTAGCCTCCTGGTGAGCTCCTTGCCAGTGCCTTAGTTATGTCATTAATATAGATGTTCAAGGAAGTCACATAGTAATAGTAATAACTGAACAATAAAAACATTGAAAATAAGATTAATAAGCTGGGCGTGGTGGCGCACACCTTTAATTTCAGCACTCGGGAAGCAGAGGCAGGCAGATCGCTGTGAGTTTGAGGCCAGCCTGGTCTACAAAGTGAGTCTAAGACAGCCAAGGCTAACACAGAGAAACCCTGTCTTGAAAAAGCAGGGGAAAAAAGGGCTGGAGAGATTGCTCAGAGGTTAAGAGTACTGGCTGCTCTTCCAAAGGTCCTGAGTTCACTTCCCAGCAACCACACAGTGGCTCACAACCATCTACAATGAGATCTGGTGCCCTCTTCTGGAGTGCAATTGTATATGCAGGTAAAACACTGTATACATAATAAATAAATAATTTAAAAGAAAAGAAAATAAGATTCATAATAAATGCATTGATGTTTCTTTTGAAACAGTCATTATTTCATAATGAAGCAATATGGAATACTGGTGTACAGCTTAGCAGAAATGTTAGAGTGTGACCGTTTTTGAGACAAGGTATCACCCCTATGTAACTTTGGCTGGTCATTGAGGCTGGCCTTGGACTTAAGACCTGCCTGCCTCTGCCTTCTGAGGGCTAGGGTTAAAAGCATGCACCACCTGGCTAGGGTGTGGCTTAAGTCAGATGAACTGCATGTCTGGTGGTCCTGTGAATTCATGCTTTCCTGGACAATGCCCCATCCCTCTCTGCTGGTAGCTCTTCTCAGTTAGTAGTTGAGAACAGTTTGCCTCACTCTGTATCAGTATTTGTAGACAACCCAGCCTGAGAGTCTCCATGTTTTACCCATGTCAGACAGGCAAGGTGAGCTGACCAAATGATTGCTAAGTCTCCTTGACCTGTTCTTTGGGTTCTGGGTTCAGTATTCTTTTCAGCGGTCTCAGTCTATTAGCACAGATGCAATGCTTTCGTAACACTGAATCAGGGTGTGTGTGACTAATAGGCTTAATCCCCTTTTAAAATTTTCAGTCATCCGACAAAGGAGAGAAGCAGATGCCACATTATTTTCAGAGCTCCACAGAAAACTTCATTCGCAGGTATGTTCTGGAAGTCCATGAATGAGAGTGGCTTGGGAGTGTGTGGTGGCCTTGCATGCTGTCCTTTATGCAATCAGTAATGGCTTTCAGCTGCAGTTGAAAGGTTCAGGGTTAGAAGTATTAGTTGGACTTCCTGTTGGACGGCTGGCGATTGTCTGTTGCATAGGAAATGGACTCTCCAGCTTGCATTGAAGTTGCCTTGATGACATTGCCAAGAGTGGGTGCACTGGTGGATGTCAGACCTGGCCCCACAGCAGAAGTTCCGTGCCTCATGCAGTTTTACATGAGCAACACATTTTGTTGCTAGAGTGAAAAACAGAAGGGAAAACAATTCTGACCCTTTTGTGATTGGGTACTGATACTTGAATAGTTTCCTAATCTAATATTTTGATAAAGATTTGTCAGTTTCACAAAGATACTTGCACCACAGTTGAGATTTTGTGATTTCTGGTTGCAAGGAATTGAGTTTACTTAGCTTTCTTCTTCCGGTAGAGAGGACTAAGGACCCAGAGGAGCCTAGGAAGGAAGACTTGAGAGCCTTGTGTGCAGTCCATCTCTTTCAAGGTGGTTCCCAACAGCGGCAGCACTTTTTCTTGTTTTCAGTCTTTCTCCATCTGTGACTGACTTCTGCACTGCAGAGGTGACAGGGGAGTTTATGTGCTGTAGTTAGGGAGCTGCTTGCCCTCGCTAGGATCATGGAGATAGTTTGATGCAGCAAAACCTGTTGTGTGATGCTGTGGCCACTGGATGGAGATGCACTTGTGAGACTGAAATTAAGAAGGTTGTTTTCTAAAAGTTTGTTTGAAACTTTTTATTCCTATGCTTGCTTGTATACATCCATCCATCTAATCTATCTTTCTATCTATCTATCTATTTATCTATCTATCTATCTATCTATCTATCATCTATCATCTATCTATCCACCTCTGTATCTATCTATCCATCCATCATTTATCAACTATCTGTATCTATCAACTATATCTATCTATCTATCATCTGTCATCTATCTATCTATCTGTCTGTCACTACCTATTCCCTATGTTAAAAGAGGCCGCTCTTAAGCCCAGTGTGGCAACACACTCCTGTGTCTCAGAACTGGGGAGGCTGATGTGGGAAGGTCAGCTCAGCTGCGCATGTTTTTTAGTTAAAATATATATGGCTTGCTTTCCAACATGTCATTGTCAGATTTTGTATGCACCAGTTCACTTGGGGGGCTCCCCCCCCCCAATTTCTTCCCATTCACACCCTTTCTGAAGTGAGAGCTGGGATTCTGGCCTTCACTTTAATTACAGAGGCAGAGGTCTTCCAGCTGTTTTTCCACTGGCACATTCTTTAGGGACATGCCCCCTCAGAGACATACAGCCTGGTGTCCTCTGCGGTTTAGGGAGCCTTCCTTTTGTTTTTTGCTGGTGCCTCTGGGTATCCATGTCTTTAGGCAGCCTGCTTTTCCTGCTTTGTTGTCCACTGTCATGTTGACTCCTCTCAGCAGTCTTATGTCTGCCTGCCGGTGACGCCTAGCAGCCAGGTTTGAGTCCTGGGGTTTCCTACATGCTCTTGTTTCCTTTGTGGGTGAAGAGTGGGTCTCTGGCATCGTGGTGATGACAGGAAGTGGTGCACTTAGAGTGCTTGGTGCTGTGGTTATTTGCGAATGGCAGCTGCTGTTATTGACTGAGAAATGGAATCCAGACACAGAGACAGAGACAGAGTCAGAGGAAGTGTGTCATGTGGTGCAGACAGGGCCTGGCCGTCACTGGCCCTGTGAGGCCTGCCTCTGTTCCAGGCTGCTGCAGTCTTCTCCCAGCCGCTTCCCTGTGCAGCGCAGTGCAGTGAAGTGTCTGGGGACTGCAGCAAAGGCCTCCAGGCCTTGTCCACACCTGCAGACGTTTTCATTGTATTTGCAGTTCTAGCCCATGGATCTGTTTGTGGTTCCTGCTCATCATGGTCACATTTCTAGAGATTCCCCAGGGACCCTCTCCAGTTGTGTCATTTGCCTGCATGTCTGTTTCCATTAGAAACATCAGGGTGCTCACAGGGGTGGAATACTTTCCATCCTTAGCTTATCTTTTCTACAGACTTCTTTTGTGCTCCAAATGGGACACTAATCTAGAAAACCAGTTCACTTCCCCGACCAAAGTCACATTATATAGTCCAGACTGACCTGAAACTCATTGTGTCAATGAGGCTGGCCTCAAACTCACAGCTATCTGCTTGTCTCTGCCTGCTGAGTGCTGGGATTAAAGGTGTGTGCCACCATACCCAGCTTTATCCACATGTTTTTGGTAATAGTTTTTTCTTTTTTTTTTTAAACCATCACTGTTGTTGGTTAAGTTTTACTAATTCAAAGCAGGGTAAATTTGGGATTTGTTTCCAGGGAGTTAAGGACCTGGGTGTTGGTCACAGAGTCACTTCCAGTCTTCATGAGTATAGTGCCATTTATGACTGATGAAGTGAGCTCAGAGTGAATGTCACCAGGTGAATTTTAAAGTGTATGCCTATTTGGGAAATAAGTATAAGAGGGAAAACAAAGTTGAGACAATAGCTCTTGTAATATTTTATTTTTACTTTAAACAGGGAGTTTTGAAAAATACATGGTCAATCCTCTACCTCTTGCTGAACCTTAGTGAGGATCCTCGCAAGCAAGCCAGCAAGGTGGGTGAGCGGGCCCTAGCTGTGTCTTGTAGGCTGGTCACACCATGTTTTCATAGGAAAGAAAATAATAGAAAAGCTAAAAGCCTACAGGCCAGGTGGTCAAGTCATTTTTTTCTTTTTGAACGGAAGTTTCCAGAAGATGTGTTTCAAAACTATGTTATTCTGATGTAGCAGCTGCTAAAGAGTGGACCCTCAAATTAGGACCAACAGCCTGGAAGGGTTGGTGTAGTTGGGAGCACTTGTCACTGTCACAGCAGCAGGCTTCCTGCTGTAAGCCTTCCCATGTGCATTTCCTGGAGCCTCTGGCTCTTCCCTGCTGCAGGGCCTAGTATGAGAGACTCTCCGCAGACTTTTGGCTGGCAAGGAGCTGAGGAGTGTGGGTGGAGGGCCTGTTCCTCCTTGTGTAACCGCAGGAGCTCAGGGGGCTGGCCCTGTCAGCTCAGCAGTACCTTCGCTGACTTGCTGATCCAGTGGCAGAACTAGCACAGGAACAGGGGCACAGCGTCCCTAGCAGAAGACAGGGGCACAGCGTCCCTAGCACGGGGACAGGGCACAGCATCCCTGCAGGTTGGGCACGGTGCCCTACAGTTTCTTGCCTGTGTGTTTACGGTGCGTTTCATTTCAGGTAACTAGCTACGCTTCATTATTTGCACAACCATTACCAAGAGATGCTCACTCAATGCCTTACTACCATGCCAGGCCTCAGAGCCTCCCCCTGAGCCTCCAGGACCGCAGCACGCAGGCGCAGAGCGCTGGCAGCTTGGGCAGTAGCGGAATCAGCAGCATCGGCATGTGTGGCCTCAGTGGTCCCACACCTGTGCAGCCTTTCCTCCCTGGGTAATTTGAGTGTTCTCTCTCTCTCTCTCTCTCTTTCTCTCTCTCTCTCTCTCTCTCTCTCTCTCTCTTTCTCTCTCTCTCTCTCTCACACACACACACGCACACACACACATGCACACACATACACACACACACGCACTCACACACACACACACACACACACACACCCGCACACACACATACCTGCACACAGCATGTGCACACACCTGCACATGCAACATGATAGAACCAGAAGCATCTAGGTGCTGTGTGTGTCCTGCCCAGGCTTCCAGGGTATTGGGCTGTAGGTCTGTAAACCCTAAGCTTTTAGCTAGGCTGTTTCTGTTGGACTCAAAACTTGAAGAAGTAGCAGGGTGCATTGTCCTAGGTTGTGATTTTCAGACTTATGGTTAGTGCTGGGAGCAAAGAGGATGGAAGCCAAGGATATGCGCCTAAGACAGGCAGTGTTCGCGTCCTGCCATTGTCATTGCTGGTTGTCACGGTGGAACAGTGTTGTGGTCAGAGAATCAGTGTCAAAAGCATGCTGTTTCCCGTGCGAGCACGGTGGGATCTCAAGTCACTTTGACTTATATTGTACAGCAGGTACTGAGCATGGGCTGTGTGCACCACACATTGCCCTGTGATGAGCTGTACCATTTACCAACAGCTGACCCAAAGCCCGCATTTGGCTGAAAGGGTCTCAATTGTGACCTTAGAAATTAGAGTGCTTAGTGCTGTTATGAAAAAAATTACATAGACAATTTTGACCTGAATTAGGCTTTTATTTTACGTTTACAGTTCTTTTCAGATGCACAGTATTACTGAATGCTTTTAGTAAGTCTGTGCCCACCAACAGTAGTTCAGGGGAAGACTAGTTGTGCTCCCCATACTGAGGGTACTGCAAGGTAGGTGGGGTGGTGCTTTCCATACCAAGGGTAGGAGTGGTGGTGCTCTCCATACCAAGGGTACTGTAGGATAGGAGTGGTGGTGCTCCCCATACCGAGGGTACTGCAGGATAGGAGTGATGGTGCTCCCCATACCGAGGGTACTGCAGGGTAGGAGTGGTGGTGCTCCCCATACTGAGGGTACTGCAGGGTAGGAGTGATGGTGTTCCCCATACCGAGGGGACTGCAGGAGGAGAATGGCTTCCCCAGAGTACTGTATAGACTCTAGAGTAGCAGGTGCAGTTTTGAGCCCGAGGCTGTTTTAGTGTTCTAGGAAGCAGTAGTTTTATTACAGTTGTCACTAGAAATAAGCATCAGGTTCATAGGTTTCCACAGAGTGCCTGTGATGTTTTCCAGGGGACTTTTGCCTTGCATTTCATGTATTTGCGCATTCTCCAAATGAATTAAAAGTGCAGGGTCTGTTTGCATAGGTTGCACACAAGGTGGGGTGGGGCTGGTGACCAGTGGAAGGGACAGGGCCCAGGTGTTGAAACCTATCAACTGAGGAAGTGTTAAATTAATGAAGGTCATGATCTTGAAGTTAAAACTAATTTAGAGTTTCTAACTGATTATGTGTAGGCATGATGTCTGCTGTGTGTTGGTAGAAAAATCAAATAGGGAAGAGTAATGCGGGTGGACAGGTAAGCTATGCAGCTGGGAGCGGGTCTGAACACTGGATCGGTACCAGGACAGTGCCAGGGACCTGGAGCTGATTGTTATGGAGATGGGTGGTATAGGAGAGCCCTGGTATCAGCTTTATAAATTAATGTAGCTAGTTAATAAAGTAAAGAAAATTCCTAGGAACATTTCTGTCTCTTGTGGAGTCTGGTTGTTTGAAGTCATAAATGCTTTTATCTTTATTTCTCTAGACAGCCTCATCAAGCTCCAGGAGTTGGGGCTGGCCTTCGACCGCAGTTGGGGCCTCGTCTTACGTGGACTCTGACTGCAAATCAGCCTTCTTCACAAACCGCTACCTCCCAGGGTCTCCCCAGTGCTCTTTCTCGAAACATGACAAGGTCAAGGAGAGAAGGGGATTCGAGTGGTAAGATGTGTCTTGGCATCGAGAAGCCATTTCACTCTCAACACTAGCCAGGACCTGATGCTAGTTTTTATAGAATGAGGCACCAGACCCTGGTGGGGCCAGAAGCCTTGTGAGCTCACTGCACGCTGCCCACTGTTAGTTCTGCTGCCGCCCACTCTCAGCTGTCGTCTGACTGGCCGGTTCCCTCGGTGTTGGACTCTGTACCTCCTTGTACCAGGCCCCGTCCTCCCACCTCACTCTCTTCCTCCTGGGTAGCCACTCAGTCCTTCAGGAAAGTTACTTCTGGGGTTAAGTCCCCGCTCTGTGGAGGATGGTGTCTGTCTTGATCAGGGTGCTGGAGCTAGGCGCGGCACAAGTGTGAAGGAAACTCACTGGCCATTTCAGTGGTGGTTTGAAGGATTTAAAGTCCCATTAGGCAGTCAAGGGGGTTGTGAGTGCTTTTCTTGAGTGTACACCGTGGAGCAGTGCTTGGCAGGTAGAGTCACCAGTACTGAGGAGCAGGATCTGCTGGTGGTTCATGGTCTGCTGGTCCTGAGGCTGTGGCTGCTACTGCCATGGGGGCAGTGTAATTTGTAACTCAGGCACATGAAAGCCTTTGCCCACGCAGCTGTCCCATGGAGCACTCACACATGCACCTTCTCAACCACATTAGCCTCCCTTGTGTAAGTGTGGGTCCTCAGGGCCAAGCATGGAGTAAGCTGGTGTCACACAGCCCCTTGCTGTGCTCTCCTCTCCCTATCTGCCTGGTGGTCGCAGGAGGTGATCTGCCTGGTGGCCTTGTCTTCTGAGGCCTCCATGGAGGGCACTGCAGGAGCCCTCCCCCTCAGAAGGCCCTGGCATCTGTCCTGCCTCTTGAGCTCACCGAGTTGGCATATGTGGCCTGGGAGCAAATGTATGGCACACAGCGAGTCAGTCGTGCAAGGCGTGTCACACAGAGAGTGTTCCTTACTGTCTTTTACAAATCTTTTGCAGGCTCGTTGGAGGTCACCGAAGCGGCTCTTGTGAGGGACCTTCTCTATGTGTTCCAGGGCATCGATGGCAAGTACATCAAAATGAGCAGCCCGGACAACTGCTACAAAGTGGAAGGGAAGGTACGGTAGCCGAGTGCCGCCTGCAGCGCTCAGGGATAAGAAAAGTCACTAGAGTCAGAACGAGCATCCTACTGACTGGCATCCCCAGGGATTGGCAGATCTGGGACAGAATGAGTGGCACAGCTGGATTTGCTTCTTGCCCTGACCATCTGTGGCTCCTGTGATCTATCACAGGCCCCCTGTGGTGAGGCTTGCTTTTCCTTATGAGTCCACTGCTGGGGCTGCTGCAGTGAGGGTAGAGGACCCAAGAAACAGAGGCCAGTGTGGTGTGCTGTCCTGGACACAGCATTCCTGATGCAGTCTTCCCACATCCCTGCTCCTGTGGATGTACGCCCTGCTCCTCTCCACAGGACAAGGTCATCACTCTCCTGTGTCTGGGGATTGTCAAGGTCCCTGGTGGGCAGGCCCCAGAATGCTATTCCACAGAGTGACACAGAAGGAGCCTGGTCTGCTCCCGCTCCGTCCTCCCTGCTGCCATGCTTTCTTCCTCTTGGTGGTGTGGTAGCTACTTCCATCTTCCTTGGGCTGCTGTTTAATGCTAGAATATTTGAACAGGTGGCTAGAGCTGATGGTGAATTCTACTGGTGTCTTTGAGTTTTACTTTTGCTGTGTTTACATTTTAGGCAAACTTAAATAAATCTTTGAGGGACATGGCAGTCCGGCTTGCTGAGCTGGGATGGTTACATAATAAAATCAGAAAATATGTCGACCAGAGGAGTCTGGACCGCTCATTTGGACTTGTAGGTCAGGTATGTTCATCGTCACTGCAGGTCTGAAGTGCTGTTCTCCTCCGCGCCAGAGCCTGAAGTCACTGTTGGGCTCTTCTTATAGAAAGTGTCCTTGGTAACTGCTGATGCTGTCAGTCAGGGTCCACTGAGAACACGGGGCCTGAGGACTGATGAGGGAATGGCAGGCGGGGTTCATCAAGGCCAGACGAAAGAGACTTGCAAGTGGGAAGCTTGGGCCTGCGCTGTGCCCACCACTGCCACCTCCGAGGCATAGGAAGGGCCTTGGAGCTGTGATCAGACCAGGCGTCCATGGTTCTAGTGTGACAGGTGTGGAATGTGGGGACCCATTGCTGTCGCTGCCTGCCTACGTAAGGCTGGAACACTGATGGAGCTGCACACCACTTGAAGCAGCCACCTTTCCCTCCTGGCTGCTGGATCTTGAGGGGAATGTGGATTTAAAAGTCAGTGTGGGAATACCTCCAAAGTCTTGGCCTCCTGCAGATTTTGGTGGCCCATGCTTTTGGTCCAAGCTGGATTCTTTTTCAGGAATTGCTGCCAACGGTATCTATAGAAGTTTACTGAGAGGATCACAGAGGTGCTGTAGCGTGGCTGGTGGCCAGGAGCATGGCAGGGGCAGCGTGGCTGGTGGCCAGGAGCAAAGCAGTGATAGCATGGCTGTTAGCCAGGGGCAGTGTGGCTATTAGCCAGGGGTGTAACAGGGCAATGTGGTAGTGGCCAGGAACTCAGCAGGAACATGGCAGGGGCAGCGTGGCTGATGGCCAGGGGTGTGGCAGGGGCAGTGTGGCTGGTGGCTAGGAATATGACTTTAAAGTGATGCCTTGGGATGAAGTTTGGCTTCATGATTGACAGCATGTCACCTTGCACACTGTTCATTCACCAAAGCTCCTTTCTGTACTAGAAAGTGAGGAGAGAATGCATCCTTAGTGCTAGGCTTGAGCCTAGAGTTTCCTGCTGGCTGACCACTGCCCTTCTTGTTCTCTGAGGGCTGACACTAACAGCATGCCTGGCTGGGGCTAGGTGGAGCCTGTCACCTTTACTTAGTTCACTCCTTTTTCTGCCTGAAAAGTTGTATGGCAGATTGTGTAACAGTCTCAAATGTTTCTGTTTGCGTGAATTTCCACAGTGTAGCTCTCTGTGCATTGGCACTTTTTCACATATGGCTGCTGTGAATAGTGCTGCAGGCACCGACACAGGCCTACGGTGGGTGTGGGCATCTGGAAGTCCTCCTTTAGTTATTTGAGGAGCCAGTGCTCAGCCACCCAGCAGTGTGCTGGCTTCCCCTTCCTCATCTTCCAGATGGTGGCTGTTCTTACTGGAGCTCGGGTGTTTCTCAGGGCTTGGTTTCATTTCCCAGATAATTGGGAGTTGTGGATATTTTTTCAGTGCCATTGGCTGTGTCTTTTGAGAATGTCCAGTTCTGTACTGGGCGGTTTCACACTTTGTATATTCCGGGTCCTGACAACTTGCTAGACGTGCCTTAGCTATGTTATCACTATAGTAGCATCATAAGGGTCCTACAGTCAGGCATTTAAATCCTGTGCTTTCATCTTATTGGCCATGCTAGTGGGGTGGTGTTCACAACACTGTCTGCATGTAGCCCCTGTGTGTCCTGCTGCTGAAGTCAAGAAGCCATGGCTGCCCGTGTTAGACCATTTGAGTGCTCTTGTTGGGGTGATCTGTATCCCTGTTGGGGTGTGTCTGTGCCTGTTGTCGTGGGTACTTGCTGGGTGCATTCTCCCTGAGGCCTCAGCAGAGCCGTGTCATAGTCCAGATGGGACAGGATTGTGCAGAAGGAGAACTGGCTCCTAGCACAGTTCTTGTCATTACTCCTCCTCTGCAAGCCCAGGTGGTCCAGCCCAGCCAGCCCCACTCCCTCAGGCTGTGGGAGATGGACGCGCTCACAGAACCTGGCTATGTGGCGTTGGCATGCAGACCACCTGTAGTTTCAGCTGTGCAGTCTGCAGGAGTGCATTCTCCATGGCTGACAGCAGCTTAAGCTCTTGGTCAGTTGATAAACTGTTTATGTTCTTATTTTTAACCTTGTCTATGTTTGTGGTTCTGCCCGGTTGGAGACTGGGGTGGCGGTTTTGTAGAACATGATGATGTACCTGAACAAATGCCCCATTGCTGCCTCTCTGAATGTTAGGGGAGCTAACAAGTTAGTAAGGACGCCTGTGCCCTGAGCTGGTTGCTTCCATGTGTGGTGGTGGTGGGAATTTGGAGGTGTCTGCCCTCACTGGGACCCCAGCATTTCACTCAAAGGCCTTTGTGGTTCCCTAGGTTGGGGCAGTTCATCTCACAAGTCTGACTTTTGAAGTGTTGGCTGTGTGCCTATAAAGTTGGTGTGCTAATTTTATAGCTACAGGAAATGAAAATGTTCATTTTATGTTCCTTTTTATCACCAGAAGGGTTTTTTTGTATTTTATGTTCATTTTTTATAGCTAAAAGAGCATTTCATTCTTCTGTGTGGCAAAATAGGCACATATTGTATGGGATTGTGTATTGCATTAAGGTGTATGGGGAGCCATGGGGCCTGAATATTTCTTTAAAGATGCTAGGCTTTAGCCTTTGCTGGTCTGTTTGGTAGCTTGACTTGCAAGCAGACTTTGGGCTGTGTGCTCTGTTTATAGCCTCGGGTTCATGCCAAGAGGGTCTTATCATTGGGCTGCAGGCAGTGGGTCCGTTTTTACCACTTCTGGCAGCATCTGTGGAGCGAACTCTGGAGTTGCAGAGAGAACTGGGTCGGTAAGGAAACCATGCCAAAAGTGGGGCTAGTAGAAGTCCCCATTTCTTGGAAGTGGATTCAAGAAAGTTGTTGCAACTGCAGAAACTTAGAAAGGCCACCATGTAAAAGGGTCCTCCTCTAAAGTGACCATGCTTGTGGCATTACTGAAACCTGCCACATCCCTCCTGTTTCTTTCTGCAAGGTTCAAGCTGCTTCTTACTAAAATCAGCACTACAGATGCAGGAGCGCAGTTGCCCTGAGCTCCGTGGTGGTGTACTCTTGTCTCAGACTGAACCACTGTGAGCGCACAGCCATGCTTTAGCCCTGCTTGTCTTTCTCACACAGAGTTTCTGTGCAGCCTTGCACCAAGAGCTCAACGAGTACTACCGGCTCCTCTCTGTCCTGCACTCCCAGGTAAGAACTCCTGGTGAATCCTTCAAGACTTAGAAAACTGTAGACAGCATCTTGTAGCATCCTAGAACCAGTTGATTGCTCATTTCAGGGACCTCTCTGCCCTATGAAGACTAATTGTGTGTAGCCTAAAAGTGCTGTGCTTTTACAGGAGGACGTTTGAGTTGATTGCTGCACAGCCAGGCCTGGTTTTCGTTTGCGTAGGTTCTGGGGTGAGGACTTGACTCAGTCTCTTTGCTCACCCTTTCCCTGTTGTTTTTTAGCTGCAGTTAGAAGATGATCAAGGTGTGACTCTGGGACTAGAGAGCAGCCTCACTCTGCGGCGCCTCCTGGTTTGGACATATGACCCCAAAATAAGGCTGAAGACCCTTGCTGCGCTGGTCGACTACTGCCAAGGTCCTCTGAGCGCTTCCTTTCTGTGCTTCTAGACATATTTGGTGCAAAACTTGCTTGTGGTAGGGTCTGTGATTCTACTCTGTTTGAGGGGCACAGCAGTGAGCACACACAGGAGACACAGGCTCACATTGATTGCACAGCAGTGAGCACACACAGGAGACACAGGCTCACATTGAGGGGCACAGCAGTGAGCACACACAGGACGCACAGGCTCACATTGAGGGCACAATAGTGAGCACACACAGGACACACAGCCTCACATTGAGGGCACCGCAGTGAGCACACACAGGAGACACAGGCTCACATTGAGGGGCACAGCAGTGAGCACACACAGGACACACAGCCTCACATTGAGGGCACAGCAGTGAGCACACACAGGTCTGCGGCAGTTGTTGCTGTAAGACTCGCTCCTGGGTTCCTAGGTGTCTCTCATCACTCGTCTGCTTGCACACCAGAGCAATGTGTATGAGACTAGGAGCCTCTGACCCACACTGCCAACTCCGCGCTTGCCTTGCTAGAACCCAGTTCTGCCGCTCCTGGGCCTTCCTCAGGGTCCTGCTGCAGAGCTGCACTGCTGCTGGCAGGCTGTTTGCATGTGTGCCACACCCCACATCTTGTCATGTTGTCCTTAGAGCCTTTGCTTTTCATGAGTACTTAGGTGTGAGCTAAATTGCAGAGTAAAGTGTGAATCTTAAGACTCTAGACGGGGCAGCTGGTCACTCGTAGTCAGTTTTACAACTGAAAAGCTTGTTGGCTGACTCCTGCTTGTGTGTTTGTACAGCCAGAGACTGCATCTCAGTGCCCATGCTGTGCTGCTACTGTCACTAGGTACACAAGGTTCGTACTGACTGAAGAAAGCAGAGGCATATTATCACTGTCACTTGCTGTCTTTGCTTAATATTAAGTGATTGCTTGTGTCATGACTTCAAGTTTGGCTATTTTTGTGTATTTTTTTCCTTATTTCCCCTAGGACGGAAAGGGGGTGAGCTGGCCTCTGCTGTCCATGCCTATACAAAGACAGGGGATCCCTACATGAAGTCCCTGGTGCAGCACATTCTGAGCTTAGTGTCTCACCCTGTCCTGAGCTTCCTCTACCGATGGATCTATGATGGGGAGCTGGAGGACACATACCATGAAGTAAGTACCAAGGCTTGGGGCTAAGTGCTGTGGGCGCCAACTCCTCCAGTGCAGCTATCTTGACCAGTATCATCTCTCTGAACAGGCCTGTGCCTCCTCTGAAGGCCATGCACCTCTGGCACGGTGCTACTCTGTGATCAGCACAGTCACGTGGTTAGGGGGAATGTGCATGTCCAGGCTGACTGACAGCAAAGCGTGGTCTCCCTGGGGCCTGCTGATACCAGATCACCGGCTGGCTGATGGCAGAGCACCACCCTAGGGCCTGCGGATGCACTGGGGTGGGTGTCTCTTTACGTGGTTATTTTATAAACTTGTCAGCTTGGTACTAAGTATTTGAGTGAAGCAAGCTATTACATCTGGGTTTATTTTCCTTTTGAAATACAGGTAGTTAAGGTGCAATGTAACACGCGTGTTCCTAAAAATCTCTGACACACAGAACCATTCAGCCAACAGACACTAGAGGACTTTGTGGTGGTTGGGAACAGGGCCAGCGACAACACACTCAGAAGTGCTGTCAGTAGCACTAAGAAATGGAAACAGAAACCTGATGAAAGTTGTATTCTATATTCACTTATGCTAAGAGGTTAAGAAATGCATAGACACCACACTAAATACAGCATTCATGGTAAAACCTCTGCTGCTTGCCATGGAAGTGAGTGCAGGAGAGGAAGTTGAATCCAGGTCACATGCTTTTTAGACAAATTCTCCACCAGTAACCCGTATCACCAGGCTTCTGTCTGGAGTTCTGAAATGTGCGGTACATAATTGTTCCTTATTTTTATCAGACACTGATTTGCTGTTATGTAGCACAGTGTTCATTTGAGGTGTTCTTCTGAAGATACCTTGTTGCTTGGAATATGAGTGAGACTCTAAGATTTGATTTTGTGTGTGTATATGTGTGTGTGCGCCCGCACGCATGTGTGCCGTCTCGGGTATTGATCTTCAGACGACTTCCACCTTCACTTTTTGAGACAGGGTCTCTCATTTGACCTGGACCTTGCTGAGTAAACTAGGCTGGCTACCCAGCCTGCCCCAGGAATCTGCCTGTCTCTCTCTCCAGCACTCAGATTACAAGTAGGTGTCATTATACCCAGAGTTTTTTTTGTGTTTTGTTTTTTTGTTTTCTAATGGTGTTGCTTTTTTTTCTATTTTTTCTATATAATATATTCTGATTATTATATTATTATCCCTCCCCCAATTCCTCCCATGTCCTTCCCACCTCCCATTTCACCCAAATCCATATGCTTTCATATATTAGAAAACAAATGAGCACCTAAAAATAAATAAATAAAATAAAATAAAATAAAAACAAACCGAAGAAAAAGAGTCAAAGAACCTTCTTTTATTTTAAATTGCATGTGTGAGGACAGTGCCCAAGAGTCCAGAAGAGAGCTTTGGCTCCTCTGGAGCTGGAGCTTTAGGAGCTGTGAGGCACACAGTGTGGGTGGTGAGAGTCAAACGTGCGTCCTCAGCCGTTGCGACACTTGCTCTTAAGCTCTGAGCTGTCTATCTAGCTTCTGTCCAGGCTTTGTTTGTTTTTCTTTACTCACTGAGTCATCGCTCTAGCCCTGGGTTTTAGAAGTTACCGAGTGTCTTGGTCTGGTGAGCATGATAGAATAGGTTCATCTTGTCACTCAACAAATGTAACCTCATTTCTTATCCCATTGAAAGATTTTATTTTATTTTTTTCATGCTTTGCTCTTGACTTAATTTAAAATATCTAGAAAAGTTCCATGAGTTGTGTATGGGTCCTTCCCCTGTGTTCCCTGAGAATTAGCATGTTATCACATGACTCACCAATCTTTTCACACCTCCCCGTGCTAATTCATAATTCTCGGGTTTTCACAGGCACCAGCAAGACCAAGTCCCTAGTCCTTTGTGTGCCAGTTCCTCTGCCCATGTGACGCTTTGGCCCTGGTGCTATTTGCATTGCTTCTTTGCTGTTGCATGACTGACAGGTAGCGGTTCTCTCTGAGCTTAGGTGCCATGTGGTAAGGGCTGCTGTGCTTGTCCCTTCAGTCCACTTTGCTGTGACTTAGTCCCTGCTCCATTGCTGCTGGGTCTTCCTCACTCAGCCTTCCCTCTCCCCTAGATCTGTATAAAGTCTGGGCCTGTCAAGGGCATTCTGGGAATAGGTGAGGCTAGAGTGAGTCTCTGGAACATTTGGCCATCTCTTGCCCTGAATATAGGTCCCTGATGTCCTTCATTTTCTAGTGAACTCTAAATATTTTTCATTTAAGTTTTAAGTCACATTTTTTAAAAACTGCAAATAATAGATTTATCATACATATTTGGTAGTATATTTGGTTTTTGAGTAATAAAAACTTGAGGCTTTTGCCTCTTTAGCCCTCGCATAAGCTAATTCTTTCTCAACATGACCAAAGTGAGCTAGAATTTGATTGTGAAGCTGAATTTTTTTCAAGTGCCAACTCAGTGGCTGTAAGTGAGCTGTAGTTTATGGGCTGTCTGCAGTGGGAAATGCTTCCTGGCCAGAAGAAGGTGTAAATACTGGTAAGGAGAAACTGAAAGGGGAGCCATGTAGACATTGTGAGTTGAAAATTAGCTCCTGCGGTCCCTCTCAGTGGCCAGCCTCAGTGGCCTTAGGAAGCACCTGGTAAAGCACAGCAGGTGGCCATCTGCATGTGTTTGTGAGAAGGAGCCCAAAGGGACTAGTTAGGAGGTTGCACCTGCCTAGAGCCCAGTGGGAACTAGTTAGGAGGGTAAACCACCTGGAGCCCAGTGGAGACTAGTTAGGAGGGTACACCTGCTTAGAGCCCAATGGGGACTAGTTAGGAGGGTGCACCCACCTGGAGTCCAGTGGAGACTAGATAGGAGGGTGCGCCTGCTTGGAGCCCAGTGGGGACTAGTTAGTAGGGTACACCTGCCTGGAACCCAATGGGAACTAGTGAGCAGCAGCATCCCAGAGGCAGGCTGGGGCCCAGGTTCCACCAGAGGGAACAGAAAGGCAGTGGAGAGGCATCCTTTGCTCTTCATCCTGCCTACCATTGTGGTTACAACCCCTGACACAGGAGCCAGGGTAACCTGTCCTCTCCAGAGCTGTTTTAGCAGGTATTTTGTCACAGCAACAAAAAGCCTAAGACTGTTCTGCAGCAGGCCTGAGCAGGGAGAGAGATGTACCCACTGCCTATGAGTGAGATGAGGCCTTCCGTTTGATAGACAGAAAGAGTAAGGAAAGGAAAAGACAGTGCCTGAGCCTGTCCATGCACCTGATGGACAAATCACTTATTGTCCATTTTCAGTTGATGAGAAATGTAATGAACAGGTCCATAGAGAGCAACAGGACATATAGTATTGTAGAATGGCAGCAGGAAACAGCAGGAACTCAGCAGCTGCCTTTCCATGAGAAGGCCAGAAGGTGGCAGGTGATTGAGTCTGCAGGCATTGACAGTCTCAGGCAGAAATAGAGAGAGAAAAGAGTCCTCTGAGTATGACCCAGGTGTGTTAGCTCCCAGAAGCAGGACTCCCAGATTGAGTCACAAGGAATGTGTTCAGACCTCCAGCAGGTCAGTAGATCCCCGAGACTGAGACATGCGTGAGATGGTCTTTGAGGGAGTTCTGACAGACAGCTGCAGAGTCTCCACCAAGCCTCCCCAGACGGCGAAGTGCAACAGGGAGGGACATTTCCATCATTTCATGAAGCCATCACAGTACCACACAAGGTAAATATGTGACCACATCTCTCAGGACTACCTACAGATGTTGAAAGCCTCCACTAATTACCAGGAGCACATTGAAAAAATTGTTACCAAAAGGGATTCATCCTAGTAATACAGAGTGTGGTCCATAGTCCATCAGAGAAGAGCCATAGTCCATCAGAGTAAGAGCCATAGTCCATCAGAGTAAGGGCCCATAGTCCATCAGAGTAAGAGCCATAGCCCATCAGAGTAAGAGCCATAGCCCATCAGAGTAAGAGCCATAGCCCATCAGAGTAAGACCCATAGTCCATCAGAATAAGAGCCCATAGTCCATCAAAGTAAGGGCCATAGCCCATCAGAGTAAGAGCCATAGCCCATCAGAGTAAGGGCCCATAGTCCATCAAAGTAAGAGCCATAGCCCATCAGAGTAAGAGCCATAGTCCATAAGAGTAAGAGCCATAGTCCGTCAGAGTAAGGGCCATGATGAGAGTGTAAAGGACACAGTCTGCTCTGTGCATGCTAGAGAAACGTCTGCTGACATTCAGTACTACACAGCAATAAAACACCAAAGCCATGATCAGAAGAGAGCTGTCTTTGGAACAGTAGCAGCTAATGCCTGGGGCTGGTAAGAGGCTGTCCACCTTGCTCCTGAATAAAGACCCACACAAGGTACCAATATCCTACTTCTACTCAGCATTTTATGTGTGCCAGCAAGACAGCAGTGAAGAGGGATCCAATCCGGTAGAAAAGAATGGAAGAGATGACCTTCGCAGGCGACATGGTCTTAGCATAGAGAAACCCCAAGTGTGGACTGCAGAGAAGTGCACTGGAAAGGAGGCACGCCTGGGTCTAGTGCTAAGGTTCTCAAACTAGCAGACTGCCAATCAGTGCCAGAAATCCTTGTGTTTCTTTATGCTGGCAAATGCTACATACAGGAAGCCAAGAAGACAGCTGCATGCACATCAAAAGCATTCAATACTTAGGGATAAGTTTAGCCAACAAAACTGGAGCCTGGTGCTGCTTGAAACTGTAGCTGGAGTGTTTGCCTAGTCCATGACCTTCGTGATACAGGGAAGCTGAGACTGGATGAAGGGGTTGTGAGCTTTTCAAGTCCTAAGCTGGATCCTGGCTGCCGTAGCAGGCAGGTTGCTGTGGGAGTGTCTGGGGACTAAGCTGCACACTAAGCAAATCTCCCTGTTGCTCCTGTTTCGGGTGGGAAGTGCACATTTGTCTAGCAGTTAATGAGAAATCAGGGTACAATGACAATTTTTTTTTCTCCTAGATTCTTTCTGTGTTTGACATAATAGTAGAAATCAAAGGACCTTGAGGGGGAAATGCATCAATACAATGAAGGCTTACTGCAATTATGTTCTGGCCTCGGTTCTTCCTCTGCCACCATACCATATATGTCTCCCAGTTCATTGTATCCTAAAGATGAGCACACCCTTTGTGCTCACTACTAGCTGATTGTAGAGTGAGTGCACGCTCCTGTGCCCTAGAAGAAGCAATGTATTTGTGACTTCCAAAGATGACTGAATTGTCTGGGAGCTTTTTTTATAGTTTAAATTAAAATCCTTATTGTTCACACTGATAGAAACCCAGCTGCACTCCAACTATCAGGATAAATTGGTGTGCTGTCTGTAAAAACTAGCTCTTGTGTTTAAGTGAGTAACAGAGAAATACAATTTACATGCAATTAATGTCATCTGTTGGATGGCAAGCCAAAGGGCAGTTGTAGCACAGTGATGGTCACTGGGAGATGCTTGCAGCGGGCTTAGAACATTTCAGATTTGTCTCAGGGTTAATATCAGTACGTGTTATATGGTAACCCCAGCACAGCAGTGTTTGTTTCCCCGAGCTGCCTTGGTTGTGTAGAAAGGTAATGTACATCGGACCAGTTAGTTAGTTGCAAACAGCTCATCCCTGCTCTGTGACCCCACGACAGCCAGCATTCACAAGTACGGCCTACAGAGTCAAGCGTGAGACCCCAGCATCATGGGCAGCTCTGAGAGAATGATGCTATCTAAAAACAAAATCAGTTAAACATCAACTGTATCAATTATTAAAGTTTTTCTGATTGGCACATTATTTGTGCTGTTTAAACATTTCGATTGTAGAAGCACATCTAGCAGAGAAAGGCACATGTGTGGAGTAATCTGATCACCAGTGAGTAGTATTTGTGTTTATGCAGTTTCAATTGGACTGCGTCATGTCATACATCATTTTTCTTGGAAGTAAATAATGAATGCCACTTTCTGACATTAAATTATTTTTCAACAAGTTCTTAAAGTGTTCTTTGAAGTCCTGACTATCTCTTAGTCTGGCCTGTATTCATAAATGTAAATTTGCATCTTGTTTCTCCTGGAAAGATTAGTGCTTTTCCTCTACTTCTCAGGGACCTGTGACAGTTAGTGGGAAGCTTTATGATCATTATAGATGGTGGACAAACTCACTCGCTTTTTGACATTTCCCAGCAAGACTGGCTTTACTCATCAACTGTATGCTCATCTAAGTAGGAAACCCTAGATAAACCACTGTTAGAATTAATGTATCTAGTAGTTTCTAGCTTTCAGTTATTTATTTGTTTGTTTTGGAGACAGAATATCACTATGTAGCCCTGGCTGGCCGAGAGCTTGCAGAGCCATGCCTGCCTCCATGACTGGGATTAAAGACATGGACCACCACTCCAGATAGCCTTCCACATTTAGCAGCATGTTAGAAGATAACAGGGGCTGGGCTGATGGCTCATAGGTTTAGAGGACTGGCTGCTCTTCTAAAGGTTCTGAGTTCAATTCCCAGGAACCACATGGTGGCTCACAACCATCTGTAATGAAATTTGGTCCCCTTTTCTGGCTTGCCGACACACATGCGTGCAGAATACAGTATAAATAATAAATATTTTTTAAAAGTATAACATACTCAAAAAGATTTTACCAATAAAAAGATAATACTTTATTTCGAGAAACTAATGATAGAAATAGCACAAAACAATAAAAATAAAATGATAATACATAAAAGGCTACTTCTATAATCTGGAAATGGGAAGATTGTACCAGAGTAAGGAAGCCTAAAGCTATAATAGCAACAACAAAACCGGAACACGGCGTGTGCATGCACACACACA
This sequence comes from Acomys minous, assembly GCF_964271855.1. Taxonomy (NCBI): domain Eukaryota; kingdom Metazoa; phylum Chordata; class Mammalia; order Rodentia; family Muridae; genus Acomys; species Acomys minous. The sequence goes on from NC_140489.1 coordinate 127,117,906, forward strand.
CACACACACACACACACACACACACACACACACACACACACCCATGGAACGTACCGCAAACACTGGCAGATGATTTACTTGGGAAGGCTAAATTTGTAATGTGCAGTGATTCCTAATTTTAAATGTATAATGTATGAAGAATATGTATGTTAATAAAGTCAAAATAGAAATCTAGGCTAGAGACAGGTCACAGGAGGAGAGCACCTAAGGGCACCTGTATTAGTAGCTCAGTTTCCTTTAGTAAGGGCGCAGAGTACAGGGCTCCCTGCTGCTGGGGGTGCTAGCAGCACAGGCTTTGGAGGTCTGTGTGGCATCACATACATACAGACTGATCAGTTCTGCTTCCAGAAAGCAAATTTGTAGGGACTGGAGCAACAGTACGTATGAAGCCTTGTGGCTGAAAATGAAAGTGCCCCCTTCATACTGTAGATAAGCTAGAGGCTATGGCTGCTGGATTTTCTTCCTGCTACAGAATGTCCTTTCTGACAGGTAGGTGTGGGAGGGAGAAGATGAGCTGTGACTTGGTTGGATGATGTAGAAGTGTGCTTGTCACAGGTGGCGCCAGGGGAGAGTCACATGAGGAAGTCTCTTCATTGCCCCTCGGCTGGTTGCTCTCAGTTGGCCTGTTGTGTGAGAAGTCCTGAGTGCTCTGGGCTCTGTCTGTAGGTGGCAGTTTGTGACTAGTGTGTGTGTTCAGGTGCTGCTGTTCCAGCCGGTGGCACTCTGTGAGGTGAAGGTGGTCATGAGCACACAAACTGAGGGCCACTGGATGTGAGTTGACTGCTGAGAAAGCCTTGGAATTCCATGTGGATACCAAGGTAGAAGACCCCCCTGAGCCCATAGAACCTGCAGGATGTGGTTCCTGGAGGCTGCCAGTGAGGGGCTTCATTGTCCTCATGCTAAGGCTCGCTCCTGTCTCTAAGGCAGGGTGCAGCTTGGTTTTTTTGTAGTTTGGGTTTAAATGTCTGGGAACACAGTCAACTTAGAGAGCTTTCTGTCCAGAGTGGTGGTGTCAAACAAGCTCATTGTCTAAGTGAGTGGGCTCCTTGTGTCTGAAGTACTTATTTATGGATAACTTCATAATAATTTGTTACTAGTAAGTAAATTTCTCATAAATATTTCTAATGTTAGTGTTCTTTTCCTCTTAGTTTTTTGTGGCATCAGATCCAACTGTTAAAACCGACCGGCTGTGGCATGACAAGTACACACTGAGGAAATCGATGATCCCTTCCTTCATTACAATGGACCAGTCCAGGAAGGTAGGGCTGGGCTGGAAGACACTTTGCCCTTCCTGTTGATGCTGTGACTGCGAATGCTTGACTGTGGGACAGGACTAATTTTCAGCTCCTAGAACTCACCTGATACAGACCTAGCACTCATGTCCTGTGTTTTTAAATCATAGCTAATATGTAATGTGTGAGTATTTGAATTGTTTGGGTAACTAACTTGTATAAAGTTGAATCATAGCTTATTTTTCTTTTTAGGTCCTGTTGATAGGAAAGTCAATAAATTTCTTGCATCAAGTTTGTCATGATCAGACCACAAAAATGATAGCTGTGACCAAGTCTGCAGAGTCTCCCCATGATGGTATGGCTATTGTAATGGTGGTGACAGTGCTGGGATTGTGATGGTGGTGACAGTGCTGGGATTGTGATGATGGTGTCTGTGATGTCATGTGGTTATGACGCTGTGAGGTGGTGAGTGTAGGCAGTGGTAGTGACCCTGGTGGTGATGATCTGTTGCTTAAAGCTTTTTAATTTATAGCATTTACACATTACCTGGATTTCTAAAATGTGCTCATACAGAGCATACATGTACATGTATGAAGTATCTATTGCTATGTGGATGCTCAAATGTTTTAATATGGAGTTAGTAGCATTGGAGTAGAGTTAACTATTTCCTCCTTAATACTTTTCATTGCTTTATCCCCGCGGTGATGAAAGGATAGTAAGTAAGTGAAGCAGATGGGAAGGCAGTGCAAGACTTATGACTCTGTGGCTGCAGAGATCCGGCTCTGCCTGCGTTCTAAGGTTCGTTTGCCAGCTGCTAGAGATGTGCTCCCCTCCCTTGCCCCCCTCTGCTTGCTGCCTGCCTCAGCCTCAGTGATCACCCGTCAGCTTATTTCCTGTTCTCTAGCCATCTTGCCATCTTGATTCTTTGGCTTTGCATAAGATGTTGTATTGGAAGTGGCCAAAGGCTGGAGCAGAATCCAGAGGATTGGAAAGCACCTGTCTCCCCATGCTGGCTAAGGGCAAGGCCGAGGCTGTGGCAGGAGCTTCTGAGGTCAGGAGGCGGCCTGTGTAGCCACCGAGAGCGGCAGCTCCCCACATAAGCAGCTCACATGCGGACTTCTGCATGGCCTCGGGGATAGTCTGGGGGAGAAGTGGGAGCCAGAGCCAGATTTGGGTTTACCTATGTTTCAGAAAGACATGGAAGAGGAGGTGGAAGACATGCAGGTGGTCCCCCGGGGTCTTGCAGTCCTGTTGGGACTCTGAGGCTCTGACGTCAAGTGAGGCTTCCTTAGCTACAGCCTGCAGTGCGGTCATTATGCTTGCGTGCAGTGCTGGGCAGGGACCCTGGAAGTCCAAGTGCCAGCATCTACTCCTGGTCCCGGGGATCCTGGCCTTGCAGGTTCAGTACTGCGCTGCCTTCACTGGCCGTGGCTGGGTTGGGTCTACATTGATGGTTGCCTCTGGTTCCATAAATGCCTTGACTTCCTCTGTTAAGATACATGTTACATATGGATGTGTGCCTGTCCCTTTTGTTTTTACAGCTGCAGATTTATTCACATACTTGGAAAACACATTTCAAGGGAAAATTGATGCTGCTTATTTTGAGACCAGCAAATATCTGTTAGATGTCCTCAATAAAAAGTACAGTCTGCTGGAGCACATGCAGGCCATGCGGCGCTACCTGCTTCTCGGCCAGGGAGACTTCATACGGCACCTGATGGATTTGCTAAAGTGAGATGAAGGCCTGAGAATAGGTGGCATCAGAGCAAATGAGTTGCTTACAAAGTCTTTGTTTAAAATAAGCTGAGTGGATGACGTTTTCATGGCTCTCATGCCTTACTTTTTCCTCTGTTGCCAACAGACCATCAGATGTGTGTGGTGTCCCTGTGGGCACCATGACATGTGCAGTGGCCCCTGAGTGGATGGAGTTGGAAGGTGGTCACAGTGAACTTCGGCTTCAGTCTGAAGTTCATTGGACAAATACACGTTTTAAGTTGGCCTCTTGGTTCACTTGTTTTCTGCAACTTGACAAAGTGCTGTCTTGTCACTGTTCCCTGTGGCCATCCTCCTGTTGTGGAATGTCTAGATGTGATATGGCTCAGGGCTCTGGACAGGACTGGTGGTGAACGGGCCACATGCCACAGTAGGCCAGTGCTTTCACTGAGGCATGTGAAGGGTGTTGTTACTTGCTGTGTCTCGGTGGTTCCTTTAAGAATGTACAAACTAACTGTTCCCTGTAGGACAAAAATATAGCAAGTTACTTTACACCAAAAAGTTAGCTTTTTCTGGCTTCCCAGGAAGTCCAGTGCCCAGCTGTCCATCTTCTCCACCAGGGGGGTTGTGTGGTGGAGCTGCCTGGAGCTGGTTGGAGCTGGTCATTGGTTGGTATGGCTGCTACAATCCCATGGCTGCAGAGCATTTCCATACCAGGACTGAGGGGGTTTCTTAGAGAGTTAGTTTAAAGGGAATGTGGTGAGGAGTTGTTAAAGGGAAGATGTTCCCTTGGTGCTGGCCTAAAAGTGCCTGGGGTGCAGACTGGCACATGTGCAGGCAGCCTAGCCAGGCACAGCAAAGCTGGAGTCTGGAGAGCACCGCAGGTCATCTCCCGTGTTACTGTCTTCCCTACGGGGGTCATCTTATGTCACAATGTCTCCTCTCAAAGGTGTGACTTACATGTAAGGACCACCATCTATCTCCTGTTGGCTGCAGGCCCACTTGAGGATGTGTGCCTTTTCTCCTTGCCTCCACCCAGCACTGCATTGGCACACCTGAGATGACGGCCATCTCTTAGTCAGGAGAGTGGGGGCTTCATGTCGGGAAGCACAGCCTTTAGCACTGAAATGCTGTGCTGGTTCTGAGGCAATGGTGTGCTGGTGCTGAGGTAATTAATGGTGTGCTAGTGCTGGGCCCTTTGGAACTATGAAGTCTATATTTAGGTACATAGATGTTTGGTCTTTGTAGGGAATCATAAAGATCTTATCTGTAGGCCAGTCATAACTTGAAAACTATCAATGTGTAGCACAAATAAGTACCTTTAGCCAAGCTGAATGAAAATTAATGTTTTTACTGTTTTGAAGAAATGCTTTCTGCAACCCTGTTGGAAGTTAATGTCACGAAGCTTTCTTTAGTGAAACATGGTTAGGGTTTTAATGGTATTGTAACAGATTTTATGCATGGGGGTAAGAGAAAGACAAAACACACCAAGAGCATGGTGTGGGCTCGGCAGAGTGTCTGCCTTTGTGGTCTTTGTGGTGGTCACACACAGGGTTCTAGACCTATGCTCCTTAAAGGATTTCTATGAAACCTAACTGAGACCACAGGGTGGTTGCTGGGGACCGTAATACTTTTATAACTGTGTCTATCTGTCCCATTTGTCTTTTCCATTTTTGAACTTTTACTTTTTTAATTAATAATTTTTAAAAATATCAAATAACATTATCTTTAATTTCAAACACATTTCTTAAGGCCAGAACTTGTTCGCCCAGCAACGACTTTATATCAGCATAAATTGATGGGGATTCTTGAAACTGCTGTAAGAGCCACGAACGCCCAGTTTGATAGCCCAGAGATCCTCAAGAGGCTAGAAGTGAGGCTACTGGAGGTACATGTGGGCGTTGGGGCAAGTGAGGGCACTGGGACACGTGAGGGGGCTAGGGACACGTGATGGTGCTGGGAGCACTGAGGGGGCTGGGGGTAGATGAGAGGGCTAGGAGCACATGAGGGGGCTAGGGGTACGTGAGGGGGCTAGGAGCACGTGAGGGTGCTGGGAGCACGTGAGGGGCCTAGGAGCACATGAGAGTGCTGGGAGCATGTGAGGGGTCTAGGAGCACATGAGGGTGCTGGGGGCAGCTGATTCTCAGTGCCCTCTCCAGTATCTTCCTATTATGTCAGGCACAAGTCTGGTCAATCCTGGAAACTAAACATCCTGGGTGTGCTCTGCCCTGTTTTAGAGGAAGCAAGTCCCTCTCATTAGGCCACATGTTACTGAAAGGCTAGTTCCCAAGTTGGATGCTGTGTGTGAGATGGGTCCCACAGAGCATGGGTGCATCACAGGCGCTTAGTTAAGTGAGGAACATTTAATAGTAAATTGAAGGAGCAGGCTGGGACTGCAGCTGCTCCTCAGGAGGGCTGCACTTGGAGTCGGAGTTATGAGTGTGAGTGCTCCCTGCCTGACCTGCTAGTCAATACTAGAGACTCACAGGTTCATTCAGAACAGCATCAATTACTCCCGCATGATCGCAGAGCCCCTGGAGTGTGCACCTCTTCCTCCTGCACGATCGCAGAGCCCCAGGAGTGTGCACCACTTCCTCCTGCATGATCGCAGAGCCCCGGGGATGTGCCACTCCCTCTCGCCACTTGGACATTGGTGCCAGTGAGGAGGCTGATCATTGCTTGCACAGCAGAGTGCTTTTAAAGCCTGCACCTTATTTTACTGCTTTTCTTTGAGGAGTTGACAGGTTCTTTGGCAATAAGTACAAAGCCTTTCAGTTATTTGCTGTTTTGTTTTATTACTGTTAGGTCTCTCCAGGTGACACTGGATGGGATGTCTTCAGCCTGGATTACCACGTCGATGGACCAATTGCTACCGTAAGATCCACCGTCTGTGTACTTGTGTGCAATGTTCACAGCTGTTTGGATTGCTGGGAATTGCATTGTTTCCAACTGGCTTTCTTTTCTAAGAACTGAGGTTCAAAGTAATTGTGGTGTTAGGCTACACCTACTGAATGAGTTGCATAAGCCAAGACTGCTTCAGATAATTATTAATGAGTGCTGAAATGCTCCATTATTTTAAGAATTCTTAGAAATATCATTTTTTTCTGTCACAGGTTTCAGCAAGTGCTTAATAAAAGCATTGTTCATTTTATGCCATTATTCTTAGACTGCAGCAACTAATTTAGGATAATTTGAAAGGAAGCATAGAGTATATTTTAGGGGAATTGTATTTTTCCTACTTAGATGAAATTTGATATTTAGCATTCATTTAAGCTGATGAGCCGCTACCTGTCACATTGTTCATGCATTTCCACTCACTTGTTGAGAAGGGCCATTTCTTCTACCACATCGCAGAAGCTCGGCTAGAGGAGTCGTCATGCATGTCTGCGGTTCAGTTGCCTCTCTAGCCATGTTCTCTCTCTTTAGGACTGAGCACAGGGCCTCTGAGACTTAGTCCTTTCTGTGTCTGAAATGCTGGGGAAGTGCATTGTGTCCCTTCTGTTACTGGGGATATTTGCTGAGGGTGACTGGGCTCTAACATCCCTTCTCTAGTGGTTGTGGCAGAGTGGCTTTATGCCTGCCCCTTCTGTGGGATGAGTCACACCCTTTGCTATGCGGTGATTCCATGGAAGCCACATTCACAGAATGGCAGCCACAGACGTGTCTTAAGTGGCCTGTGGCATGTGGCCTGAGAACTGTTAGGCAGGTTCTTAGCCTCATTAATCCCGATCATGACTTTGATCAGGTCAGAGCTAATAGTTTGAAACAACAACTGTTGATGAGTTGAATCTTTCAACATTCTCTTAGTGGCCTTTGTCCTGGGCATGTGTCCTGAGTGGTGGTTACTGAGAATCGCTGCATGGTGTGTCAGCAAATTGTTCAGGACTTCCTGCTGTCTGCATAGCTAGCTTATGTGCATTATGCATTTTCACAATAAAGGATAGTTGTAAGGCTAGGGACAGCTCAGTGCTAGAGCTCTGAGGCCTCAAGTTCCAACCCCAGGCTACAAAGACAAAATGCCATAGTAAAGATAACTGCACTGATTGTTAACAGAGTGAAAGTGCCTTACAAGGAGGCAGGCTGAGTGTGCTCTAGGCATGTGCTTACTTACTTATTCGATGGGTTCATTACACACCTCACTGGCATAGCTAGAACTCAAAGGTTTTGAATACAGTTTTAGAAGGACTAAAGAAGAAAATATATACCACAGCTTTATTTTAACGACACATCTGTGACAGCCCAGTCACACACAGCTAAGTTGTGACAGGAGCCTAGGCTGCCAGATAGAGAGAAGGGACTCTGGGCTGTGTGGTTGCTCAGCAGGTCAAAGTGTGGGGAAGCATTGCTGTGCTGTTTCTGTTTGTGGCTGGTGAATTTTCAATCCTTGTTGTCACAACAGGCATGGTATTATACACTATTAGACATTGTCTGTCAGGTTTGATTGCACACAGAACATACTGAGCTGTAACAGGAGGGGCTGGGGCAATGGTGAGGTGAGTTTGCTGTACAAGCTTGAAGACTGCAGTTCAGGTCGCCAGCTCTCACGTGAGTGCTGAGTGGACATGGCAGCCCTCCTGCAATCCCAGTGCACAGGAGCCAGGACCTCAGAGTGAGCTGGCTGGCCCAGCTGAGTTACACAGGCACACACACACACACACACACTCACACACACACACACACACGGAAAAAATACACAAAAGATAAAAGGAAGCCCATTTTATAAATACAGTTATTTTTTTCTGCTTTTCTTGTGAATTTGTGTGTTACCTGTTGCGGTTCTATTCTCATTAATTGAGGTTGTCATTTTTTGAACAGAATTTAATTATAGTAGGGATATATCTTGTAGCAATCATATAATTAAATCTTGTATAATAGCACCGTTAGGTTCTACTAATTCTAAGATATAAAATGTCAGTGAAATTTTTGGGTAAGTCTAATTTGGGACATTGTGAAATTCACAACCCAGGTTACTGAAGAATGCATTAGCTAAATACAGCTCCTTAACTATGTGAAGTATTTCTGGTTGACCTTGCTTCTCCTAAGTCTCAAGTTATTTGTGGTAGAGTCCATCCAGATTTAAGTGTGATGAGGTCATGGAGTCTTGATTCCAGCTGCAGAGGACCAATTGGAGGGCTTGCAGCAGTACTGTGTGCAGCGTCTCAGCCTGGTAAGGGTCACCGAGTACAGGGCCTCGGGCGGCTGCTGTCCCACACTGACAGCCTGGATATTTGCTCACTGTTGAGTCTCTACAGATGAGGAGTCTGGAGCTTACTTTATCTCTAGGCTGTAGTCTCCCTTAGGGGAAGCAGCCAGCTAGTAAAAGTGCTGTGGTGACTCTTACTTTAAGGTCAGAACCGGGATGTCTTCCTTTTAAGTAGTTGGTATACGAAAGACCATGGCTAAACTGAACTTCTGAAATCAGTGAGAATATGGTACTCCAGGGGCTACTCTATGGTGTACGTGTAGAGAGAAAATCCTACAATTGACTCATGACATCCAGTTCAGATCAGCTTCTGTAGTCACACGAAGATAATTAATACTGTAGGAAGCAAGCAATTTGCAGATAATCCCCCAGGCACTTGTGGTTGATTTTGGAACTCGGAACAGTTTCCAGTCACTCCTATGAGGAGTTGTTTCCTTGTCCTCCTCCTCCTCTTCACCATCACCATCAAGTACCTTCCAAAACCTGCTATTGAGTGGCATAAGGGAGCATGAATTGACCGTTGTTACATGATATGTGTGAGGCACACAGCGGAACACAAGATAAGCTGGTTTACAGGTAAGAGTCCCATGCTAAGGTGAAAGGAGCAAGCATAAAGTTCTAGGAGCCTGTGTGGAGTAGTTAGACAGATGGTGAGGTCAAAAGGTAGGGTGAGCACTGCAGGCTCTCATAGAAAGGCCGGAGGACAGACATAGACAAGGCAAGGTTTCCTGGATATCAGAGATCCTTCAGAGCAGGCTGGCCCTGTCTCCACACTGCAGGCCTGTGCAGAGTCAGTGCCCACAGCGCTACAGAGGCTTCCTTCACTGTCTAGTGCTAGGTGGGGCATTTAGTTGAACTAATTTGTTTGTAGTTAACCTGATACCTTGACCAGCACGGGAGGGACAACAGGAGGAGGACTGAGACAGTCTCTCTACCAGGACACATTACTTGCTTGAGAAGCCACAAACATGGTACTGAGCAGAGGTACGGAAGGAGTCTGTAAATCTGTGACGATGATCAGAAAGACTTGTTAGGGTAGAGGTGCCGCTAGGCTTGCCTCTACTTTTGGAGATGTCGTTACTAAAACAAGTGATTCCTCTGTCTGTCGCTTAGGATTTGGGGCTTACAGTCATGTGTTCAAGTTTAGACTGGGCTGGGCTGGGCTTACAGTCCTGCTGAGTTACGGCTAGAGAGTTGGCCCAGTGGCTAAGAACACTTGTTGTGCTTCCAGAGGACCCACGTTCTAATCCTAGCATCCACACATCTGTAAGTACAGTCCCAGGGGATCCAGTGTCCTCTTCTGGTCCCCAAGGGCACCAGGCATGCCCAGCACATGGTTTCACAGACACACATGTAGGCAAATATAAAGCACAACAAACAAACAAAGCCCAGCATGGCAGTGCATGCCTTTAATCTTAGCACTTGGGGGACAGAGGCAGGTAGGTCTCTGAGTTAGAGGCCAGCCTGGTCTATACAGAGAGTTCCACCCTGTGTGGGGAGAAAAGTCTTGGTGAGCAGTCTGCTGGTCACACCACCTTCATGCCGGTGTCTCCAGCTACAGGACTGACAACATATCACACCTGCTGCTGGTTGGTAAGTAATCAGGTGGCTGCTGTTAGAGCCTGCTTCTGAAATGCACTGCTTTCCTTACTTTAGGTCCCTTGTAAACTGGGCAGGAGTTGTGTGTTTGCTGATTGTGGGAAGGCTAGGCCTGGGCTAGGAGAGTGTTTTGCACATGAGATGCAGCCTATCTTGTCTCTCTAGGTGTTCACACGAGAATGCATGAGCCACTACCTGAGAGTGTTCAACTTCCTGTGGAGGGCCAAGCGCATGGAGTACATCCTCATTGACCTATGGAAAGGACACATGTGCAATGCGAAACTCCTGAGGAACATGCCAGGTAAAGGCAGAGGAGGCCAGTGAGGCCAGCTGAGAACGGAGCTGACAGGACCCACTGTTGTAGGAAAAGGTCATTGTGTCTTGACTTCATTACAGAATAAGAGAAAATTAAGTCATACTGGATTTTTCCCCCATACCATAAAGTTTCTTTTAAAATCATGTTTGTTTTTCAACAATGTCCATGGTGTAGTTTAATTAAAATAACAACAAAAACAACAACAACAATAATAATGTATGTTCTATTTGTGAGTGCCTGATCCTATGTATGTGCACCATGTGTGTGCTTGGTACGCATGGAGGCCAGAAGAGGTGTTGGATGCCCTGGAGTTGGCATTACAGACAGCTGTGAGCTGCCATGTGGGTGCTGAGAATCTAACATGGGTTCTCTGAAAGACCACTGAGCTATCCCTAGCCCCTAACTTAATTTTTTTAATCACCCATAGTCAAGGAAGGAAAACCTTTCAATAGGTCCCTGGTTCATTCAAAATTCACTTAGTGCCTTAATTATATTCTCTTTGAAGCATTAATTTTTCTTTTGACCATAATCCAGGATGTAGACGTGTTTTGTATTTTATAATTTAGAACTATAGTTAGACACTTAGATATTTAGTCGATTGTGTTAATGTTACAATATTGAATGACTTCAATTATGATAATTTTGAGTTCATTATGTTGAAATCAATTATGAAAACATTTCATAAACCTCTCTAAAGAACAACTGAGCTAAATCTGCCCTTTGATTAGTAAAATTAGTCATAAGTAAGATCGAGCAGTTGTTTGAACAAAGAGGTTTTCTCATCACTGCTGTGGGCTGCAGGCTGACTCCAGACAGTGATGGCTACAACAGACTGCAGCAGTGCTGGCCACCAGGCCAGTGTGGCCATGGAGAGAGTGGCCTTTACCGAGGCTCTCAGCACTGCTCTGTACTCAGTGATGGCTGTTTCCTTGCTGGTAGCTGAGAAGGAAGTAAAGGGAATGCAGCTAGCTTCCTGTTTCACATGCTGAAGCCAACAGAGTGGTGCATACTGTCTTCTTCACAATGTTCTTGCCACAAAGAAACTGGCCTCTTTGGTCCTCAGGGAGAAACAAGTGTCTTCACACAGGAGGTCATGCAAGGCTTGTGCCTTAAGGTGTCCTGTTGTGTGCCGCCCCAGGCCTGACCCTGCAATTGCATTTCCTTCTGCTTAAGCTGTCCACTGATTCGTGGACATCGGGCTTTTAGAGGAGTGTAGAAGAGTGTTAACCCTCTGGTATAGCTGGTGACAAAGCACACTGACTGGTGGCAGTGCAGTCCGCTCTGTGTAAGACAATAGTCCTGCGTGAGCTCAAGAGATGTAAGTAAGTGGCTGGAGACTGGCTGTGGTGTTGAGCACTTGCTGTTCTTGCTGAGCACCCAGGTTTAGTTCCCAGCACCCACATAGTGGCTCATAACCACCTATTACTCCAGTCCCAGAAGACTTGATGCCTTCTTCTGTCAGCCTCTGACACCAGGAATGCATGCAGTGCGTATGCATGCATGCAGGTAAAACACTCATACAATAAACTTTATCACTAAATATTAAAAATAAATCTAAAGAAATGTAAGTGACAATTGTTTTCAAATAGTGCACATAAAGCCCTGTATTACACTGGACTGACAGATAACAGTCCGCGCTTTTGTCTTTCTGACTACTGAGCAGGACTGCTCCTGCTGGTAGTTTGCAGTGAGGCCGTGCTCCTGCCTAGTGCTGGGCCTGCCCTGGAGGCACCCCTTTAGGTGTGTCATCACCAGTCAGTCACAGACTCTCTCAGGACTCACATGGAGACCTCATTGTCACTTGTCTTTCCTTCCAGTGGAGAGAGTCCAAGGTTGAACAAGGGAAGTGATTGGCCCAGGGTTCTACAATTGATGTCAGGACTTAGTGTGGCTTCTCTTATTGGAAGGCAAAAATGAAAGTCTTGGAGAAAAATGAGTCAAGAACAAGCTAAAATGAATCAAAGATGGAAGGCCCTGTGGGGGAAGCTAAGTCTCCTTCAGCATAGAACCTATGAAGGAACTTGAAAGATGACAGTTTTCTGGTCACTGCATTATAGGACACTTAGGTGACAAGAGGGTGGAATGGGTGCCTATGAGTCAGTCTTCTGTGTTCAGCCTGTGCCTACTGAAAACAGTAGCAGTATGCAGGCTGAGCCAGCTCATTGTCTATTGAAAAGCCACGGGAAGCCAAGGTATCTCCGAATTCTTTCTGTTGGTTTTTCGTTTATCCGTACTCTATCACTTCTGAAGTGTTGCTCAGTCTTCACTGAAGCCATCAGGGACTGCACTGCCTGCATGTGTGCCAGCCACAGCATGGTCACTCGCCTTTGGAAATATGGATGGCACAGTGGTTCTGGACTGAAGCATAGAGAGGCAGTATGCATTAGAAATGGTAGGGAGCAGGGCAGATGCTGAGAAGTGCCTTGAGGCCACAGACTGATGTGTAGCACAAGCTGGTCTGATTGGCAGCTGTTTTCTTTGTGGTGATGTATTTAATAGTAATACATCTTACAAAGGTGGTACCTTAGGTGTCTTCCTCTACAAAACTCATGTATGGGTAACTCAATTTCAGTGAACAGATGAGTCTCTGTGTCTAGAGTTGAACAGCTCTCGTGCCTGCCTTGGGTCTGACAGTGCCACTGCCTAGGGTGGCCAGGATTAAATTTGCAAAGAAATCAGCATCCAGCCTGAGTCTAACAATGAGTTGTTGTCTGTGTGTGTGTGACTCTTACCTGTAATTCACACACACAGAATGCCATCAGGAGAGATATGAAGGCAATTGGATGTTGAACACAAAACATGCAGAAAATGCTGGTTTTTGAAGCATCTTTTAAATCCAAAGCACTGGAAATTAAATTAGTTAAGTGTTTGATCTCGAGCCACTTAAACAGCAGCCAGGAGAAGTGGGTAAAAACTTGATCAAGCTACCATAAACGGCAGCCCCAGGGGAAGTGGGTAAATACTTGATCAAGCCACCTTAAACAGCAGCGCCAGGGGAAGTGGGTAGATACTTGACCGAGCCACCTTAAACAGCAGTGCCAGGGGAAGTGGGCAGATACTTGATCGAGCCACCTTAAACAGCAGCGCCAGGGGAAGTGGGTAGATACTTGATCAAGCCACCTTAAACAGCAGTGCCAGAAGTGGGTAGATACTTGATTGAGCCACCTTAAACAGCAGCACCATGGGAAGTGCAAGTTGTGGAGGAGATCTTGAAACTGTGATGATCACACTAGGGTATTTCTTTAAGGAAATCTAGGACTTAGGGTGGCAAGGTGTCTCCTGCTGCAGGTATGCCCTGCTGACCATGCCTGGGCCACAGAGCTGGGTCAGCTTGCTTTGGTCTTTCAGGAGCATTTAGAGGGCAGTCGACAACCAAAATTGTCCCTAGGAAGGAGATTGGCTTGTCTGCATTGTGTGTGGAGAGTGTGCCTGCGTCTGTGTAGGTGCACTGTGTGTGCATCCGCCTGCTCTCTTCAGAGCCAGAAGAGGCTGTTGGCCCTCCCGAAGTTGCATTACCAACAGCTGTGAGCTGCTGTGTGGGTGGTGAGAAACTGCATGTAGGTACTGCATGCAAGGACAGGACGTGCTCGCAACTGCTGCGCTATCTCTCCAGCCCCAGTAGATCTTCCTAGCTGTGTGTGTAAGATTGTGTTTTAACCCACTAGGGTACACTTATATGTTCATTTCGCTCAGTGTGGTGTTGCACTGAGGCCATTCTTAGAATTGGGAGGATTTTTCTTGCTTTAAGCTTGTATTCTGTATGCATTTCCAGGGTATGGGTAGAGCTGAGGATAGCAGGGACGAGTTAAGTCCTAAGGGGTACTGGACTGTGCTGTGCCTTTGACTCAAGCCCATGCTTCTGAGAGCCGCATAGAGCTGGCAGTATGTTTTCACTCCTCGGTCAGAAAGGACAGCCGTGTGGGTAGCAGACTGCAGTCATGCCTAGAGGATCTGTGTTCGAAACTGTGTTTTTCAGCAGGCAGTGACCTCACTGTCAGGTGTCACCATAGAAGAATGTCTCCTTCAGAAAATGAAGTGACAGGCTTTCCTAGGAAGAAAAGTATGTCCACTGTGTAGTGAAAACTGAAGGAAGAGCACATGTGATAACTTTGTTCAGTATGGCCCTGGTCATGCAGGTTCTGTGGGCAGGATTTGAGCGCTGGGGTAAAGTGAATGCAAAGAGCTCATCCAGCCGGTTCCCAGCTTGGAGGATGCTGCAGAATGCACCCAAAGTGCACAGATGTGAGGTGCCATCGCCCAGTTCCATGGATGTTTTAGAGTGCACCGCTGTGTTTAAGGGTCTGTCGGGACATGCACCATCAAGGTCGGAGAGGCAGAGCCCTTTCATGCTAGTTCTTGGTGAAAACCAGAGTCCTTCTGCAGAGTATTTTCTTCTGAGGTTATGACCGTGTATAACTTTGTAGTGCCTTGTGACAGGTGGCTCTGTCCTCTGCATGGGGAACAAGGCGATTGTATGGCTAGAGGATTAGGTTAGATAGCCCAGCCTCAGTGGAGAAAACCACACCCTGTCCAGGAAACCGAGAAGCAAAGCCTCCTCGTCAGATGCACGGCCAGCATGTGTAAGCAGCATCTGCTCACTCTAGACAGACCAGAGTAGCGTGACCTTGAGTCCAACCTGGCCAACTAGTGAGTTTATTGGGTTGTACTGATGAGGGGCCGCTTGAAGGAGCACACGTGACTCACATTCAGCCACATCACTGAAAACCCACCCTGGCTTGGGTACAGCTAACCCGGGCTATATTCCTGGAGCTCTGCAGACATGTGTCCCTGAAGACATGCAGGCCGCTTGACAGGTTGGCAAGCCTCCTCCTGTAAGGAAGATGGGCCTCTCAGCTTCTCTGGACTGGGGAGGCATATTTACTGTCTCATGAACCCCCCTCCTCTGTCTGGTGGGACCATTTCTATTCAAAATAATTACTATACAACAGCTGTATTCATAGATACAGATTCCAGAGTGTGGGCGAGGCCTGTGGAGTGTGCTGCTCTCTGAGGGTCCTGTGCCGGTGGGCACAGCAGAGCCCTCTTCTGGTCTCCAGATGAGTAGGGGAAATAGCTATGCCTTGGTGGTGGATGGACCAGTTGTAGAGAAAACATAAAATAAGGCTTCTATTTATGTGTGATGCTCACTTGTATAAAATAAGCATTTGTACTTAGCTGTGTGTGTTCGTGAGTGCTGGTGAACAGTTACAGAGACCAGAAGAAGACATCTGCTGTTCTCTCTTGTCCTACACCTTCCTCCTTGCCAGCTTGTGGTGCTCCTGCCTCTGACACTCCAATCCTGGATTATAGGCGTGCCTAACCATGCCCAGCCTTTTACATGGGTGCTGGGGATCTGAACTCAAGTCTGTGTGCTTGCCGAGACATGCTCTTGCCCACAAGGCACACTCCATTAGCTGAAGCACAGGCATGAGCAGGAAGCCGCTTCCTGCTCAGTGTCTGGAATTAGTGGGCAGCTTGCAGGCGGAGAGGGCTGCGTGAGCACCAGTGCGTCCCCGCCCTGATGACATTCTGTGTCTTGCAGAGTTCTCCGGCGTACTTCACCAGTGCCACATCCTGGCCTCTGAGATGGTGCACTTCATCCATCAGATGCAGTACTACATGACCTACGAGGTGAGCCGGCCTCTGCCCCTGCCATGTGGCTCAGAGCTGGGAGACGACTAGGCCCTTCCCAACACCTCAGCTTGTCCTTTCAGGTCCTTGAGTGCTCTTGGGATGAGCTTTGGAACAGAGTGCAACAGGCCCAGGACTTGGACCACATTATTGCAGCACATGAGGCATTCCTGGATACCATCACCTCCCGCTGTCTCCTAGACAGTGACTCCAGGGTAAGGCTCACTCCTGCAAACCAGGACTGGAACTGCCAGGTGTCAGGCACCGCCACATCTGAGAGAAAAGCTTAATAAACTTGGAGTTTGAGGGTCGCTTTCTAACAGAATTGGAATAACATTGGTGATATGAGAGTGTGCTGTAGCATCTAACATGGTTGTGATGACAGGGCAAGCGGCAATGCCCTGTTGATGGTGTAAGGAATAGGAGGAGGCGTCATGAACGATGTCCTGTGGAGCTATAGCAGGATGGACACTAGAAAGGCATCGAAACAGCAAAACAGTGGTGGCATGCATGAAAATCCCAAAGAGTGGAGAGATTAGAACTTCCCCCTTCCTCATGCTGGGAGTCAGTCTCGGCCTTCTGTGTCTAGACACACCGAGTCTACTGTTTCATTCTCTTGGTCTAGGGGCAGTGGTTTTAGTTAATGGCATATGGCTGCATGGCTTTAAACAGACTGTGTGCACTAGCCACGAGCATGTCATAGGCCGGGCTTTCCCCAGGCTTTCCTTTCTTGTAGTGAGCCCCCACTCTAGGAAGTTACATGTTTTGAGCAGCAGGGCTTTCCTGGAGCTCTGATCTCCTTTAAAGGTCTGGGTGGAGAATGACCATCTCTGAGCTTGAAGCAGGTAAACTGGCCCTCAGGTTGAGGTCTTGAGCATTTCTCAGTGTGCACTGCTCCAGACACGTTCTGGGTTTGTGGGGAATGCTTCTGCCCAGGCTTTCCCAGGGCTTTTGTGTTGTTTCCTCTTAGTCTGCATTAGCCCACTATGGTGGGTAGAATTATTGAGTTATATGTGCGACAAACGGTGATTCAAAGGTACTTCTATGTGGAACTTGTTTTCTAGATACAGAAGTCATGTGATAGAAATGCTTAATATATGTTGACCATAACTACTAACTCATGAGGTGTGCATCAGAAGTGGTCCTGTTGGCCATTCTTGCTAAATGCAGTATCTGTGTTGCAGTGGGTGTTGCATTGTCACTTGGCACATGTTTGTTATGAATGTGATGGCATCAATGTCCTGAGAGTGTATGATGATACCCGCAGGTCCTCTGCCGTTCTCTGTGTTGTGCCACGGACATGGAGCACCCACACATGGGTCAGCTTCAGTGTTCAGACAGACGGCAGGTTCTTGTGACTCCAGGGTTCTCCTGTTTTCAGAGGCGCAATGTGACTTTGTGGGAATTATAGCATTCACCATGGTAACTGACTTGTAGCTGCTGCTCTTCA
Organism: Acomys minous; assembly: GCF_964271855.1. Lineage (NCBI taxonomy): Eukaryota > Metazoa > Chordata > Mammalia > Rodentia > Muridae > Acomys > Acomys minous. Next base: position 127,135,050 of record NC_140489.1, read on the forward strand.
AGCTGTTGAAGTCATATTTGATGTTGTTTTGCATGAGTTAGACAGGTGTGAGTCACCCTGTGTATTGCTCTTGAGAAAATGTTGGCGTTACTAAGGACTGTACCCACACCGTCACCCTGAGCCCTCCAGGGCTCTGCTAACATGGGCTGAGCTCATCCAAGAATGAGAAATGTCTGTGAGACAAGTAGGAGCATCCTAATCCTTGCCTTGATAGAAGAGCTGTGGATATGAGGGAAGTCCAGAGAAGCTTGTGCTGCCTGCCTGTCGGGAGATGGTCCTGGACAGAGATAGTCTGTGGTGCATCTCAGCCAGCTTCACTAATGGAGCCCTGCCTCCTGACCTTGTGCCCTCATAGCTGCTTAATGAAGCAATCGGCTGTTGTAGCTCAGACTGCTCTGGAAGTGTAATCCTCCTGCCTCAGCCTGTGGAGTGCTGAGATTATAGATATGAACTGCCACCCGTGGCTTTTGGGCGTTTTTGTCATTGTTTGTTCCTAAGAAATAAATCTGTTACATAGAACAGAGCAAGACAATCTGTTATGGATGTATTAATTTTAACATGGTATTTTCAGTATGTCACTTTGTGAGAAAATCAGTTATCACAATACATAGTGAACTTGGAGGGGGAGGAGTGACAGTTGTGTGTGTGTGTGTGTTTCTGTGTGTGTATCTCATTGTTTATGCAGCATTGAGGAAAATATCCCAAGCAGCACAGTGACAAGGTGCAAGCTGTAGGCGCTTGGAGTGCCACAGTGTACACTTTATTAAAGGACACATCAGTTAGTGACCTTGAGTGCAATACAGTGTTCCAAAATTAAGCTGTGCTTTGCATGACTGCAATAGAGAAATAAACTAGAGAATTACATCCTTATTAGAATGTAAGCAGGACCACCTCCATTCTTTGTTGTCTACTTTTGCCATAAAATAAAATTCTGACAGAGAACAGGAGGACGCTTGCTTGAGCATGTACCTCACACTAGCCAAGCAGCTGCCTGTAGTAATGGCGTCACCTGACCTGGCCCTTCTGTCTCCCTGCATTGCTGTGAGGCTTGAAGGCCCTGTTTCGCATGAGTGCCTAGGTAAGCTCAGTGTCAGTGGTGCTGCCCGGCATCTCAGCAGGACAGGGCGTCATTAACTGTGGAGATAATCTTCTCTCCAAGCTGCCTGGGGCATGTCTTCCTCCATGTGGTGGTTTGAAAGAGGAGGCTCATATGTTCTAACGCTTGGTCCCCCAGTCAGTGGAAGTGTTTGGGAAGGATTAGGAGGTGTGGCCTTGCTGGGGGAGGCATGTCCCTAGGAGTGGGCCTCGATGATGTTTCAAAAAGCCTACAGCAGGCCCAGTCTCTCTCACTGCCTGCTGCCTTTGCATCAGGATGTAGAGCTCCAGGGCCATGCCTGCCTGCTTCTTGCCATGATCACAGAGTAACCCTCTGAAACTAAGCAAGGCCCAACTCAAGGCTGTCTTTATGAGTTGCTGTGGTCAGGGTATCTCCTCATAGCAGCAGAGTAGTAACTAAGGCACTGTAAGGAGTAGGAGGAGCCTGTCCATTTTGTGGTGCTGTGAGGCTTTGGAGATGTGTGCACACTTGTACACTCAAAGCACACACTGGTAGTCAGTGTGTCTACGTCCTCAGGTCACACTCTGTGCAGCAGATGCTACTTTACAACATCCCGCTCTCAAGAGGCACATCAGTCCTATGAGAACCCGGCAGCACCAGTGAACAGCGGTCACTGCTGTCAGGGTGGAGGCCTCATCCCAAGTGCTCTTTGTCACTACTGCTCAACATGGTTACATTGGGGACCATTTCCCTGAGTTTTAGAGGAGACGCACACGTATATCAGTAAGTAGGTGCTTCACTAGCATGTTGAGGCTCTGTTCATTTAAAAACGCTGTGTCTTTCCAGGTACTTTTAAATCAACTCAGAGCTGTGTTTGATCAGATGATTGAACTTCAGAATGCCCAAGATGCCATGTACAGAGCTGCTTTGGAAGAGCTACAGAGGCGGCTGCAGTTTGAAGAGAAGAAGAAACAGTGTGAACTCGAGGTTTGGGTTTTAAACTGCTTTCTCACTCCTGGCCAGTCACTATGAGCGGCCGTAGCTGCCAGAGTGTTTCTGCTGGAATCTCCACAGACTGAGGCTGCGTGTGTCTGCCCTGAGTCAGAGGAAGCTCTGTGCGCTGTCAGCTGGAGAGGTCACCACTGCTGCCATACCAGTGGCCATGGTGTCCCAGTGTCTCTGTGAGACTCACAGCTGAGGGACCAGGCACTGGGATGGGAGTACTGCCACATGAGCTGTTTCCTTGGGATATTTCTGTGTGTTTCCAGCAGCCTGGGGTTAGTGAGACCCATCAGTCAATCGGGATGGAACTATCTCTGCTGTTTCTGGGTGCCTAGGATTGGAGTAATGGAAGTACAGTTAGGTTGGTTCTACCTTTGAGTATTGTTATGTGATGCCCATGTGAGGGGTCTGGCAGCCACATCACAGACACCAAAGGGTGGAGTTTGGAAGCAGGAGTGTGTGTGTCCTTTTGGTGCCACTGGGGTATCTCATGGCTACAGTGGTTTGTGGATAATTTTGAAGAGCCACTGATTGGCACACACATAATCTCCTGATCCATGCCTAGCAGCCTGTGCATGGCTGAGAAATGCAGGATTCCGCCCTAGCTATTGAGTACCATCTCTGCCTTTGGTAGAGTTGCCATCTGTGACGTGACTTGTAAAGCAATCGTGATATGCAGTGTGATCTCAGGGTCACCCATCTGGAAAGTTGTTAAGCTATATATAACAGCCCACTGAGGCAGGCAGTGGTAGTGCACACTTTTAATCCCAGCACTGAGGAGGCAGAGGCAGATAGATCTACAAGTTCCAGGCCAGCCTTGTCCACACAGTGAGTTCCAGGACAGCCAGAGCTACATAGTGAGACTCTGTCTCAAAAAACCAAACAAACAGAGTTTATTGTTCTGATGATAGCATGGTGGCCAATTGTGTGTGCAGTGGTAGCTCACAAGGTTCAGCTGTCCACAGCGGAAGGGGCATGGTACCCACTCAGTACAGGGTTAGCAAGTGTGCTTCACCCAGAGACACTTGCATGTCTGGGGAGAGCTGTACAACTGAAACTGCCTGCCAAGTTTATTTAAATTCAAAGGGTAAGATAACCCTGCAGTAGTCATTCAAGTGTGGGTCCATTGAGCTCAGAAGGATGGAGCCAGCTCCTGGAAGGGTTTCAGGATCCTGAGTGCCTTGCTGCGGAGGCTGGCTTCCACCTTCTGACATGCCGCTGCTTGGTGGAGCAGTCCCAGAGGTGCTTCTGCCTGCAATTCACCGCTCCTTTCTACTCTCTTCCCACTTTTCTTCTCAAAACCACTTCAGTTACTATGATATTTCCAATTCAAATTTAAGATTGAAGGGCTTTTACTTCTTTCAGTTAAAAAAAAAACATTTTATACATTGACACTCCTGGTTCTAGCATTAGCATACTTAGTTCCTACTGTCTGTGACACCCACATTCCTGTACACACCCCTGTGTTCAGTGTGGCTCTGGGACCAGGACCAGCCATAGTAATTGGAAAAGAAAGTGGCTATTCCATCCCTGAGAGACTGTCCCTCTAGGTAAGTGTGTTCAGAACCAACACCGTCCTGTCCCCTGAGGCAGTGATTCCATGTTGTCCCTGCCTTCATTTCTGATGCTGCGCTCTGTGTGATAGAACGTGGCTGTGAGCGCCAAGATGTTTGCTTATTGACATACCAAATGGAGGGCACAATACTGAATGTTTGAGGTTACTCCAAGAATACAGATCTCTTTGGAGTAGTCTAATAAAGTTGTTATAACTTACTTTTGCAGTTATAAGGAGGAAAAGGAAAAATAATTCCAAGTAAAATCTGATTACAGATCTGTATGGCAGACCTGCTCATGTCTGAAGTGCTGAGAGCTTTTCCCAAGGTGAAAGTGAGACTGGGAACTGTTGGTTTGGCACACCGTGCACCGACAGTCCCACCAGTGTGAGCATGGCAGGGAGGCAGGGCAGAGAAACAGGGTCTTTTGTAAAGAGGTTGTGGGCATGAAGTGAGTAAGTGAGCTTGTCCGGGTGTTTAGAAATCAGATGTGCCGAGTCTGTTTTCTCGTGTCAGTGTTGGTCAGAGTGAGATCGCCCCCAAAGGTCCGTGTGTTCTGCATGTTGTCAACACGGACCGAACATGACCTGGTTTCCTTGAGTTTCGGTGTCAGTGAGGCCCCTGGAGCCAGTCCCCGTGGACCCTGGTTTTCTTAGTTTCCTTTCCAGTTATAACAAAAGCATCTTGGGGAGACGGGCTTTGTCAGCTCTCAGTTCCAGGTCCTTCCACATCAGGTGCCCTACAGGCTTTTCTACAGTACAGTCTTATCGAGGCGTTTTTCTCAATTGAGGTTCCCTTCTCTCAGATCACTTCACTTAACATCAGGATGACATAATATTAGCCAGCATACCTTCTACAACTGCTCCCAAAATTTTATGTTAGTCTCATAATTTAAAATACAGGCTAATTTTAAAAGTTTCCAAAGTCTTGCAAATTTTCAATATTTCAATTCAAAGACTGAACTGTGAACGCCTATAAGATCAAAAACAACTTACATACTTCTAACATATAATGGCACAGAATAAACATTCAAACTTAAAAATGAAACAATCAAGGGCATAGCAAGGCATAATCAAACTAAAACCTTAAATCCAGCAGGGCTAATACCAAATCCTGCAGTTCCATCTCCAGCACCTGGGGCTCATGATGAAGCTGGCTGGGCTCCGTAGGCCTCAGGCAGCCCGTTCCTTCAGCCCTTCCACTTGTGGCACACACAGCTTCTCAGGCTTGGACCTGTTGCTCTTCCTGGCACGTGTCCCATGATCCTGGCATCCACACACACTGTGGTCTCTACCACAGCTTAAGTTCATCCTCACAGCTTCACAGAGTGGCCTCTGTGGGCTTGCTTCCTCTGTGGACCTCAGCCCTGTCTAATGGTGCCTGACCTCAGCTGCTCGCTACCACTCATTCCTTCTTGTTTTCTTTTACACTTTGAAAATCATAGGATATAGACAGAGCCCTCATTTAGAAGTGTAGCCTGACCACGGCCCACAGGTCTGTCAGCTTCTGTGTGCTAACTCCGAGGAAACACTTTCCTGATGTCCCAGTGCAGGCCACCGGGTTTCTCCTTCATGGTGCTGAGCTCTGTAACAGCCACAGCTGCCTTTTCTCTTGAAGCGTGTCCATGCAACTTTCTAACTAATTAGTTCAGTATCTTTAAGTTCAGTGTTACTCAACATCTTAGGGCACTGGCAATGAAGCCAAATTTTGGCTAAAACATCACAGTGTCAGACACAGTCCTTGTTCTGGCAGGCCTCACATATCAGGCCTGGGCTGTGAGATGGTGGGTCTGTAAGCTATTGACTGGTCTAGTTAATGCCTAATGAGAGGGGAAGGCACACATGTAAAGACATCGAGAAGGAAGTAGCATCGTCTTTTCCCTAAGTCTGTGGAAATAGACTGAAACTCATGGCTCTAGGTGCCCAAAGTGGACTGCATTTGGATACGCTAAAGGGGAGGAAGCTGTCAAAAGCACAGTTGGCGCTGCTGGGAAGCCTCCCACCCACTTGGCCACGGTGCCAAGTTACAACAGCACCATTCATTGCCAGACTATGTGAAGTACCTGAGGCCTATGCACTCAGAACGAACAAGTGTGAGTTCTGAATCAGATAAAATGCACGTGAGATTGGGCTGGAGAGATGGCTCAGAGGTTAAGGGCACTGGCTGTTCGTCCAAAGGTCCTGAGTTCCATTCCCAGCAACCACATGGTGGCTCACAGCCATCTATAATGTGATTTGATGCCCTCTTGTGGCCTCCAGGTGTACATGCAGGCAGAGCACTGTATACATAATAATTTTTTTTTTAATGCATGTGAGATACCCTAGCAAAATGAACAGCTTCCCCGTCCAGGGCATATGCCAGAAATGCCAAGGTTCAGATCAGAGAGTCTCATACATGGAATCTACTGTGTTCATTGATGAAAAGAGAATAGGCTGGCTGAGCAACTGTGTTCTGTCAAGTTTACCATTCCCTGAAAAACATTTTCTGGGGGGAAGGGTTGTTGAGATATGGTTTCACTGTGTACAGCTCTGTCTGGCCTCCAACTTACCCATTCTCTGCCTCAGGTGGGATTACAGGTTACATGCATGCCTGGCTGAGAAAGACCTGTTAGCGGGAGAATAAGTGGATGTGTCTCTGGGAAACACCCCAGTCCAAGGAGAGGGGGGCATTCCCACGCGAGTGAAGAGCACCCAGCACTCAGGACTGACAAGTTCCCTTCATGCTCATTGTCTGAATGGGGCATGTGGAGGCTCATGGGGCATCTGTGTCAGGCACACCAAGCCAGGAGGAGACTGGCTAGCGATGTGCTGAACGTACGATGCTGTTAGTATTAAAGCAAGCAGGCACCCAGCAGTTAAACCTGCTGCTGCTTCTAATTCCAGGGCCAGTGGGGAGTGACGGCGGTAGAGGAAGAGGAGGAAAATAGGAGGATCCGAGAATTCCAGGACTCCATACCCAAAATGTGTTCACAGTTGCGAATATTGACGCACTTTTACCAGGTATGTATGAGCATGCACCACGGGTTCCTCTTTTGTTACTAGTGCATGCTTCCAGAGGGTTGGTCTTGTGGCTCATTCTTGTCATGTGAGTAGTGGGAGCTGGTGGTCCCCTGAGGACTCATCCTTGCCAGTTCATCTGAATGAGCTCTCCTCAGGCCAGCCGTACAGCTGGGACGAGAGGCTCGGTGGGAGATGGGCACTGGGGACCTGTGACTTCTCATGCTTTTCACAGTGACTGCGTTGAGTGCCGTCGCTTTGGATGGTGTAGGCAGAGCGTAGGCTTGTTTCAGAGCCATGGATGGTCATAGTGACTTTGCTAGATCAACATCTGACAGAACTGTGTCCTACCGGAAGGCTGCCTTTCACAGTGGGGTGGAGCCCCAGCAATGGTTCTGGGCTTGAGTGATGATGATGAGGTGAAAAAGACAAGCAGTAGAACACCATGCTTTCTGCACAGAGCAGGCCCAGTGACTGCTTGTCCCTGTAGCATGTGAGTGCAGAGGGATGGCAGTGGTCAGCTGCTCTCACATACAGGGTGTGCATTGCCCATCTAGCTGTACGAATAGTTACTCCTGATGGGAGCCACACAGGCTCAGTCCCTGCTCGAGGCTTCTTGGTAGCAGCGGCATTTGGAGGACATGGTTCTGACCGACCGCCTTTCCTGTGGTCTCTTCCTAGGGCGCTGTGCAGCAGTTTCTGGTGCTGCTGACGACCAGCTCTGATGAAAGTCTCCAGTTGCTCAGCTTCAGGTTGGACTTTAACGAACATTACAAAGCCAGAGAACACAGGCTTCCGGTTTCTCTGCACAGTAGGGGACGGCACAGTTCCCACCCGTGAGCCTGTCTTGGGGTTAGCAGTTGCCGACGCAAGCCCAGTCCGTCCAGGCAGCTGGGAGCTGCACATAGGCCACAGTGTTCCAGCAATATGTCTAATAAAAGAAGTCTCACTATCCACCGGACTTGAGTGTTTGTGATGTTACCGAGTTCAGCAGGCCGCTCGCCTACAATGTAGTCTTGATGCATTGGAACATCTTATTTCCACCATGCAGTTTGTATTTGTCAGTTAAAAAAAGACAAAAAACTAACGAGTCTTGGTGTGACAGTTGTGAGTCCACAATGAAGGCCAGTCCTTAGTTCACAGCTTTAGTTTAATTGTACCTTAGATACCTATACCAGGTCCTTCTGGAAATTGTGTGTGTGGTTTATTTCTCAGAGAATCTCCAGTGTCATTTGACCATGAGCACTGCTTTTGTCTTACTCCCAGGGCTCCAGGTCTAGGCTTCAGAAGAAGCCCACATTCTGCTCTTGGGTGGCTCCTGTCTTAGGAGAGGCTGGCTGGCCCAGGCCTTGCTGTGTGTTGCCAGGCTTTTCCCGGTGACTGTTGCTTGCTGACAGCTGCAGGAACTCACTCCTTCACCATGCAGAGAGGGAGGGGTGGCCTCAGAGGGGGTACACATTTTCTGTGGGACACAAATGGGACTGCCAGTGAACTCATGCTGGCATTGCAGGGAGACAGAGCTGTGCAACAGGCATTTCGTCTTACCAAAAAAAGGGGGGAGGGGGAGAAGAAAAAAAAACTCTACCAGTCTTATGGGTGGTGGCAGATGGCACTCTGAGTGAGCCCCTGGGCAGATAGTTTGAAAAGCATGGAACATTGTACCCACCTCTCCTGGGTAGATGCTACAAATGATGTTTTGACAGTGAGTGAGGAAGAAAACAACTCTCAGAAGATACACATCTGTGAGAAAACATTTTGAAAATGGATTTTCAGAAACATAAAATTTTATGACTTTGTTGATAAGGATGATGTGTGTCTCTGCTTTTCTCTGTCTTAAATACTTAAGAAATACGGAAATCCAATTTTAAAACATGTTCAAAATGTTCCAGTCAGTGAGTTTTGGTTGCTTGTCAAAATTTACAGTTAAACACATTTACCCAAGAGCACAGGTATTTACAGGACAAATTTCAAAACAGGCTCAGCCGAGCTGACAGTATGGAAAACTCCTGACAAGAGTCTGGAGTGCAGCTGCTGAGGCAAGGCATGGCTCTGTCCCTTTTTTCTTTTTTTTCTTCTGTTTCTTTTTCTTTTTTTTCTTCTGGTTTTTCAAGACAGAGTTTCTCCATGTAGCCCTGGGTGTCCTGGAACTCACTCTGTGGACCAGGCTGACCTCGAACTCAGAGATCTACCTGCCTCTGCCTCCCAAGTGCTGTGATTAAAGGCGCGAGCCACCATTCTGGACTCTTCAGACCTGGGGAACTGTTTTTTGTTTTTAGTCTCCAGGCATTGCAGTCATTGGTACACTTTGCTGAGGTGAAGTATCACTTTGTATCATGCACAGCAGCCAATGCATCAGAAGCAGGAAAGCCTCTTCAAGTGCACACAGCTCTTCCTAAAACCCTTCCACTCATTTTCCTGTAAGGAAGAAATCATGGCTGCCAGCAAGATTTAAAGTCTTAGCCCCGCCCTTTGGAAGTTTTAGTTCAGTGGGTCATCCCAACAGTTCTTGTTGAAAACCCATCTTCACACTCACACTCAGACTCTTTCTGCTAGGCCTCTCTAGTGCTGGGGTTGCAGGTGAGTGCCAGGCCTGGCTTTGCATATTGGAGTCCTCAGAGCTTGCTGTTCTCTGTCACACAGGGACAGTGGTGGCTTGGGCTGGGGGAACCCAGAAGCGTGTGGTACCCTTTCTGTTTGTACAACTGAGCAGAGATGTCCCCCGGGAAGCCTTCCTTGGCATCACCCAGAAGCTCCTTGAGGGACAGAAGGCATGAGTCTCGGCAGGGAGGTGATGGATGTTTGGGTGGTGGTACCCACTGTGTGTCACTGGGGAAGAGGGCGGCAAAGCCTGCAACCACCATGCCCATGCAATCTGTATGGAAGCCGGTTGCCTGCAGCCTCTGTGCCAACCCTGACGTCTTCCAGAAGCAGACAGTACATGGGGACCCCAGTGTTGCCAGGATGCAGTGTTGATCTGCTTGTCTTATGGGGTAATTCAGGGCGATTTTGCTAGATTTGAGCAGACTGTAACTCCCCCTGCCAGCAGCCCCTGCAGAGCCTATGTTGTCCAAGTGTTGGGCCAGGCAATGGGGCCAGGTTTGTGGCTGTTCCTTCCCCAGGCAACCTATTACTCATCAGTTGTATGTTATCTATTGAATTGATAATGTTCTAGATACATTAAGTATTACTATCCCCTATCTACCATTTCTTTTTAGGTTTTAAATGATGGCTACCAGCTAATGGTGGGCAGCATGGGAGCTGGCATTCATGGCTTGTGCCACTGTGGCTTTGCACTTCGACCTTGCATGCCATGGCTTGCTTGTCGTGAGCAGAGTGGACACACAAAGGCCATTCTGAGGGCAACACACTCCGTTTGCTCTCACAGCTTCTCTGCCTGTTCCTACCTTTTTCTTGGTGAAGTTCAGGGTGTGGCAGAATGACATCTCCTCATATATGCACCGCTTTAGGAGATGCTTAGCAGTTATCTACTGAGCCTGGGGACACCTCTTAACAGAACCTGGCCTGTGCTGATGAGACCAGTGGACCTTTACTGAGGACACTGGGGAGGGGGCGATGGGATTACCACCTCTCCAATCAGCTCTCCTCCACACTGTCATTTATTTATTTATTTACTTACTTACTTACTTACTTACTTATTTGGTTTTTTCGAGACAGGGTCTTTCTGTTAGCCTTAACTGTCTTAGACTCGCTTTGTAGACCACACTGGCCTCGAACTCATAGTGACCGCCTGCCTCTGCATCCTGAGTGCTAGGATTAAAGGTGTGCGCCACCATGCCCGGCTTTCCACACTGTCCTAATGCCGGTTTTCTGAATGCACTTTGTATGATGATTCGTGTGTGGCCCCATGTCCCCGGTCCCATACATATCCTGCATGTATCCTTCTGTCGGAGCAGGACTGACCAGCTTTAGGAAGTGATGGGCCTGGGCCTGATCTCTTTCCCTCTGTGCACAGGAGAACCGCTTTGGGCTTCAGTCCATCCTGTGTCAGTGAGTTTGTGGAGTCAGATTGGAGGAAGGGCTACAGGTTACAGCTTGCGAAGGGGCTGGGTGAGCCCTAGGCAGCACAGCAGGCCTTAGAGACATTGCAGGAGGTATCCCTGAGGCAGCAGTGAGGTGGCCAGTGATGGCCAGGGTTCTATGTGGTCAACATAACACGGAGAACAGAAAGATGCTCTACCCGCAGGACAAGCCAGGCCGTGCTGGCACGGGGGGTGGGGGTGGGGGGATTTTTTGCTGAAGATGAAGATGGGCAATGTCGACCTGGCACTTGGAGGAACATTTGATAGTGGTGTGCAGACAGCTAGGGGAGGCAGGAGTGCATTGCAGGGAAGCAGGTGACTCTGGGATGAGCAGTGACCATTCAGATCCCCAGCTGGGGGCTGGGCTTTGAGTGAAGAACAGAGGAAGCCACCACGTTGTGGGGCTTGGAGAGTCACAGCCTGAGTTCTGTCCTGTGAGGACCTGTTTTTGATGCTGGGCACAAATCTGAGTCTTGGAGGTGTACAGGCAGAACTTTGGACAGCGGTCCCAAGGGAACATTGCACCCTGTCTGGCTTCAGCCCTTTGCATGAAGAGTAATGGCAGGACAGCATGGTATCAGAGCAGGAACAGACACAGATCAATGGGATGGCATAGAGGACACAAACATAAGCCCACGCAGCTTTAGTCACCTGAGTTTTGACAAAGAGGCTAACCTTTAAAAAGGAAGTTTAAGTAGCAGTTTAGTATCCAAACTATTGCTATGAGGCCTCCACCCTTGGGGTGGAAGCAAGTTTGGCTGGCTTTGTGGGATAAGCAGTTGGGGGCTGCCCCTGCTGAGCCCCTCTGTCCCTGACACCCTAGCAGTCAGCCCAGGGCTGCTCCACCACAGTTCATCTCAAACCCTCACTGTAAGTGGCTCAAGGGTGTTCTTGGTATGGTCTGCACACACATTAATTTCCTGTGTAGCAGAGAGAGCCTTGCCAAGCCTGCATCTTCCCTGCTGCTACCTGGCTCTACAGGCTGGGGACTTGGCGCTTGGAGACCACAGTCTCTGCGTCTCCAGACGCAACACTCAGCCTCCTTCGAGGAGGTTGTTTGGTTGAGTGAGTTGGATAATCCTGTCCCCCAGGATCTCTGCCGTCCTGTGATCAGACCGAACGTAACAAGGATGGGCATCCTGAAGCTGAGGGCCCAGGGCAAAGGTACAAGTTCCCAGCATGCCATTGGCTCTGCAGTAGGGCTGGACCTACAGGGCTCCTGTCTGTGTAGTCAGGCTTCTGGTTCCCTTCGGATCCTTCGTGACCTCCATGATTTCGTAGAGTCCGGTCTGAGAGGTATTCTGGATGGGGCTAGAGAATGGGGTTGCGGCCATCTATGGCTCTCTTAGCCAGGCCTCCTGACCTCAATGCACCAGTGAGACCGAGTCTCCTTCCTGCCTCCTCCAATCCTGTGACCCCAAGTGTACATCAGACAGAAGACGCATGCAGTGCTGTTCAATCTCACTTGAAACTCTGGATTTGGGCCAGCACCACCCAACCTGGCTGTGGGAGGCCTCAACCAGTCACTACCTCACCTCCACCTCCTGCCTCCTGCTTTGTTCGAGACTGGGGCTCTGCTGCCGTGGTGCAAGGCCCTTCTCTCTGGTGACCCTAAACTGAAGTCACACAGCTGGCTAGTAAATCAAATTTGATAAATAAACAAGGCATTCTTTTGAGTATTGTCCGTTTGTCTTATTTCTCATGTCTCCCTTCATTAGAGGTTTTTATTGTCATCTCCCGGGCTCAACAGACAGTGCAATCTGCCCTGTTAATTTTGTAATTGAGGTCTGTGCAAACATTGCCACAGCTCCGGGGAATGTTTTCTCTCCCTCAGCTGAGCACACAGTACAGTTTTAGTTGAATAAGATCCAACTGAAAAGGCACAAATCAAGCGTTTAAAAATAGAACAAGGGCTCAAAACGCTGTGTCAATATCCCCATCGGGTGTCGAACGGTGACAAGTGGAGGTGCTGGCTCTGTGGATGGAGAAGCTCCCCGTAGCTCCTGGGGTCTCCTGGCTCTGTGGACGGAGAAGCTCCCCGTAGCGCCTGGGGTCTCCTCCTGGCTCTGTGGATGGAGAAGCTCCCTGTAGCGCCTGGGGTCTCCTCCTGGCTCTGTGGATGGAGAAGCTCCCTATAGCTCCTGGGGTCTCCTCCTGGCTCTGTGGATGGAGAAGCTCCCTGTAGCTCCTGGGGTCTCTTCCCCACAGATACCCTGTGGAGCTGACAGCAGTGAGAAGTGTGGCTCCATTGAGGAGACCATGTTTTAAACCATTGCCGTTTTCTTCAACGAGCTACCACCTGTTGCGATGGGTATTGGTCATGTTTGTAAGAGTGGGTGGAAAAGTTTACTGTGATGAGCTTGGGCAGGCAAGCTGATGAGTCAAGCCCTGCAGAGTCATAAGGCCTGGGACGCTGAGAAGGATGATGCTTAAACTAACCGACCCTGTGGAGAATGAGAGCAGAAGAGAGTCTCTATGGAGCTCTGCGCTTGGTGCCAGTCTTTGAGGTCTGTGCCCAGGCAGGTTAGGATGGAGTCCCTACAGCCTGGGGTGGCCTGTGGGCCCTGGGACCAGCAGAAAGCCTGCATGCTCCTCTCAGGCGTCCCTTTTCCACAGCACCAGCTAGAGCTGCATCTGTGCCCCCTAAGTACCCTTAACACGTTAACAAGCATCTAAGTTGACACGTGTGGGGTGGCTGGCCTTTATAACAACACAGTAGTGAGGATTTACTGTGATTTGCCATTATTTCCCCTTGGATATTTTCGTTTGCATGGTAAGATCCTTGAAATTAGACTTTTAGCCACTAACCTGAAGGCGACAGAACTACCCAGCCCTCAAATCCAAGTCTCGATCTGAGGGGGAGTAAGAATGTGCTTGCTATATCTGACCTGTGAGGGACTGAGTTCTGATGGAAGGCGTGACAATCGTATGAAAGTCCTCATGGCGACTACATGTGTGCAGTGACATATAAGGAAAGTCATCAGGATGTGCAATGACATTGGTTTTGTGGGAAATAATCGATGAGGCGTGTCCCCAAATCCTGGAGGAGACACTAGGCATGGGCAGACTAGAGGAAGGCTTGCAATGCATGCAGTTTCAGAGGGTGGGGGATTTCATAGTCACCAGCACAGGAAGGCCCACAACGGCTGGTGTCCTCATACACCTACAGTGTGCCGCAGACACTGTGAGAAATGCCATGTGGACTGAGTGCCCTCTGGCATGGGCACTTCATCTGCCACTAAAGGATGCAGGGACATCAGCTACTGGGTCCAACTGGGACCCAGAACCAGTCTGCAGGGACACCTGGGATGGGCATGAGGGGCCACCTACAGGCACATAACCCCGGGAGGAAGTGTTTACTGTGGATGGACGCTGGCTTGTCCTTGTGGATGCTGCCATGACCTCATCATGGCAGTCACTCACAGCTCAGGCCAAGCTGCACCTGGAGCACCTGGCTCCCCTCGGTTTGAGCCCAGGTCAGCCCAGCACACCTGTCAGCGTGTCCTCCGTTCTGTCCAGCCACATCTGGTGCCCAGGAAATGAGAGTTAGGGATGTCTCAAAGAGAACTGGCATCCTGTGCAGCGGGGAATCAGGGTGCCTTTGGTGTCTGTGTGAGTGATGGGGATTCCTGCCTCCTCCACAGCACCCCTGAGACCCACCCCCCCAACTCACTAGACTTCCAGATGGCAGAACCTTAGAGCTGTGTCAGTTCTGTGTGCCCTCACTAACCCTAACCCTAACCCAAACCTAACCCTAACTCTAGCCTTACCATAAACCTAACCCTAATCCTAACCCAACCCTATCCCTAACCCTATCCCTAAGCCCAAACTGAACCTTAATCCTAACCCTACTCCCAAAATCAACCCTAACCCTCACCCTAACCCTAAACCTAACCATAACCCTAATCAGAAATAGAATCCCTAACCCTAACCTTAACCCTAACCCTAACCCTAATCCTAACCTAAACACTAACCCTAAACCTAAACCTATCCCTAACCATAACGTTAACCAATACCTAATCCTAACCTAACCATAACCCTAACTTTACCCTAACCCTAACCCTAACCCTAACGCTAACCCTACCCCAACCCTAACCATAAACCAAAACTCAAACTTGACCCTAACCCTAATCCCAAAATCAACCTTAACACTCAACCTAAACCTAACCCTAACCCCAAACCTACTTCCAACCCTAAGCATAACCCTAACCCTAACCCTAAACCTAACCCTAACACTAACCCTAAGCCTAACCCTAACCTAACCCTAACCCTAACCTAACCCTAATCCTAAACCTAACTCTAAGCGTAACCCTAACCCCAAACCCAACCCTAAACCTAACCCTAACCCTAAGCCTAATCCTTACTCTAACCCTAACCTGACCATAAACCTAACCCTAATCTTAACCCTAACCCTAACCTGAACCCGAACCCTAAACCTAACCACAACCCCATTCCCAAACCTAACCCTAAACTAAACCCTAAGATTAACGCTAACGTAAGCCTAACCCTAACCCTAACCTAACCCTAACCATAACACTAACACTAACCCTAACCCTAATGCGAAATCTAAAACTAAACCTAACTATAACCCTAACCCTAAGCTTAAACCTAAACCTAACTCTAACCTAATGTTAACCCAAACTCAAACCCTAACACTAACCTAACCCTAACCCTAACCCTCACCCTAGCCCTAACCCTAAACTTTCCCTAACCCTAACACTAACCTTAAGCTAACTCTAACCCTAACCCTAAACCCTAAGCCTAACACTAACACTAACACTAAACTAAACCTAAACCTTACCCTACCATAATCCTTACCATAAATCTAACCTTAAGCATAACTCTAACCCAAATCGTATCCCTACCCCTACTCCTACCCCTAACACTAACCTAACCTTAACCCAATCCCTAATCCTAACGCTAACCTAAATCTAATGTTAAATGTAACCTTATCCCTAACCCTAACCTTAACCCTACCCTAACCTAAACCTAACCCTAACCCTAAATCTTACCCCTAATCTAACCCTAACCCTAACCTTAACGCTAATCATAACCTAACCCTAACCATGACCCTAACCCTAACCCTAACCTAACTGTAATCCAAACCCTAACCCAAACCATAACTTAACTTAACCATAAGGCTAAACCAAACCCTAAGCATAATGCTAACCCTAATCCTAACCCTATCCCTAACCTTAACCCTAAACCAAACCCTAACCCTAACCCTAAACCTAACCATAACCATAACCTAACCCTGACTCTAACACTAACCCTAACTCTAAGCATAATCCTAATCCTAACCCCAAACTTAAACCTAACCTAACCCTAACCATATCTCTAACGCTACCCTAAGCCTAACCTCAACCCTTACCCTAACACTAACCCTAAACCCATCCCTAAACCTAACTCTAAACCTATCCTAACCCTAACCCTAATCATAAACCAACCTGAACACTAACCCTAACCCTAAACTCAACCCTAACAATAAACCTAACCCTAACACCAAACCCAAACCCAACCCTAACCCTAAACATAACCCTAAACCTAACCTTACCCTAAACCTAACCCTAACCCTAACCCAACCCTAACCTGAACCCTAACACTATCCCTAACCCCAACCCAACCTTAACCCTAACCCTAATCCCAAAATCTACCCAAACACTCACCCTAACCCTAAACCTAAACCTAATCCTAAACATAACCGTAACTCTAACCCTAACCTAACAGTAACCCAAACCCTAAACCGAAATCTAACCCCTAACCCTAACCTTAACCTTAACCCTAAACCTTACCCTACCTAACCATCACCCACACCTTAACCCCAACCCTAACGCTAACCCTAACCATAACCATAACCTTAACCCCTAAACTTAACCCTAACCCTACCCTAACCCTAACTTTAATACTAACCTTAACCATAACCTAACCCTACAATTAACCCTACCCTTAAACCTAACCCTAAGCTAACCCTACCTCAAACCCTAACCCTAACCTAACCCTAAGCCTAACCCTAACTGTAAACTTAATCCTACCCTAAACTTAACCCCAACGCCAACCTCAACCCTAACCATAACTAAACCCTAACCTAACTGTAACCCTAACCCTAAATATAACCCTTAACCCTATCCCTAGCACTAACTAAAGCTAACCATAACCCCAACCCTTAACCCTAAAACTAAACCTAATCTTAAACCTAACACTAAACCTAACCTAGCCCTAACTCTAACCCTAACCTTAACCCTGATACTAAACCTAATTCTAACCCCAACCTACCACTACCCTAACCCCTAACCCTAACCCTCACCATAACCTTAACTCTAAACCTAATCCTAACCGTAACCCTAACCTAACCCTAACCCTAATGCTAAAACTAACCCTAAACAAAACCATAACCTTAACCCAAACCTAATACTAGCCCTAACCCTAACCTAAACCTAACCATAACCCTAACCCCGAACATTAACCCTACACCTAACCTAACCCTGAACATTAACCCTAACCCTAACCTAACCCTAACCTAACCGTAACCCTACCCCTAAGCCTAAGCATAACCCTGACCCTAAACCTATCCTGAACCCTAACCTTAAACCTAAGCTTTACCCTAACCCTAACCTGATCCTAAACATAACCCTGATCTTAACCCTAACCTAACCCTAACTCTAACCCTGAACATAACCCCAACCCCAACCCTAACCCTATCTAAACCCTAACCTTAATGCTAAACCTAACCCTAACCTAACCCTAACTCTAACCCTAACACTAACACTAACAATAATGCTAAACCTAACCCTAACCCTAACCCTGACCCCAAGCTTAACCCTAACCCTAACCCTAACCCTAACCCTACCACTAACACTAATAATAATGCTAAACCTAAACCTAACACTACCCCTGAACCCAAGCTTAACCCTAACCCTAACCCTACCACTAACACTAACAATAATGCTAAACCTAAACCTAACCCTAACCCTGACCCTAAGCTTAACCCTAAACCTAAACCTAACCCTAATCCTAACACTAACACTAACAATAATGCTAAACCTAAACCTAACCCTAACCCTGACCCCAAGCTTAACCCTAACCCTAACCCTAACCTTACCCTAACCCTAACCCAAACACTAACCCTAACCTAACCCTAACCCTCACCATAACCCTAACCCAAACTTAACCCTAACCCTAAACCTAACCCTAAACCCTAACCCTAACCCTAACACTAACAGTAAAATACCCCTAACCCTAACCCTAACCCTAACCCTAACCCTAAGATGAAACTCAACTCTAACCCTAACCCTACCCTAACCCTAAATCTAACAATAAGCATAACCCTAACACTAACCACAAACTCAACGACAAACCTAACCATAATCCAAACACTAACACTAACCCAAAACCTTAACCCTAACCCTAAGCGTAACCCTAACCCTAAACATAACCCTAAACCTAACCATAAGCCTAACCCTAACATAAACCTAATCCTAAACCTAACCCTAATGCTACCCCAAACCCGAGCCCTAACCCTAACCACAACCACAACCACAACCACAACAGTAAGCCTAAACCTAACCATAACCCTAATGCTAATGCTAACCCTAACCATAAGCCTAACCTTAACCTTAACCTAATCCTAAACCTAAACCTAACACTAACCCTAACGCTAAACCTAAACCTAAACCTAAAACTAAACCTAACCCTAATCCTAACACTAACCCTTATCCTAACCTAACCCTAACCCAAACTTAACCTTAACCCTAACCCTAAACCTAAACCTAACCTAACCCTAACCTTAATCCTAATCATAATCCTAACTCAACCCTAACCCTAAGCCTAAACGTAACCCTAACCCTAAGCATAACACTAACCCTAACCCTATTGATAACCTAACCATAACCCTAAACCTAACCCTAACCCTAACCCTATCCCTAAGCTCGAACTCAACCCTAACCCTAACCCTCACCTCAAAATCAACCCTAACAATAAACCTAACCCTAACCCTAAAAGTAACACTTACAATAACCCCAACCCCACCCACAAACCTAACCCTAAACCAAACCCTAACACTACCCCTAACCCTAACCCTAAACTCTCACAAACACTAACACTAATCTAACCCTAACATAACCCTAACCCTAACACTAATCCTAACCCTAACACTAACCTAATCCTAAAGCTAACCCTACCTCTAACCTTCAACCTAACCTAACTCTAAATTAACCCTAACCCTAACTATAAACTAACCCTCACCCTAACATAACTTTATCCCAAACCCTAACCCTAACACTAACCTAATCCTAACGCTAACCCTAACCCAAAACTGAAATCTAACCCCTAACACTCACCCTAAAACTAACCCTAACCTAACCTAACCCTAACCCAAACCCTAGTCCTAACTCTAACCCTAACCTAACCTGACCCTAACCCTAACTCTAACACTAACCCTAACCCTAACCCTAACCCTAACCCTAACCCTAACCCTTAAGCTCAAATTTAACCCTAAGCCTAACGATAACCCCAAAATCAACCCTAACACTAAACCTAAACTTAATCTTAACCCTAACTCTAAGCATAACCCTATCCCTAATAACACCTCCACACACAAACCTTATCCTAAACCAAACCCTAACACTAACCCTTACCCTAACCTAACCTAAACCTAACTGAAACCCTAATCCTAACCCTAACCAAGATCCTAAACCTAAGCCTAACCAAACCCTAAACCTAACCCAACCCTAAGCCCTAAGGCTAACCCTAAACCTAACCCTAGCCATAGCAGTACCCTAACCCTATCCCAACAAAACCCTAACTCTATCCCTAAGCTCAAATTCAGGCCTAAGCTTAAAGATAAACCCAAAATAAACCCTAACACTGAACCTAAACTTAATCCTAACCCTAACCCTAAGGGTAACCCTAACCCTAACTCCCACACACCCACAAACCTAACCCTAAACCAAACCCTAACCCTAACCCTAACTTAACCCTAACTCTAAACCAACACTAACACTAACACTTACCCTAAAACTAAACCTAAATTTAATCCAAACCCTAAACCTAAACTAACTCTAACCTTAACACCAACCCCACCCACCAACCCCACCCACCAACCCCACCCACAAACCAAACTCTAAACCAAACCTTTACCCTACCCTAAACTAACCAAACACTAACCCTAACCCTAACATTAAAAATAAGCCTACCCTAACCATAACCTTAACCGAACCCTAAACCTAACACAAACCTAAACCTAAACTAACCCTAAACCTGACCCTAACCCTAAAGCTAACCCTCACCTTAACCTAACCCAAACCCATACCCTAACCCTAACCCTACAATTACACTAACGCTAACATAACCCTAACCCTAACCAGAAATCTAATCACTAACCCTAACCCTAACCTAACCTAACCTAACCCTAACCCAAACCCTAATCATAACCCTTACACTAACCCTAACACGAACCCTAACCCTAATTCTAACCCATCCCTAACCATAACCCTATCTGTAAGCTCAACTCAACTCTAAGCCTAACGATAACCACAAAATCATCCCTAACACTAAACCCAACCTTAATCCTAACAGTAATCATAAGTGTACCCTAACCCTAACCAAAACCCCACCCACAAAACTGACCCTAAACCAAACCCTAACCCTTTCCCTAACACTAACTCTAACCTAAGCCTAACCCTAACCACAACCTAACACTAACCCTAAACCTAACCCTATCCCTAAAATTAAAATTAAACCTAGCCCTAACCCTAACCCTAACCAAACCTAACCCTAACCTTAACTCAAACCTAAACCTAACCTAACACTAACCTAACAATAAACCTAACCCTCACCTTAGCCTAACCCTAACCCAAACCCTAACACTAACCCTAAACTAACCATAAACCTAACCCTAACCTTAACCCGAAAACTAACCCCTATCAATACCCCTATACCATACCATAACCCTAAGCCTAACACAAAGCCTAATCCTAACCCTAATCCTATCCCTAACCCTAAACTAACCCTATCCCTACCCTAACCCTAATACTAATCCTAACTCTAACCCTAACTTAACCCTAACACAAATCCTAACCTAACCCTAACCCTAATCCTAATGATAACCATAACCCTAACTTAACACTAACTCTACACCTAACGCTAACTCTAACCTCAACCATAAGCATAACCATAACCCATGCCTTGCCCTAACCATAACCTACCCCTAACCATAAAATATCCCCTAATCCTAACACTAACCTTAACCCTAACCTAACCCTAACCCTAATTCTAACAATAACCCCAATCTAAACCTAACCCTAACCATACCCTAAGCATATACCTAACCCTAATCCCAACCATGAACCTAACCCTAAACCTAACCCCAACCTAACCCTAAACCTAGCCCTAACCTTATGCCTAAACCTAACCCTAACCAGAACCCTAACTCTAACCCCAACAGCCACCACATCCCTAACCCTAAACCAAACCCTAAACCTACCACTAACCCTAACCTAACCCAAACCCTAACCCTAACCTAACCCTAACCCTAACCTTAATCTGAACCCTAAACTTAACCCTAACCCCAAACCTAACCAAACCCTAATCCTAACCCTAACCCTAACCCTACCCTAAGCTCAAACTCAACTCTAAACCTAACCCTAAACTTAACCCTAACCCTAACCTAAACCTTAACCCTAACCACAACACCCACCAGAACCCTAACCCTATACCAAACCCTAACCCTAACCCTAACCCTAACTTAACCCTACCCATAACCATAAACATTACCCTAACACTAACCCAAATGCTAAACCTAAACCTCACCCTAACCATAAGCCTAACCCTTACACTTACCCTAACCTAACCCTAACCCAAATCCTAACACCAACCCTAACATAACAATAACCCTAGCCCTAACCCTAACCTTACCCCTACCCTAACCCTAACCTAAATCTAAACCTAACCGTAACCATGACCATAATTCTAACCCAAACCCAACCCTAAACCTAACACTATCCCTAAGCTCAAACTCAACCCTAAGCCTAACGATGACTCCAAAATCAACCCTAACACTAAACCTAAACTTAATCCTAACCCTAACACTAAGCGTAACCCTAACCCTAACACCAACCACACACACAAACCTAAGCCTAAACCAAACCCTTACTCTAACCCTAACCTAACCATAACCCTAACTTAACTCTTACCATAACCCTATCACTAACACTAATCTTACCCTAACACTAAACCTAACCCAAACCCTAAACCTAACGCTAAAACTAACCCTAACCTAACCCTACCACTAACACTAATCCTAAGCCTAACCAAAACACAAACCTAACCTTAACCCTAACACTAAACCTAACCTAACCCTAACCCTAATCCTAATGATAACCGTAACCCTAATTAACACTAACCCTAAACATGACTCTAAACCTAACCCTAACCCTAACCATTACCCAAACCTAACCATAACCCTAACCTAAACCTAACCATAAGAATAACTCCTAACCCTAACACTAACCCTAGCCCTAACCTAACCCTAACCCTAATCCTAACCTAACCCTAACCTTAACCCTAAGCATATCCCTAAGCCTAATCCTAACTGTAACCCTAACCATAATATTAACCCTAACCCTAACCCTAACCTGACCTAACCCTAAACCTAACTCTTACCTTTACCCTAACCATAATCCTAAAAGGAACCCTAACCCTAACCCCAATTACAACCACAACCATAAACCTAAACCAAACCCTAACCCCAATACTAACCCTAACCCTAACCTAACCCTAACCCTATCCTTAACCCTAACCCTAACCTAACCCTAACCCTATCCTTAACCCTAACCATAACCTTATCCAAACCGAAACCTAATCCTATCTCTAAGCCTAATCAAACCCTACCCTAACACTAACCCTAAAACCGAACCTTGACCCTAACCCTAACCCTAACACTAGCCCTTACCTAACCCTAACTCTAAACTCTAACCCTAAACCTAACCCTAACCGTAACAGTAACCCTAACATTAACCTAACCCTAACCCTAACCATAACCCTAATCCTAAACCTAATCCTAACCATAAACCTAACCCTAACCCTAACCCGAACACTAGCCCTAACATAACCCTAACCCTAAACCTAACGCTAACCCCAAACTCAACTGTTATCCTAACCCTAACCCTAACACTAACACTAACCTAACCCTAACCCAAACCCTAATCCTAACCCTAACCATAAGCTAAACCTAACCCTAAAGCTAACCCTAATGCGAACCGTAACCTAACCCTAACCCCAACCCTAACCCTAAATCTAATCCTAACCCAACCCTAACTCTATCCCAAGCTCTAATTCAATCCTAAGCCAAACGATAACCTCAAAATCAACCATAACACTAAACCTAACTTTAATCCTAACCCTAACCCTAAGCGTAACCGTAACCCTAACCCCAACGTCACCCACAAACCTAACCCTAAACCAAACCCTTACACTAACACTAACCTAACCCTTACCCTATCCTAACCCTAATTGTAACCCTAAAACTAACACTAAACTTAACCCTAACCCTAACCTTAACCCTAACCTAAACCTAAACCTTACCTTAACCCTAACCCTAAACCTAACCTAACCCAAACTCTAACCCTAACCCTACCCTAATGCTAACCCTAACCTAACGCTAACCCTAACCCGGAATCTAACCCCTAACCCTAACCTAACCTAACCTAACCCTAAACATATCCCTCACCCTAAACTAACCCTAACACTATTCCTAACCCTAAACCTAAAACTAAAACTAATCTTAAGCGTAACACTAACCCTAACCCTAATCATAATGATAACTGTAACCCTAACCTAACCGTAACCCTACCCATAACCATAACCCAAACCTAACCCTAACCCTAACCTAAACCTACCCATAAAAATATCCCCTAACCCTAACCCTAACATAACCCTAACACTACCCTAAACCTAACCATAAAAATAACCCCTAACTCTAACACTAACCCTAACCCTAACCTAATCCTAACCCTAATCCTAACCCTAACCTAACCCTAAACCTAAACGTATCCTTAACCCTAATCCTAACACTAAACCTAACTGTAACCCTAAACCTAGCCCTAATCCTAATCCTAACCCTAACCTAACCCTAAACCTAAATGTAACCTTAACCCTAATTCTAACCCTAACAGGAACCCTAACCCTAACCCCAACTGCAACCACAACCCTAACCCTAAACCAATCCCTAACCCTAACACTAACACTAACCTTAACACTAACCCTAACCTATCCCTAACCCTAAACCTATCCCTACCCCTACCCCTAACCTTAACCCTAACCAAAACCAAACCTTAACCCTAGCCTAACCAAACCCTAATCCTAAACCTACCCCTAAAACATAAACCTGACCCTAATCCTAAACTTAACCCTAACCTAACCCTAACCCTAATACTAACCTAACCCTAACCCTAAGAGTAACCCTAACCCTAAGCATAACCCTAACCCTAACCGTAAACCTAAAACTAATCCTAACCCTATGCCTAAACCCAACCTAAGCCTAAACCTAACACTAACCCTAAACTAAACCCTAACCTTAACCAGAACACTAACCCTAACCCAACCCTAACACTAACCCTACCATAAGCCCAAACTCAAATCTAAACCTAACCCTAACCCAAACCATAACCCTAACCTTAAGCCTAACCTAACCTTAACCTTAACCCTAACCCTACACCTAATGCTAAATCTAAACCAAACCCTAATAATAACCCTAACACTAACACTAACACTAACACTAACCTTACCCTAACCCTAACCCTAAACCTGACCCTAACCCTAACATTACCCCTAACCCTAACGCTAACCCCACCCTAACACTAACCCCAACCCTAACCCCAAACTTACCCTAACCGTAAACATAAACCTAACCCCAACCCCAACCCTAACCTTAAACCTCACCTTAACATTGACCCTAACGATAAACCTAACCCTAACCCTATCCTAACCCTAACCCTAACACTTACCATAACAATAACTCAAACACTAAATTAACCATAACCATAACCATAACCTTAACCCTAACCCAATCCTAACGCTAACCCTAACCCTAAGCCTAATGGTAACCTAATCTTAACCATGAATGTAACCCTAACCCTAATCCTAACATAACCCTAACACTAACCCTACAGCTGCCGCCACAACGCTTCCGGCGCCGAGAAGCTGTGAAGACCGGCGCCGAGGTGGGGGCACATGCGTGCCTCGAGCGGGAAGCAGTGCATAAAGGGAGGCAGGCGCTTTTGCCGCTTCCACGAATATGGCGGCGCTGTACTCCGGGCGCGAGATCCTGGGGCAAGGGGAGGCTGTGGCGCGCAGTCCAGGCGCAGTAATGGCAACCCTGGATCAGAACTCGCCCCAAGTTCTGCTGCAAAAACTGTGCTGCTGGATCCTGGGTCGGAGCGAAGGTATGTGCGGTGGGGCTGCAAGCTGTGGATGCTGAGCGCCATAACACTGGCCAGCGGGGTAGTTGTTATCCCTGGCCCCCGCGAAAGGAAAGGGATGCGGCGCCCGTGTGGGATGTCCCTGCCGGGGGCCCCCGGCCTGAGCTGCTGTAGCAGGGCTTTGCTTTTGCTTCCTTGTCCAGACCGCACCGCACACTGCAGCTCTGCTTCTGCATGCTTCCCACTCTGCTGTCATTTCTGCCTCTGGTGATGAGTCCAGGGTTGAACGATGCTAGGTTTTTTTCCCCGGAGAGTTCAAGTAGCGAATAGTGCTTCTAAGAAGCCAGACCTCAAAGCATTTCTGCCCACTTTGCTGTGGTAGTGAAAGATCCCCGAAGGGAGACCCTCACTCAAGCCTCGGGATGGCGTGCACCCAAAGACACACAAACAACCGTCTTGCTGTAAACACATGAGGCAGTTTATTGGCGGAGCTCCGGGTCGACACGTATCTCATGCAGGAGACAGAGGGGTCGACCCAGAAGCCCAGGGGTTAGGGGTTTATATGGGCCAGGGTCGGGGGGAGTGGGAAGTTTTGGCGCGGCCATACACGATTGGTTGTTTCAAACATTTGAACATCAGCAAATTGCATAGGCAGATCTGGGGTAAGCTCAGACTTAATCACATGGGTACAGTCCTTGGTTCCTGTCTTTCTTGGAACCTGAGGGTAGATGTTTATCTGAGCTAACAACACATCTGGTTAAACTCAAACCTGGACCATTGTGTGCGGGCCTCAAGGGGGGGATTAAGCAGACACCATAAGATCGGATGAAGGGTCTTGGCTCATTACTCACTCGACCATGTCCGGTACCTGTTTCTCTCAGGAATTTGTCCTTGTGTATTCTCCCTATCTTTTATGGCCAGCCAGTCCTTGGAACACTCAGGAGGCTTTTGTCTCCTATCTCCACATTCTTTGTGACTTATCATCTGGGACCTTGGGCTAGCACACCTGTCGACCTGCACTTATGAGTTAGAGAGCGCTGCTGTTCTGGTTGCTTTAATGCTAATTAAAAATTTTCCCTTTCATTCCCCTCTTCTTTTACTTGATAATTCTAATCTTAGTATATCTGTTCTAATTTTTGAGTATTATTTTATTTTATACTAAAAGATTTATACTCTGCCCTGTCAGGGTCTCTTATTGATTGGTACTGTTATCTTAGTACCATCAGTTGAACAGCACTAATTTTATCTCTAATAAGAATAAGTAACCTATTTACCATACACGTGCCAAAAATTAAAATCAAGCAAATAACCAACACTGGCCCAGCTAAAGCAGAAAATAGGATAGTCATCCAGGGGGACCAGGTGAGCCAGGAATCAAACCAACTTGTTGAGCTTTTCTGTCCCTCTGTCTTTTATCTAGCCTGTTTTTGTTCCCCCTTTTTTTTTGATCACCTCCCAAGTCTGTTGTATCGGAGCATGAGGGTTGTTGTCTTGACTTAGGGTTGCATCTGTGATGCAGACGCAGCTTTAGAGGATTATTAGTCTTTTTTAGGATCCATTTATCTTGATTAGTATCAAAAGGAGTCCTTTTCACAGGTGAAGCATGGACCCAGGTGGGGATTCCTTCTACCTTACGGCAGTTGGAGCCATTAACAGTACCAGGTAGGGTTCTTTTCACCATGCCTCGAGATTCTCAGCTCCGTGTCTCCATACCAAGATGGTGTCTCCAATCTTGAACTGATGAGGAACTGTAGGGTCTCTAGCAGTGTAGGCATCTTTCAGCTGTTCCCAAATGTCTTGCCTGATCGTCTCGAGAGCCTTTAAATGGGCTAAAAGATGGGTGGAAGGTACAAAACTGTTATCGGGACACGCCACACTCTCTAGGATTTTAAACAGAGGTGGTGGTGCACCAAACAGTATATCAAAGGGTGTCAGTCCCAACGGTCCAGGCGTGTTCTGTACCTGGAACAAGGCAAGGGAGAGAAGGGCTGTCCAATCACCTCACCAGTCTCTAAGGTCTATTTTGTTAAGGTCTCCTTTATAGTTTTATTTGTCCTTTCTACCTGTCCTGAGCTCTGGGGTCTATAAGCATAATGTAATTTTCAATTTATCCCCAATTTTCTGGCCAGTCTCTGACTTACCTGGGCGACGTAGGCAGGCCCATTGACCGACCCAATGACCTTAGGTATCCCGAACCGGGGAAGGATTTCTTCAAGTATCTTCTTGGCCACTACATTTGCAATTTCCTTTTTCGTGGGGAATGCCTTAACCCACCCTGAGAAGGTGTCTATGAAAACTAAAAGGTATTTATTACCATATCGGGCCGGTTTGACTTCAGTGAAATCAACCTCCAAATAAGTTCTATGTCGATCTCTCCACAAGCGCTTTCCTGCACAGTGTCTGCTGGACCCGGCATTAGTAAGAGTGCAAGCCTTGCAGGTTTTTTTTTACCAGACCCTCTGCTGTCTTTTGTAGTCTGGGGATGTGATAAGGAGACTTATTGAGCAGTTCCGTCATCTTCTTCAGCCCTAGGTGGGTAAGGCGGTGTATACTAGCCAGGTATTCTAGCCCCTTTTCCTCTGTGAGGATCCTTTTCTCGGGAATCCCCTCAGCATGTTGGGGCATAACCTTAGCTCTTAGAATCATCGGTCTTCGTGCCGCCTCTTTGGCCATCTGGTCAGCCATTTGGTTCCCCCTTTCTATGGGGCCAGTCTCTTTTTGATGTCCTTGGCAATGGATGATCGCCACCTTGTGGTGCAAATGGACAGCCTCTAACAAAGTGAGAAATTTTTTAATGTCTTTGTCAGCTGAAGTCAGCAGCCCACGTTGTCTATAAATTGCTCCGTGGACATGAGCTGTTGCGAAAGCATACTGGCTATCAGTGTAGATATTGATAACCTTTCCCTCCGCCAGTCTTACTGCTTGGGTCAAAGCAATAAGTTCAGCTTTTTGGGCCGACGTCCCTTCTGGTAAATTGCTGGCCCAGATGACAGACTTTTTATCCACTACCGCTGCCCCAGCCCTTCGCTTACCTGCTACCACAAAGCTAATTCCTTCGGTGAACCAAGTTATTACCCCAGGCCATGGCCCGTCAGTGAGGTCTGACTGAGTCCCTGTTTCTTCAGCCAGTATCTCTTCACAATGATGTACTGGGGTCTCGCCAGCTTTGGGTAGCAAGGTGAAAGGGTTAAGGATGGCGGGTGGAGCGAAGGTCACCCGCTCTGTCAGCAACAAGCTCTGGTAGTGGGTCATCCGGGCGTTGGTCATCCAACAGTCTGGTGGTTGTCTGATAATGCTCTTGAGGGCATGGGAGGCCACCACCATCACATTTTGGCCCATGGTTAACTTATCAGCATTTTTTTTAACAATACAGCTGTTGCTGCTATCGCCAGCAAACAAGAGGGCCACAGGATCCAGTTTTTTTGACAGATAGGCCACTGGGCGCTTCCAGGGTCCTAGAGTTTGGGTGAGGACCCCCCTGACAACCCCCTTCTGCTTGTGGATGTACAGAGTAAAAGGCTTGTTCAGATCAGGCAGTGCTAGGGTAGGGGCTTGTATCAGTGCCTTTTTGAGGGTATTAAAAGCCAATTGGTGTTTCTTAGTCTGAGTGAACTCCCCCCTTTCTCTTGTTAGAGGGTATAATGGGGCTGCTAGAGTGGCGAACCTGGGAATCTAAAGCCTGCAGAATCCCGCAGTCCACAGGTATTCTCTTACCTGGCGAGGGTGGTTGGGGTCGGGATCTGATTCACTGTCCGTTTCCTGGCTTTTGTGAGCCACCATTGTTTTTCAAGGTGTTGTATCCCAGATATGTCACTTCAGTCTGGCACAGTTGTGCCTTTTTGGCAGAAGCCCAATACCCCAACTCACCTAACTCAGCCAGGATTTTCTGAGTCCCAAGCTCGCATTCTTCACGGGTCTCTGCAGCCAATAGGAGGTCATCTACATACTGTAGAAGAGTCACCTGGGGATTATTAGCATGGAAAGGGGCAAGGTCCCAATGTAGGGCTTCATCAAATAGGGTGGGGAAGATTTTAAACCCCTGGGGCAATCTCGTCCACGTAAGCTGTCCAGTTCTTCTGTTTTCAGGGTCTTGCCACTCAGAGGCAAGCAGGGATTGGCTGTTAGGGTGCAATATCAGACAGAAGAAGGCATCTTTGGGATCAGGTGGCAGCGTTCAATCTTTTCTGGGTCTCCTTGGCCCCTGCCTTCTCTTGTCATCCAGGTTCCCTGTCTGCCTAGGCCTGCCTGTTTCCTGACACATTCTTTCTCCTACCACTGTGGCCAGTATTCTCATCAGATTTTTTTCTGTCTTTTTTCTTTTCTTTTTTATCCTCAGCTCTCTCTTTCTTTTCTCCTTCCTTATCCTCAGCTCTCTCCTTCTTTTTTCTTTCCTGTTTCACTTACTCTGTCTCCTTTTTATGCTAAACTTTCTCAGCCTCCCTTACCACATCCCTGATGGTATAATTTTGTAATCTCTCAATGTGCTAATGCGCTATAGTTTTTTTTAATATCAGATGCTGACTGTCCAATGAAAGCCATGATTACAGAGGCTTGCTGTACCTCTGACGTAGGGTCATAATGGTTATATCTCCAGTAACCCTCCATGAGCCTCTCTAGAAACACCGAGGGGGGCTCAGACTTCTCTTACCTTCGCCAAATTGGTGGGCCTCTTCACGGCCCCTCTGAGACCTGCCACCAGAGCCCGACGGTAAATGGGCAGGCATTCCCTACCTTTTTTCGTGTAGTAGTCACACTGAGGACGGGTCAAGGGGACTCCTTCATCTATTTTGGCCAGGGTCTGGACGGGGTGTCCAGCGTCATCTCGGATATTCTTTCGAGCCTCTAGGAGAACTTTTTCTCTCTCCTCGGTGGTCAATAAAACCTGTAGAAGCTGCTGACAGTCATCCCATGTGGGTTGGTGGGAGAACATCATGGACTTAATCAGACCTGTAAGTCCTGTAGAGTTCTCTGAAAAAGGTGGGTGGTTAGTTTTTTTAATTATAGAGATCGGAGGAAGAAAAAAAGCCAATACTGTAGGAGTTGTAACGCATTTTTTGCCTGTTGGGGCTGGCCCGACAGCACTAAGGGGCAGAGCCATGGTGGAAACAGGCCCCTCAGGGGTTGCTCCAAGGTGGCCCCCAGTGTCCGCTGAGGGTCCATCACCCATTGCCCTAGAAGCCGGGGGTGGGGCTGAGGTTGGGGCTGCCAGCTGGGGAACTCAGGGATATGGTGGGAGCAGGGACATGGGCCATTTATGGGGTTCTGCTATATCAGGATATATTTTACAGATGGGCTCCGGTGGTGCACTGGGCTCGCTTCCTCCACTCTGCCATGGTTTTGATTTGTCTTCTGTGGTGCCTTCTCGCACCACCAAGAGTCAGGAGCTTGGGCGAGGTGGGATGAAGGGCTTGAGCCACGGCGGTAGGTAATGGGCCAAATCTTCCCAACGGTGATGAAAGGCTGTTGGTCTGGATGTGACCCTGATCTTTCCTGAAAAATAACTGCTCTGACAGCTCTAATAGCATGTCTGCCTGGGTCCTTTCTTAATTTTTACGGATAGATTATGTCCTCTTGCCCTAACGTCCGTCCAATGGTCCAAAGACAAAGATAAAGGGGTCGTCACAGTCTGTCCCATTTCAAAAACAAGAAGCACAAAAACAATATAAGTACACAAGACACTACCACATCCAAGCACACTCATCTGCGTCTGGACTTGTACAACCAACTGAACGCAAGTTCCGATGGGGTAGGCTTCTGCACCTTCCCCTCAAGAAGGAGCACTCTGTCTCCTTCATCCCGAAAAAGGCAGTCAGGCTGTCCTGACTCCCCTTCACCCTTAGGGCATCCCCCAGGGTTGCAGCCTGCGGCCCTAGCATGTCTGCCTCCGCAGCCACTGGGTCTTTACAGCCCACAGCGGCAGCTGCCAGAAACTGAAACCAAGACACAAAATCAGCAGCACTGTACTCAGACACACAAAACTCACACAGACCTACCCCCAAGCAGTCGTTGGGGGTCTTGGGTGGTCGCACAAATCCCGGACAGGCCCCCAAAATGAAAGACCCCCAAAGGGAGACCCTCACTCAAGCCTTGGGATGGCGTGCACCCAAAGAAACACAAACAACCGTCTTGCTGTAAACACATGAGGCAGTTTATTGGCGTAGCTTATGCAGGAGACAGAGGGGTCGAACCAGAAGCCCAGGGGTTAGGGGTTTATATGGGCCAGGGTGAGGGGGAGTGGGAAGTTTTGGCGTGGCCACACACGATTGGTTGTTTCAAACATTTGAACATCAGCAAATTGCATAGTCAGATCTGGGGTAAGCTCAGACTTAATCACATGGGTACAGTCCTTGGTTCCTGTCTTTCTTGGAACCTGAGGGTAGATGTTTATCTGAGCTAACAACACATCTGGTTAAACTCAAACCTGGACCATTGTGTGCGGGGCTCAAGGGGGGGATTAAGCAGACACCATAAGATCAGATGAGGGGTCTTGGCTCATTACTCACTCGACCATGTCCGGTACCTGTTTCTCTCAGGAATTTGTCCTTGTGTATTCTCCCTATCTTTTATGGCCAGCCAGTCCTTGGAACACTCAGGAGGCTTTTGTCTCCCATCTCCGCATTCTTTGTGACTTATGACCTTGGGCTAGCATACCTTTCGACCTGCCCTTATGAGTTAGAGAGCTCTGCTGTTCTGCTTGCTTTAATGCTAATAAAAAAATTTCCCTTTCAGTAGGGGGGGGGAAGGTCAAGGGTCTCGTCTCTTGAAGCTCATTTTGGAGATGAGTGGGGATGCGTCATGAGGGAACATTTTAGTAATTGACATGACTGGGTTAGTTGCTCCTTATGCCTCAGACCGTTAAGGGCTAAATAGCCATGTTTTCAAGACAGGCTTTAAGCAAAATTGTGTTTTAAAAATTGAGCGAGCCTTTTGATCTTTCATAATTTGTACCAACTTGTCAAAGCCATAGATGAGTTGCTGTGTGTCACTATTGAAGCATTGACTTAATGCTTTATACCTTGTGGTGTTTGATTGTGGAATTCATTCATGTAAGAGATCTCTGAATCCCCCTCGTCCCAGATATGTCATAAGAGATGCTCCTACTGTCTAATGGAGGAGATGTGACTGCTCTGTTGATGAACAGCGAAAGGGGTAAAGTGCTAATCTATGTGGGAAGGTGGATAGAAGGAGCTTAGGAGGAAAGTAAGCCTCTAGGAATTGAAGCGGCTACTCTAGCGATCCAGGAAGAGCGAGTGAGGGTCATTTCAGCATCTGGGGAGAGTGAGTAGAGGACAGTGTACCTTTTTGATCGACTGTCCCAGTCACAGGTGAAATCAGATAGCTAAGGTTGTTGGTTATGACCATAAAATCACTTTTCATTTATTGCATTGGGTCCAACATTTTTTACCTTCCAGAAAGAAGCTCATAGTTAAAACTGAATTTTGAAGTTATTCATTATGGATTTTTAAATTTGAATTTTACATTAAAGTCCCTTTTGATTGATAAAAGTTTCACAGCCTACAGGTGATTGGAACGCTGCTTTTTAGCAAAATTCTGTGTCCTCTCGCCCCCCTCCCCCCATTTATGATTGTCCCTTGGGACTCACTGGTCTCTCAGAGAGATGCAGGATGAAGTATTCCATAAAGCTCCTTGAAGATGCTGCTGCCTTTGCTGTGAATGGAGTTGGGGTTGCTGAGTCCACTGCATTCTCTGTTGTCGCAGTCTGTATTGGTGTTGTGTTGCGGTCTGACAGGTGTGTGGTGGTAGTTTACTGTTTCATTTCCCTTGCCTGATGCTGTTGAGCATCTTGTCCTGACTTCTTGTTTGGACACTCATAGCTCTTCCTAATGCTGCGTCTCATTTTGTTTCCTTCATAGCATTTGCTTGTGTTCTTGCTGGATTGCGTCTTCCAATTTTATAACTTTGAATGTTATTTTTCTAGCTATGAGTCTATTGTTTTGTGCTTTGAAATCTCTCCCTCCCCACCCCGGTATTTTAACTCTTAACAGTTGTTGTTGTTGTTTTTTTTTTTCAGAGCAAAATTATTAGTATTTTTAAAGGCTTTCTAGAAATACTTATGTGTATAGATATTTTACTCCCATGTCTGTCTGTGCACTATGCATGTGCATTGACTGCACAGGTCACAAGAGGATGCAGGATCCCTGGACCCTGAGTTGCTAATGGTTGTGAGCTGCCATGGGCTGGGAATTGGACTCTGGTCTTTTGGAAGAGCAACAGGGCTCTTAGCTGCTGAGCCATCTCCCTTGCCTCAACATCTTGGTGAATTCTCTTCTTCATATTGGAAAGGGGGAGGGGCAGGGAGATGGCTCAGCCGGTAAAAGAGCTTGCCCTATAGTCTCCAGAACCTGTGTACAAAGCCTTGCTTGGTGGTGTGTGTCTGTAATAACAGCAGTCCTAAGGCAGTATGGGAGGCAGAGACAGAAGAATCATCTGGAAGCTCAAGAACCAGCTAGTATCCAGTCTGCTGCTCAGTGATTAAAGCAGCAAGACAGACAGCCTCCTGCACGAGGGTGCAGGCTGGGACTGGCTTGGGAAGTAGTCCTGTGATTTCTTTTTTTAATTTTATTTTTGTTTCTTTGTTTCAAGACAGGTTCTCTCTGTGTAGCCTTGGCTGTACTGGCCTTGCTTTGTGGACAAGGGTGGCCTCGAACTCAGAGCGATCCTCTTGCCTCTCCCTCCCTGAGTGCTGAGATTACAGGTGTGCACCAGGACATCCAGCTGGTCCTTTGAGTTCTAGCATGCCACCTTTCCCTCAGGACACCCCCACCCAATAAATAAGAGAAAACGTATTTTAAAATGATCATGATTTTGGTGTTGTGTGAAGAACTGTTATCAAATCCAAAGTCATAAAGATTTCTTTCTTTTCATCTTTTTCCCGGGGAGAGGTTATATTATATTATTTTGTGTGAAATGAGTCAGTTTTTTGTTATATGGTACAAGTTGAGATTAATTTTTGAGCTTACAAAAGGAACCACCTCTCCCCAAACTATAATTGTTTTCTTCTTGTCTTGAAGACAGAAAGTACTGAAATGGATGCTTAAATAATGTTGATAGCATGGGCTGTTCCAGAACAGTTAGAGCCAGGGTTTGTGAAGAGAGGGCCTGCTGTTATATTTTTAAAAGCACCTAGTGTTTTAGAATGGTTTAGATTTACAAGAAAATTGTACACACATAGATCTCTTGCCCAACACCATCTCTTCTCGTGGTGAAGCAAGAAGCAGGAGCATGTTGCTCACCAAGGTGCAGTGTCACAGTCTGAAATGGTACATTGTAATTGTTGATGCAGAAGCGCAACTGTCACTTCAAAGGGAGGAAGAGACAATTTATTTTGGAGCTAAACATAAGTGACTGTGGTCTGGGTACACAGATTCAGGTTACCCCTAATGCCTTGTAACATGGTAACAGTTTTATAAAGTGTAGCAACAGAGTGAAACAAAGTCATGAGTCAAGGCGCTTTTCACATGTATCCAAGTGAAGGTCAGGTAGGTTGGGTACAGCAAAGGGGCGAGTTGCTGTTATTGGCCTCAGGTCCTGTTTGGTGACACTCTCATCTGAGGGTTGGTTGGGGCTGGGGTCTGTATTCCACAACACCTGATAGTCACCAAGGTGGATGGCAGGCCAGATGCCAAGGTGACCAGTGAGTGGGCCCTATGAGGGGTGAGCTCTAGACCTGCTCCATTGCAGCTTCTGTAGCCATGGAAGTGATAATAGGCCCATCAGCCTTGTGGCATCTTCGCCCCACCCACCACAAGACTGGGTTTCTCTGTGTAGCCCTGGCTGTCCTGGACTCAGTTTGTAGACCAGGCCGGCCTCGAACTCACAGAGATCTGACTTCCTCTGCCTCCTTGAGTGCTGGGATTAAAGGTGTGCACTACCCACCTGAGTGCCTTGTGGAATCTTTAACCTGGATGTGACCTTTCTGGGAATTCCAGTTCACAGTATTAACCAAGCTCCTGCTTTTTAGGCTCCCCCTGGTGTTACTTAATCCTCAGGGTTCTAGTGAGAGTCCACTTGGTCTCGTTCTTCCTCTAAGTTGGGTCTCCTTGGGCTCCTCTGAACTTGGATCTTTCTTGGTGTGTGGGGGGGGCAGTTTTGAAGATTAAGGTTTGTTTTAGTACCCTTGTCTGATGCTTTCCCCACCATTAGATAGGATTCTGTTTTGGAGATGAAGACCGCAGAGCTGAAGTGCCATTGTCACCAAATGGTGGCAGGCATGGCAGGGATAGCCTGATCTGTGGCTGCTAATGTTGGCTGTAACTGCTTGGCTTGAGCTTCTCTGCTCTAGAAGCTATTTTCTCACTGACCAAGAATTTGACTTTTCTGCTGTGAGTGGGTGTTTCCACATGAATAGTATTGATATTAGACCTTCTTTCAAGTTTCTGTGAGATCAGGGCCCCTGTCACGTCACAGTTTTATTGTTCCCTAATGCATACTTTCAGTTTAGTTGCTCGGTTTTGTAGATTTTCTTATATAGACTAAAATTACTGACTTCAAGTCTTTGTAGTATATCTGATTTTCATTTTCATTAAATTTATTTTCATTTTTGCATATGTAGTATGTATTGATTAGCTCTGAATACTTGGTGTGCTGGCTGCCCAGTGTCAGCTTGATACATGTTGTAGTCATGAGAGGAGGGAGACTTGATTGAGAAAATGGCTCCTTAAGATGGGGCTGTAGGCAAGCCTGTAGGGCATTTTCTTAATTAGTAAATTAAGTGGCGGGATTAGTGGTGGATGGGACCATCCCTGGGCTGGTGATCTTGGGTTCTACAAGAAAACAGCCTGAGCAAGCCATGAGGAGCAAGCCATTAAACAGCACTCCTCCATGGCCTCTGCATCAGCTCCTGTCTCCAGATTTCTTCCCATCCTGACTTGCTATGATGATGAGAGGTGACGTAGAATGTAAGCCAAATAAACCCTTTCCTCCCCAAGTTGCTTTTGGTCACGGTGTTTCATCACAGAAGTAGGCGCTTTAACTAAGGCTGTTTGTGATTTTTCAGATTTGACACTGATTTCTGGTTTAATTCTGTTAATGTTAAAGAAAATATGATGGCTAATTGCAGTTACTTAAAAAAAATCTGTGTGTGTGTGTGTGTGTGTGTGTGTGAGAGAGAGAGAGAGAGAGAGAGAGAGAGAGAGAGAGAGAGAGAGAGAGAGAGAGAGAGAGAGAGAGAGCATGCGCACAGGCATGTTCATTCGTGTGTGAGAATGAGAGCACATGCGTGTGTGGAGAGCAGAGGACAACCTCTAGCTCCAGTCCTTGCCCTCCCTTCCATTTGGAACAGGCCCTCTTGTTTTCTTGTGTTGAGCAGACTAGCGGGCCCAGAAGCTGCCTCTTCCCCTTCCCCGCCCCTCCCCTCTGTATGCATCTCTGTTTGTTCCGTATGCCTTGATGGTACTTAAAGCAGGTGCCGGGCTTTTTCATGGAAGAACTGCCGGAGACCTTGCTGCTGCTGGGAGCTTCGCCCGTCTTTGTCTTTTCTCTCAGCTTCCTCGGTCCTGAGTCCTGGGGAAGGGTTATTAAGGACCTGGCTGCTGTTGGGAACTGGAACTGCCCCTGTCTTTCCTCTCAGCTTTCTGAAACTCTGAGGCCAGCCTCTGACTTTGATCACTAGTCTTTGCTGACTTGCTGTATGTCTTATCCTTTGAGGTTTGCCTGGATGGGATCAGTGGTTGTCAGGGATACTGGGTGGACACTGGTTTTTCCTCCACATATGCAGCTCCTAACCTTCTTACCTATCCCTTGAGAGAATGACACTCCTTTCCTTGCTTCACCTCTCTAGGCTTCTGCAGTGTGTATCATGTATTTAATTTTTCTTTTGGTTTTCTGAGACAGGTTTCTCTGTCCTGGACTCTCTTTGTAGACCTGGCTGGCCTTGAACTCACAGCGATCCACCTGCCTCTGCCTCCCAAGTGCTGGGATTAAAGGCGTGTGCCATCATCCTCGGCTTAATGTTTTTTTTCTTGACATTTGTCCCTGTGGATAGTTAGGTTTAACTGTCATTTCGACACAATAGAGAATTATCTGGGAAGGGAGTTTCAATGAGGCTTTCTCTAGGTTAGGGTGGCCCGTGGGCGTGACTGTGGGGACTATGTAGGTTAGGGTGGGCCAGGGGCATGACTGTGGTGTTATCTAGATTAGGGTGGGCCAGGGGCATGACTGTGTGGCTTTGTGTCTTTGGAACTGTTTGTGGGAAGAATATGGAAACAATGGAATTTGGGGCTAGAAAAGCCATCAGGTGCCGTGAGTAGAGTTTCGGGGCTTTCTCTTTGGATCTCGGATAGTGAGAGAATATGAGGACAGTGGAAGCCTTGTCATGAGCACTTCGAGAAGGACTGAGTCACAAGGTGGCTCAGGGGCAAGCCTGTAAGATTTGTTAAGGTCTCGCTTCATTTGCCAGTTCTGTGAGATTTTGAGTGAAGTTGAATTTAAAAACAATAAATTATTTGTTAGCTGTGTGTTCAAGCTTCAAGTTTATAACAAGGAAGAACAGACAGAAAAGCAGCTCTGGCTGATACAGAGCTCAGCACCTTGTGGTTGCACTGGACATCAGGAAAGTGTTTCCTCAAGGGCAGCACACAGGAGTTGATGCATCTATGGTCTGTGGGTGTAGGCTACACCTCCAGATGATGGCTCCCTTTATGTGCTGTTGGTTTTGAAAGTATTAAAGACACAAGAAGGAAGGCGGGAGGGAGAGCTGCTGGCAGGGTTGAGGTCCCCAGAGAGAAGCAAGCCCTCAGTGGCTAGTGTTGGGGATGCCAGGATCATGGGACATGTGCCAAGAAGAGCTACAGGCAATAAGTGGGACTGGACTAAGTTGGAAAGAGAAGCTGTGCGTGCCACAAGTTGAAGGGTTGAAGGAATGGGCGGCCTGAAGCCTGCGGAGCCCAGCCAGCTTCATTACGAGCCCCAGGTGTAAGCATGGAGCTACGGGGTTTGGTTTTGGCCATATTGGATTTGGAGTTTTGCTTTGATTATTCCTTTGGTTATTCCATTTTGAAAATTGTACATTTGTTCTATGCCATTATATGTTAGAAATGTATACATTGTTTTTGATTTTATAGAAAAAATTTGAACTTTCAAAATATTGAAAAATCTCAAGACTTTGTAGACTTAAAATTGGACTGTATTTTACATTGACATTATGGGGGCTTCTTAGTCAGTGTTCTGTTGTAAAGAGACACCATGTCTGTGTCATTTCTTTCTTTTCATTTTTAAAGATCTTTATTTATTATGTATACCGTGCTCTGCCTACATGTAAACCTGCAGGCTAGAAGAGAGCATCAAGTCACATTATAAATGGTTGTGAGCCACCATGTGGTTGCTGGGAATTGAACTCAGGACCTCTGGAAGAGCAGTCAGTGCTCTTAACCTCTGAGCCATCTCTCCAGCCCCCATGTCATTTCTTCTAAAGAAAATATTTAACTCTGGCTTCACCCTCACAGCTTCATAGCATGGCCTCTCTGGGTCTCCATGCAGACACACCTGGCATGCCTGCCCTCTGCATGTTTCCTCAGTTGTGGAGGGAGATTCCATAACCCTGTTCTTCTACCCTTTATACTAAACCACATAGCTGAAACTGCCAGGGCTGGAACTTGCTGCCTTGTCCAAATACATTTTCACCAGCTTTCTGGGATTTTTGCTTTGTTTTGTTTTCTGTTCACTGCTACAGCCTTTCCTTAGTTCTTTAACTGGGTGGGTCTTGCCCTGAGGTCACCGCTCCCCCTTATTCCCTTTAGCATCGGGTTTTCCTTTAAGCTTTTTATCTCACTGAGCACTGGCCTTAGCTCCATTACACTTCCTGGTGTCTCTTTTCTCCTCAAACTGTACAATTGGTATTTTCCCTTGTTCAGCTTGCTCCTTTTCATTACAGATCTGCATAAGATTGACTGGCCACTAATGACCATGCAACAATCAATACTAGGCTGTTTTGAAATCTCTGCCAATGCCATTAATCTGAAACTCTTCAATTTACCCTCTGGCAGATTTTTTTCAGACAAGGGCAAAACAAGGCACTATTTATTTATTTATTTATTCACTTATTTTTGACAAAATATTATAAGGATGGTCTGTAGGCCATTTTCTAATATTCTTTTTGGAAACCTCTTGAACCAGGCAGTTATAATCTGGTTTGTTTTCA
Organism: Acomys minous; assembly: GCF_964271855.1. Lineage (NCBI taxonomy): Eukaryota > Metazoa > Chordata > Mammalia > Rodentia > Muridae > Acomys > Acomys minous. The sequence continues at coordinate 127,174,270 of NC_140489.1, forward strand.
GCACTACTGTCTCCCCTGTTCCAATTAGGATGGCCTGGTAAGCCCCACTTAAAACATATAACTGCTTTCCAGTCCGAAGTCACAAAGTGCACATTCCACCAACCATCAGCATGGCCTGGCCTGTCACAGCAATACCCTGCTCCTAGTACCAACTTCTGTCTTAGTCCCTGTTCTATTGCTGTGAAGAGACACTGTGACCATGGCAACCCTTAAAAAGGAAAACATTTAATTGGGGCTTGCTTACAGTTTTAGGGGTTTAATTTGTTATCCTGTTGGGACTTATGGTGATGGCCAGGTACACATGGTGTGGGAGAAGGGGCTGAGAACTCTACATCTGGATCCTCAGGCAGCAGGAAGAGTGAGAGCCACCTCCTGCTTGGGCTTCTGAAACCTCAAGGCCAACCCCCAGGGACACACTTCTCCAACAAGGCCACCCCTCCTAATCCCGTGCAATTAGCACCACTTCCTAATGGCCAAGCAGTCAAGTATATGACCCCATGGGGACCATTTCTATTCAAACCACTTCAGAGAGTAACATGAGACTTTGGGGACAAAGAGTAGAAGGGTATGGCTTAAAGTGATATGTCTGTGTGCCATGTTGGCAAGAGGTGGATTAATCTAGAATCACCTGAAAAGGCTGTTCCACTGAGAGATTGTCTAGGTTGGCCTGCTGAAATGTCCATAGGAATTTTCTTGATTTGTGGGAAGTCATGCCTATTGTGGGTGTCACCATTCCCTAGACAGAAGCCTGGGCTGTATGAGTGTGGAGAAAGGGGACTGAGCACCTGCATACAGTTTTAGTTTTGCTTTGTCGTGTGTCCCCCACCTCCAGACAGGGTTTCTCTGTGTAGCCTTGCCTGTCCTGGGCTTGCTTTGTAGGCCAGACTGGCCTCGAACTCACAGCGATCCACCTATCTCTGCCTCTCTGTGTGCTGGAATTACAGACATGCACCACTGTGGCTGGCTTGCTTACAATTTTAAATTCATTACTTTATTCACTGGATGTACTGTGAGCAGTTGGTTCATGTCCCTGCCCATTGATTTCCTTGCAGTGATGGACTGTAACTTAACATTGTGAATCAGATAAACCTACTCTCCCTTGAGTTGCTTTGGGTTGAGAATTTATCAGAGCAACAGAAAAGAAAGACAGCTCCACCTCCTGACCCATGCCTGGCCTTGCAGACATCGGGCGGGCATCCTCATCCTTGAGTTAGTGCTGTGCACCTGTCTGTTCTCCAGCATCCCTCCAGCTTCACTTCCGCCCTGGCACATTTATCTTAGCTAAGCTGCATCCTTCTCGTTTTTATGTATCTTTAAAGGAAGCAGAGACACTCCTACATTGTAACTCATGTGCACAGATTCGGCCTCTGTCTTCCTGGGAGCTGGAAGCTGCACAGAGGCCTTTGACCAGCGTATTTCCAAGCACCTCGCCCATTCTGTGACTTCAGTCACTCCCTTTGAAATGGCTACCAGTCCAGTTTCGTTTTCCTTTAGGATTTTTCTGTGTCTCTGCTGTCTTTTCCCAAATTTTATAGAACTCTTCACTCAAGTCACTGATTTCATATGGCTTTTCTGCCCTCGCAGTTAAGACTGGGGACAGTGGTTTGCTGTCTTGAGTTGTGTGCCCTGGTGAAGAAAACTGTCCAGTTATAACTCGTAGCCTCTGCTCACCTTCCAGCAGTTCCAGTTTGCCGTGAGAGTCATTGGCAGCAACTTCGCCCCCACCGTAGAAAGAGATGAATTTCTAGTAGCTGAAAAAATCAAGAAAGAACGTATGTATTTTTCTTAACTATTATGTGTTAGATTATGAAACTTGTGAAACCTAAAGACTCTATGTGACATGTATATGTGCATATACATATTATATATCTACATGTATTTGTGCATGTATACATGTGCACATGTGTGTATGGTCATCTATATGTGAGTATATATGTGTGTGTATATGTGCCTGTCTGTGTTTATTTATATATCCATACATGTGTGCATGTGTATGTCTGGATATGCGTGTTTGCATGTATGCATGTGAATATCCTTATATGCATGTTTGCATCTATGCCCATATATACACGTGTATGTGAATCTATGCTGGCCTCAAGCTTGTTTTAATTATAGGTACTATTAAAAATAAGGAAGGTTCATTTTTTTCTTGGCATTAACATTATTAAAACATAGTGGAAGTTTGTTTTAAATGCGTCATAACACTGCAATCTAGTTTTAGTATACAAAAGATAAGGGGACTGACTTCACCCCTTGTTTTCTGGTTTTCAATGTGTAGCCTTAACTGTTAAGTCCTCTCTGTGAGGCATCACCACTTCCTTCATTGTCAGCATGAGACTTGCTGTGATTCAGGGTTGTGCAAGCATTTCTCTTCTGAGATGGCACTTCAGGCTCTCCTGAGTGGTGTCCCCTGGAGAAGAAGGTTCTCTATTCTTGGCATGTGGTTTGGTAATAGCAGTTGGGTTTGGTGAGGTCAGCTCTGCCACCCCCCCTCAGCCTCTGGAGTGGCATCTAGGCTCACTGAGTGGCAGGCAGTCATCAGCCTTCTGTAGGAGAGCTGACTGGTCCTGATTTGGAGAGCACATTTCAAGGGCGTGCGAGCATGCTGCAGTCAGGGCCTTTCAGAGGGCCTTAAAAACCTGCCGTGGATCTTAGCAGCTGCTTCCTACCGGGGCCTCCTCTTAAACTGTCCAAATGAAGTGGCCTTTGATTCTGTTTCTAACTGTTTGCCAGGCTGGTAATGGCACTCTTAGGAAGTCAGTGTGCAAAACACAGGGTCCTACTGTGCTGTGTTAGGAGCTGCACGGCACAGTGATCTATGTGGGTGTTGTCTGGCAGAGCGGTAACACAGTCCAGGAGTGCTGGCTGCAGACAGCCGAGGCTGTGGCCCCAGCATGGTTGTAAGTCCAGGACAGTCAAGGCTACACAGAGAAACCCTAACGTGAAAAACGAATCCCTTGCCCCCACCCCAAAAAAGAAATAAAAAAAATAATGAAATGAAATAAAGGTAAATAAAATGAAAGGTAAATAAAATGAAAGTCTCAGAGGTCTGGTGTAGCTCCTCGGACTAAATTTTTTTGTTTCTTTTGGTTTGGTTTTGGTTTTGGTTCTTGAAGACAGTATTTCTTTATGGAACCTTGGCTGTCCTGGACCCGCTGTTTAGAAGAGGCTGGCCTCAAACTCAAAACAATCCACCTGTCTCTGCCTCCCAAGTGCTGGGATTAAAGAAAGGCATGTGCCACCACCGCCTGGCTACTGAAAGATTCTGAACTAGTTTTTCCTCCCTGTCATTATGGTTAATTTAAAAGTTTATTTTCAATTAAAAATATTTATTCATTATTATGTGTACAGTGCTCCATCTGCCTGCGTGTATGCCTGCACGCCAGAGGAGGACGTTAGAGCAAATTATAGATGGCCGTGAGCCGCCATGTGCTCGCTGGGAATGCAACTCAGGACCTCTGGAGGGGCAGTCAGTGCTCTTAACCTCTGAGCCACCTCTCCATCCAGCTCTTTATTTTTGTTTTTTTGTTTTCAGAAAGTGAGTTAAGCCTTTATGTGGTTTGTCTTTTCATGGAGCGAGGGAACTGTGTAGATCAGAAAAGGCTTCCCTATAATTCTGTACATGCACATTGGCGTTAACTTCTGAAACCAGAACTTAAAGAAGCCAGGTCTTTGTGGTGCTGTAGGCCTTGAATCCCATAGCTCTGAAGGCAGAGGCAGGTGAAACTCTGTGAGCTGGAGGCAGGCCTCATCTAGTTAGGGTTTTCAATGGTTACACATGGGGTACGGAGACTACACTAAATAAAGGACCAGTTTATCCTTGATAGATAGCCGAATAAAGACTTAAATATGTACTTGGAAAAACCAAACACAGAAGTCCACCTGTCTCTGCTGTGATTACATGAGGAAACTATGATGCTTGGCCTCCATTTGTCTTTCTGTCTGTGTATCATCTATCTATCTACTTATGTACTTACTTATCTAAGGTTTTTGGAGATAGACTCTCTCTCTCTCTCTCTCTCTCTCTCTCTCTCTCTCTCTCTCTCTCTCTCTCTCCCCTCTGGCTGTCTTTGAAACTGATGTGTAGATGGACTTAGGTTGGAACTCCCAGGACTACCTAGAAACTTTCTTGGAGATAAAGAGCTGAAAGGACCAGCATGGTGGCACACGCCATTCATCCCAGTACTTGGGAGGCAGAGGTAGGTGGATCTTTGTGAGTTTGAGACCAGCCTGGTGTAAAAACAAAGTTCCAGGACACCCAAGGCTACCCAGAGAAACCCTGTCTCAAAAAACCAATATAAATAAGTAAATAAATAAATGAAATTGAAGGAAGCAGGGCTTGGTGGTGCATGCCAGGACAATTAGTTATATCTGCTTTATTTTATTTTTTTCTTATGACTAATGCCATGAAAAATTTAAATAATCAGTGCATTGCTGCCACCAGGCCTGGCTCTTTCCTTCCTTCCTTCCTTTCCTCCTCCTCCTCCTCTTCTTTCTCCTCCTTCTAATATATATATATTTTTTCGAGACAAGGTTTCTCTGTGTTAGCCTTGGCCGTCCTGGACTTACTTTGTAGGCCAGGCTGGCTTTGAACTCACAGCGATCCGCCTGCCTCTGCCTCCCGAGTGCTGGCATTAAAGGAATGCGCCATCACACCCGGCTTCCTTCTAATATTTTTATTAATTAATAAACAATTTTTCAAAAGACAGGGAGTTAAACAGTTTGGTTGATTTTCTTTTCACACAGCGAGGGTACTGTGTAGATTAGGAGAACTTCCTCAGAATTCCACACATGCAAATTGGATTTAAGTTCTGGTCCTCCAGAGTAAATGAACTTGAAAAGTATGTCCCAGGACTGCATCCATATTGGTGAGGTAAGCCACCGTGATATCTGCCCTCCAGAAGGTGGCTTCATTTTGGTGAACACCGTCAGAGAATTTGACTTTAAACTAAACATATAATAAAGTGACAGCGTTATGGGTTCAAGATTAGCCACACACTGACCACTAGAACCCCAGACTTAGATCCATGGAAGGTAAAGAAATGAAAGGAGGCCGGGTGTGGTCTCGCTCGTGCGTGCACACACACCCACCTTTAATCCAATCACTCAGTGGACATAAGCAGTTAGAATTCTGTGCATTGAAGGGAGGTCTGATCTGGAGAGGGATAGTGAATGATTTCCAGTGACACTTATCCTAACTACCATCTGTCTGTCTGTGTGTCTGTGTGTCTGTGTGTCTGTGTGTCTGTGTGTCTGTCTGTCTATCTATCTATGTATCTATAGGTTAGGGAATCCAAAGCTCTGTCTGTGCTGCATTAACTTTGGATATGCTGGCCCATGTCTGGAAATAAACAGATTGTGTGTGCGTTGCTCATGTGTCTTTTTAGCATACTTGATTTTGGGTTTTGTTTGGTTTTTTGTTTTTGTTTGTTTGTTTTGTTTAGGTTTGTCAAGACAGGGTCTCTCTGTGTAGCCTTGTCCATCCCAGACTCAATCTGTAGACCAGGCTGGCCTCCAACTCACAGTGATCTGCCTGCCTCTGCGTCCTGAGGGTTGAGTTGTGATTCAAGGCACACATTTGATTTTTATTTCACTATTAAATTTGCTTTAATTTTATGTGGTAGCCATGGTAGCAGGCGCCATGGATTGTTCCACCTTCCTTACCTTCAGTGCTCCAGACACATGAGGGGAAGGGGAAGCCCTAACCTAGGGTGCTTCAAAAGCCTTGGGCTCCACTCCTCCCTGTAATGAACATGCTGGCCCATGCCTAACAAGTAGGAGTCATCCTGGATAAAAAGAACCACACAGCCCCACAACAAAAAATGTCGAGAGAGAGAGAGAGAGAGAGAGAGAGAGAGAGAGAGAGAGAGAGAGAGAGAGAAGGATGGGGTTGGTGGTGGGGTGGAGGGGGGAGGGGAAGCCACGGCCTAGGGTGCTTCCAAAGCCCTGGGCTCCATCCTCTTATTACTGCATGCACTTAATCCATGCATGCCTGTCATGTCAGCACCCAGCAGCTGGAAAGAGAACATTATCTCTAGCACCATTGGACTGGGGCTTTAATTCGCTCTAACTCTGTATTTAGTCTGAGACCAGAAGTTGGGGCTGGGCAGGAACAGCGTTGGCATCAACAGCAGACACAACCAAGGAGGGACCCCAAGCGGTGAGGTGTTTTCAAAAGGAGCCTCCCTCCCCGAAACTGCCTTCCCTAACTGATTTGCCACTAACTGATTTGTCAGGCAGGTCACTTTTGCTCTCTTTCACTTGGGCTTATTCTACTTTCACTTTGTATGGCCTGAGGGGTTGGCCTGGTTAGGGTTTGGGTTAGCCACTCATCAGAGTCTAAGGTTCAATCATAGTTTGTATGAGCAATCAAAAAGGATAAGCGTATCAGAACACACATGGTCATTTACACACACACACACACACACACACACACACACACACACACACACACACAGAGAGAGAGAGAGAGAGAGAGAGAGAGAGAGAGAGAGAGAGAGAGAGAGAGCTATCTTATGAAATCAAATTGAATGGACAATAAAGTAACAGGGAATTAAAAACGCACATGCTTTCAATCCCAGCACTCTGGAAGCAGATGCAGGTAGATCTCTGTACGTTCCAGCCCAGCCTGGTTTACAAAGTCAGTCCAAGATAGCCAAGGCTACACAGAGAAAACCTGCCACAAAAACAAAAACAAAAACAAAAACAAAAACAAAAACACCCAATCAACCAACCAAACCAGACAGGCTTGTATTTGATGGGCATGGCTGTCTTTGAAATTTAGTGTAGGCCAGTCTGGCCTGGAAACAGAGATTGGCCTGCTTTTGCCTTTCCCGTTTGATAATTTGGTTTTGTTTTGTTTTGGTTATGTGTTCAAGAGTGGCCACTCACTGACCCCTCTCAGACACCAGACTCATATGGATGGACTTAAATGTGAACACTGGGGGCAGGGAACAGAAACAAAGCTGGGCATGATGGTGCAGGCCTTTAATCCCAGCATTCAGGAAGCAGAGGCAGGCAGATCTTTATAAGTTTGAGGTGGGCCCGGTCTACAGAGCGAGTCCAGGACAGGACAGCCAAGGCTACACAGAGCAACCCTGTTTTGGGGGAAAAAAAGACATAGACACACACACACACACACACACACACACACACACACACACACACACACACACACACACACACAGACTTACAGGCCAGAGCAAGGCCTATTACTTTCAAAGGAAAAAAAGCAAAAGTTGAAGGTTACCCTTTGACCATGTGTCAGAAAGAGTGGGTGAGGCTGCTGCTTGACTGTTTATCTCTTAATTATCTTTCAGTTACACCCTACTTCTCCTTGGAGGTGGAGGTCGAGCAGCCTTCATGGCTGGCTGATGTGAAAGTCGGCCATTTTCAGGTTTCACAGGAAAACTCTCATTTGTTTGCTGTTTCTTTGGATTTTCACAGACAGGGTCAGTCTCTTTATGTAGCCTTTATTGTCTCTGAATTCACTATTTAGGGCAGACTAGCCACCTGAATTCACAGTCTATCTGTCTCCCTCTGACTCCCAATGGACATTCATAAGGCCCTATCGATATCTCACCTTCTTTACACCCTGAATTCCAGACAGACATGTTATTTTACACAGGTTTCCCTCTCTCTCACTCTCTCTCTCTCTCTCTCTCTCTCTCTCTCTCTCTCTCTCTCTCTTTCTCTGCTTCCCCCTTCATGCTCACCCTCCCGGTTTGTGTGTGTGTGTGTGTGTGTGTGTGTGTGTGTGTGAAGGCTACACAAAGAAACTAGCTCTCAAAGAACCCAAAACTAACTAAATAAGTCTGCCTGAGACACAGGAAAAGTTCCAGACCAGTCAATTCTATTTGTGTTTTCTGTTGTAATTACTGAAAATAAAATGATCAGTTTCTCTATTCATGGCTACTCTGCCTTAGGGTCTCTCTAAACATATGTCTCTTTCTTTATCTTTTTGCCTGTTTGTAAGCCCAAATTTCATTGCTTATTGTTTATTAATGATTCAGTAAATTTTATGTACATTTTTGGATTGTTGTTTTATTTGTCCTGTTTTTTCCCATCCATGTCATTATTTTCATCTAAAAGCGAGCGCCACAGCGTCTTGATGATGGTGCTTTTTTCTGATAAGTTATACTCCTTTCTGTGTGACAGCACCTCAGCACTTAAACCAACGAGAGCATTAAGAAACATAAAATAGCGGCACACGCCTTTACTCCCGGTGCGTGGGAGGCAGAGGCCGGTGGATCTCTGTGAGTTTCAGGACAGCCAGAGCTGTTGCACAGAGAAACCCTGTCTCGAAAAACCACAAACATAAAAAATAAAAATAACAAAAATCAAAATGTGTCAGGGTTGAAGAGCACTGGCTGCTCTTTGGAAGGTAGAGCCTTCAGCTCCCAGCAGCCACGTGGTGGCTCACAACCATTTATGAGGAGACCTTGTGCCCTCTCCTGGCCCGCAGGTGGAGATGCAGGCAGAACACTGCACACCTAATGCAGAACTCAAAGAGAACAGAAAGAGAGAAAAACAAAATGAAACGACCCAGCTGAGGGGGAGGTCTGGTGTTGCTCCTATGGTCTCATCTTTACTATTTTTTTGAGACAGGGTTTCTCTGTGTAGCCTTAGTTGTCCTGGACTCACTTTGTAGACCAAGGTGGCCTCAAATTCACAGTGATCCACCTGCCTCTGCCTCCCAAGTGCTGGGATTAATGGCATGGGCCACCTTACTATACCCGGCAGATGCGCGTGGGATTCTTTTAAGATTTTTTTATGTTTCTTCTTTTGTTTGGTTGGTTTTTTTTCGAGACAGGGTTTCTTTGTGTAGCCTTGGCCATCCTGGACTCACTTTGTAGACCAGGCTGGTCCTTGAACTCATAGCAACCCTTTCTTTCCTCTTCCAGAATTGGACTGCTTCCTGATTTCAGCTTAAGACAGTCACACTTCTAGGTCATGGTAGAGGGGACTAGGAAGGACTCCAACCCATTTCACATAAATAGTACCCTGAACGATAAGAACAGGCATCGGCTGCTCTGCCTTTTGGTCTCTCCAGTCTCTTGTGTATGTTTGGGCTTGTATGCGAACCCACACATTTCTTTCTACCATAAATTATATTCCAAAACAAAAGTGTGTTTGTAGTATTGTTGTTGTTGTTTTTTTATACTTTTAATTTAAAGGGTACTTTCCAGGTCAGGGGTGAGAGGCTCCTCACAATTCCCCCCCCCCCCCCCCCCGCGCCCCCGGCCCTCCGCTCCACCCTCCTGCCCCCCACCCCGTGTGAATTGGATTTAAGTACCTGCCATTTAGAGGGATGGTAAACACAGAGAACAGAGAAGATCACTTCGGAAGATTTTTTCCCCCCTGTGTGGCGGTGACTCAGAATTCAAACGAAAGAGAGCATGAAGACAAAGCAAATGGGACTAGAGAGATGGATCGGTGGACAGGAGCACTGTCGGCTCTTCCAAAGGACCTGGGTTGGATTCCCAACAACCACACGGCAACTCACAACTGTCTGTAACGCCACTAGAAGGGATCTGACACATTCATACCGAATGATGCACAGAAAAAAATTAAAATAAGGCCAGCTGGTGGTGGCGCATGCCAATAAACCCAGCACACGGGAGGCAGAGGCAGTAGGATTGCCGTAAATTTTAGGACAGCCTGGTCTACAAAAGAAAGTAAGTCCAGGACAGTCAAGGCTACACAGAGAAACCCTAACATGAAAAATGAATCCCTTGCCTCCGCCCAAAAAAACAGAAATAAAAAAAATAATGAAAGGAAAGAAAGGTAAATAAAATGAAAGGAACCGTCTCAGAGGTCTGGTGTAGCCCCTCGGTCTAAATTTTTTTGTTTCTTTGGGTTTGGGTTTGGTTTTGGTTCCTGAAGACAGCGTTTCTTTATGGAACCTTGGCTGTCCTGGACCCGCTGTGTAGATGAGGCTGGCCTCAAACTCACAACAATCCACCTGTCTCTGCCTCCCGAGTGCTGGGATTTGAAAAAGGCATTTGCCACCACTGCCTGGCTACGCCTTTAATCCCAGCACTCGGGAGGCAGAGGCAGGCAGATCGCTGTGAGGTTAAGGCCAGCCTGGTCTATAAAAGGAGCCCAGGACTGGACAGCGAATGCTACACCGAGAAACGCTGTCATGGAGTGGAGGGTGTGGGGGTGGTGGTAATGGGAGACAGAAACAAAACAAAACAAAACACCAAAACTTGGCTGTCACACCCGCTTGTAGGACAGGGAGTGCCCAGCCCACCTCCGCCATGTCCGGTGCCAGTAGTGGAGGGGCGGGGCCAATATTGCCTTTGAGATGGTATAATCCAGCGAGCACCACAGAGCCCGGATGAACTTGTGTTGTTCTCAAAAATTACACTCTTTTCTGTGTGACAGCGCCTCAGCATTTAAACCAAAGAGAGCATTCCGCAAAATGAAATGGAGCCGGGCGGTGGTGGCGCATGCATGCCTGTTGTCTCAGAACATGGGAGGCAGAAGCAGGCCTGAGCTCCAGGGCAGTCAGACCTGTTACACAGAGAAACCTTGTCTCAAATTACCACAAAAAATAAAAAGAAATGAATTAAAAGTAAAAAATGCCTCAGGAGGGGTTAAAAGCACTGGCTGCTCTTCCAAAAGTCCTGAGAGGCAAGCAGAACACTCCACACTTAATCCAGAAATCAATCTAAAACAGAAAGAGAGAAAAGCAAAATGAAAGGCCCCAGCTGAGAGGGAGGTCTGGTGTGGCTCCTGTGGTCTCATTTTTAAGAGAGCGAGATAAGGCTCAATGGAAATCTGGCGTGTTCCATGGGTAGATGGGGACCTCAAGGATCTAAACTAGAAATGGTTTGTTAAAGTGTAGATATGTGATTCTTCTAAGACTTATATACACGCCAGCATGCATGCAAACACACACACATCTTTAAAGATAAATAACAAAACAACCGATTCTGTCTTTGTAACTGCCCTCATTGGAGCTTTTCTTGTGTCATCGTGTGTGTGTGTGTGTGTGTGTGTGTGTGTGTGTGTGTGTGTGTGTGTGTGTATGTGTGCGTCGGCACCCCCCACGGGTGTTAAAAATTAATCCACAGCTGAGTGATCATTCACAGTCTCTAGCTATGACCACCGCCTCTGACGTGCTGAGATTGGTTTTTGACCCCATTCTTCCTTCTTTCCTTCCTACCTATCTCACTCCCAGGACCCATTTCTTTCCGCTTCAAGAAATGGACTGCTTCCTGATGTCACCTTAAGTCAGTCACTTCTAGGTCATGCTAGAGGGGACTAGGAAGGACCCCAAACCATTTCACATTAATAGTACCCTGAACGATAAGAACAGGCATCGGCTGCTCTGTCTTTTGGTCTCATTGGTCTCCTGTTTATGTTTGAGCCTGTATGTGAATCCACACATTTCTTTCCCCTGTAAATTATATTCCAAAACAAATTACTGCCTGTAGTGGTCTTTTTCTTGTTATTGTTGTTTGTTGGTTGGTTGGTTGGTTATTTATTTTATTTATTTCTTCTTCTCTTTTTTATTGAAAGGGTGGGTATACTTTCTATATCAGGAGAGAGAGCCTCCTCACACAATCTCTCTCTCGCCCCCCTTCCCCTATCATGCTGGGTATAGAATCACATTGATTTTCTGGGCTGGTTATAGAGTCACTGCTGCATTGCTAATAAATATATTCAGTACTGACTGATGACTAATAAACATTAGAAGGTAGCTGGCACTCCCTAGACCAGGCTGCCTGACTCTGCTGTGATCAAATGCAGTAAATATGAAGAGTGGTCTCAATTTTTCTGTCTGTGTGTCCTCTATCTATCTATCTATCTATCTATCTATGTGTGTTTGTATGTGTCTAACATCTATGTGTTTATGTATTAGTATAGTACGGAGAATACACTAAATAAAGGACTATTTTATCCTTTTTAAATAGTTGAGTAAAGAATTACATATTTAGCCAGGCATGGTGGAACACCCCTTTAATCCTATCTATCTATCTATCTATCTATCTATCTATCTATCTATCTATCTTTATATCATCGATGTATTTACTTACTTACTTATCTACTTACACAGTCTTTAAATTATTTTGGAGACAGAGTCTATCTATGTATTCCTGTCTGTCTTGAAAATCGCTGTGTATACTGACCTAGTCTGGAACTAGAACTTTACTTGGGTTAAAGAAATTGTAGTTTTTTGTTTGTTTGCTTGCTTCCTTGCTTGCTTGCTTGTTTGTTTGTTTCCAGACAAGGTTTCTCATGTAGCCTTGCCTGTCCTGGACATGCAAGTGCAAGTGATTCTCTCGCATCTGTCTCCCAAGTGCTGGGATTAAAAGCAAAGCAAAACAAAACCAAAAACAAAGCCAGGCATGGCATAGTGGTGCACGCCTTTAATCCCAGCACTCGGGAGGCAGAGGCAGGCAGATCGCTGTGAGTATAAGGCCAGCCTGGTCTACAAAGGGAGCCCAGGACTGGACAGCCAACACTACACCGAGAAACCCAGTCTCGGGGCGGAGGGTGTGGGGGTGGTGGTAGTGGGAGAGAGAAACAAAACAAAACAAAACACCAAAACTTGGCTGTCACACCCACTAGGTGGAGAGGGAGAGCACTGCCCACCTCCACCATGGCCAGTGCCAGTACTGGAGAGGCAGGGACAATAATGCCCTTGCCATGGTATCATCCAGGGAGCACCACGGAGCCCGAATGATGGTGTTTTGTTCTCATAACTTACACTCTTTTCTGTGTGACAGCGCCTCAGCATTTAAACCAAAGAGAGCATTTCGCAAAATGAAATGGAGCCGGGCAGTGGTGGCGCATGCATGCCTGTTGTCTCAGAACATGGGAGGCAGAGGCAGGCGTGAGCTCCAGGGCAGTCAGAACTGTTACACAGAGAAACCCTGTCTCGAAAAACCACAAAAAGTAATAAAATGAAACGAAAGAAAAGTAAAAAATTGCTCAGGAGGGGTTAAAAGCATTGGCTGCTCTTCCAAAGGTCCTGAGAGGCAAGCAGAACACTCCACTCTTAATCCAGTAATCAATCTAAAACAGAAAGAGAGAAAAACAAAATGAAAGGCCCCAGCTGAGAGGGAGGTCTGGTGTGGCTCCTGTGGTCTCATTTTTAAGAGAGCGAGATAGGGCTCAATGGAAATCTGGCGTGTCCCCTGGGTAGATGGGCACCTCGAGGATCTAAACTAGAAATGGTTTGTTAAAGTGTACATATGTGATTCTTCTAAGACTTATATACACCCCAGCGTGCATGCAAACACACACACGTCTTTAAAGATAAATAACAAAACAACCGATTCTGTCTTTGTAACTGCACTCATTGGAACTTTTCTTGTTTCATCATGTGCGGGGGTCCGCGCGGGCGCTTGTCTGGCTGTGCTTGCATCTATCTGTGTACTACTGGTACTCACGAGGATTGTGTCAGAACACCCGGTACTCTTAACTGCTGAGACATGATTCTCCTGGTGCATGAGTTCAGTTTGCTTTCAGAAGGAATGTTTTAGAACTCGCCCCCCCAAGAAAAGGAAAACAACAACAACAACAACAACAACAACAACAAACCCTCACTCGCTCCAGTTGAAGATCTGGTCTTTAATGTTTACTTAGAAAGAACCACCTCTGATTCCTCTAGTCTTCCTCTTGCAATGTAAGCCCACAATGTGAGGATAAAAATCAAAGGAAGGCTTTGCTTGACTCATTGTTTCTTTCAGAAGTAAAGAGGAACACCAACCCCACCCCTCAAACACACACACACACCTCTTTGCAGACTGGCTAGTGTCCACTTCTTCCCGAAGAAAAGTGATTTTTCCACCCTTTTCGGAGGGGTGGGGGGTGGGAGGGTTCAAGACAGAGGTTTCCTGTGTGTGACAGCTCCTGGAAGTCACTCTGTAGACCAGGCTCACGGAGATCTACCTGCCTCTGCCTCCAGACTGAGTGCTGGCTAGACTTTCCACTGTCTTAAGGCACAAGATGTGTGGAGAGAGCTGCCCCATTTATAGCTCACATTTGAGTGCGAGGGGGGGTGGGGGGATCTTTACCAGTGGAGACCAAGATAGATTAAGTCCTCCTGGTGTTGAGAGAGACCTGTTCCTGTTCCTGTTCCTGTTGGGTCGCATACCTATATTTTTGTTTCAGGCACACCAGCCACATCATCGTTTCAGGGCTAGGGTTTGGTTTTTGTATTTTATTTTATTTCATGAATGAGAAACTCTTTGGCTCGGCTGCACGCAACTGCCAGGCATGCCGAGGGCCATCTCGTTCAAGGAGCTCATTAGCCATGTGGGCTTTCTTGGAGGTGATCCTGTACCGTGATGCACCTCCAGATTTGCTTCCGACTTCTGAGAACAAGGCAGGCATGAAAGTGTCAGATAACCTTAGACCTGGAGTTAAAGGCAGACAGGTGGGAGCTGCCATGTGGGAGCTGGGAATTGAGCAGACAGACAGTGCTCTTAACCACTGAGCCATCTCTCTCCAGCCCCCACCCATCTTTGCTTTTCTTTTTCGTTTTTCAGTTTCTTTTAACCAAGCACACTCTCGATGGATGAAAGCGTACAGTTGGCTTAGACACTCGCTACCTGAGGGTTTCAAGACTGACTGACTGTTTCTTCGATTAGGTTTGTGGAGGGGCAGGGCTCTCAATTTAATTGATTTTTAATTTCCTACCATGCCTTCCAATCATAGTTTCCTATCCCCAAACTCATCATGGTCTATATACAACCCAGTGAAACTTCATTGTCCTCCTATGGCCCAGATGCATGGCAGGCCCTGCTACTTGGTTTCCTTTGGTTTGGTTTGACACAGACAGACAGACAGACAGACAGACACGCAGGCAGGCAGGCAGGCTGGCTGGCTGACTGGCTGGCCTCGAACTCACAGTGATCTGTCTGCCTCTACCTCCGGAGTGCTGGGAATTCAAGGAAGGCAGGCAGGCAGGCCGTGCTTTTTGAAAAGTTTGAAAATCAGGCACCACACATAAGAGCCATTTAGCTATTCTTTGAAAACGGACACTTTTCTTAGGAACACAAAGTTTAACCCAAAGTAAGCAGAAGGAATGGTATAACAACTTAGAATTGCTTACGTACAGAGAAAATACTTTCCTTTTTCTGGATTTTGGTTCCATTTTTCCTATTTATTTATTTATTTATTTATTTATTTATATTTGGATTTTTTTTGAGACAGGGTCTCTCTGTGTAGCCTTGGCTGTCCTGGATTCGCTTTGTAGACCAGGCTGGCCTCGAACTCACAGCGATCCACCTGCCTCTGCCTCCCGAGTGCTAGGATTAAAGGGGTGTGCTACCACACCCGGCCAGTTATTTATTTTAGTCAATATCTCTCTCACTCTCTCCCCCCCCCCTTTCGTGCTGGGTATAGAATCACATTGATTTTCTGGGCTGGTTATAGAGTCACTACTGCATTGCTAATAAATTGATTCAGTACTGACTGATGAATAATAAACATTAGAATGTAGATGGCACTCCCTAGACCAGGCTGCCTGACTCTGTGGTGATCAAATGAGGGAACTATGAGGATTGGTCTCCATTTGTCTGTCTGTGTGTGTATTATCTTTCTATCTCTGTATCTCTCTCTCTATCTATCTATGTATCTATGGGTGTATGTGTGTATGTATCTAACATCTGTGTATTTATGTATTAGTATATTACGGAGAATACACTAAATAAATGACTAGTTTAATCTTTTAAAATATTTGAGTAATGAATTAAATATTTAGCCAGGCATGGTGGCACACACCCTTAATCCTATCTATCTATCTATCTATCTATCTATCTATCTATCTATCTATCTATAGATCAATCTATCATCGATGTATTTACTTACTTACTTATCTACTTACACAGTGTTTAAATTATTTTGGAGACAGAGTCTCTCTCTCTATTCCTGTCTGTCTTGAAAATCACTGTGTATACTGACCTAGTGTAGAAATAGAACTTTTCTTGGGTTAAAGAAATTGTAGTTTTTTGTTTGTTTGCTTGCTTGCTTGCTTGCTTGCTTGCTTGTTTGTTTCCAGACAAGGTTTCTCATGTAGCCTTGCCTGTCCTGGACATGCAAGTGCAAGTGATTCTCTCACCTCTGTCTCCCAAGTGGTGGGGTTAAAGGCAACGGAAAACAAAACCAAAAACAAAGCCAGGCATGTCATGGTGGTGCAGGCCTTTAATCCCAGCACTCTGGAGGCAGAGGCAGGCAGATCAATGTGAGTTTAAGGCCAGACTGGTCTACAAAAGGAGCCCCAGACTGGGCAGCCAACACTACACAGAGAAACCCTGTCTTGGGGCAGAGGGTGTGGGGGTAGTGGTAGTTTGAGACAGAAACAAAACAAAACAAAACCCCAAAACTTGGTTGTTATACCTGCCCGGTGGAGAGGGAGAGCCCCGCCCACCTCCTCCATGGCCAGTGCCAGTACTGGAGGGATTGGGCCAATAATGCCCTTGTGATGGTATCATCCAGCGAGCACCACTGCGCTCGGATGATGTTGTGTTGTTCTCATAAATTACACTCTTTTCTGCGTGACAGCTCCTCAGCATTTAAACCAAAGAGAACATTACGCAAAATGAAATGGTATTCCCATGACCTGCCGGGCAGCTTCCTGGAAACCAAAGTCTTTGGGTTCTGGAAGGAGTATGGTTGCAAAGCCGAAACTTAAAGGAATTGAAGGAAGGGCACCACCAGGAGTGGAGCCTGCGGCTTAATTTGACTCAACACAGGAAACCTTACCCGGCCCGGACATGGACAGGATTGACAGATTGATAGCTCTTTCTTGATTCCGTGGGTGGTGGTGCATGGCCGTTCTTAGTTGCTGTAGCGATTTGTCTGGTTAATTCTGATAACAAACGAGACTCTGGCATGCTAACTAGTTACGCGACCCCCGAGCGGTCGGCGTCCCCCAACTTCTTAGAGGGACAAGTGGCGTTCCGCCACCAGAGATTGAGCAATAACAGGTCTGTGATGCCCTTAGATGTCCGGGGCTGCACGCACGCTACACTGTCTGGCTCAGTGTGTGCCTACCCTAAGCTGTCAGGCATGGGTAAGCAGTTGAACCCCATTTGTGACAGGGATCGGGGATTGCAATTATTCCCCATGAACGAGGAATTCCCAGTAAGTGCAGGTCATAAGCTTGCGTTGATTAAGTCCCTGCCCTTTTACACACTGCCCTTCGCTACTACCGATTGGACGGTTTAGTGAGGCCCTCGGATCGGCCCCACCTGGGTAGGCCCAAGGCCCTGGCGGAGCGCTGAGAAGACGGTTGAACTTGACTATCTAGAGGAAGTAAAAGTCGTAACAAGGTTTCCGTAGGTGAACCTGCAGAAGGATCATTAAGGAGAGACGCAGGTCGGCTGGCCATGTCTGTCTGTCCATTCGTCTGTCCGTCTTTGTTCCTCCCCGCCGGGAGGCGAGTGTCCCGTGTCGCATCGCCTGCTGCCGCGTGTGGTCGGTCTTGGTCGTTCGGTCCTCTGGGTTGAAAGAAGGAGGGAAGAGGAAAGAGGTAGAGGATGGTGAGGAGGCGGGGCACGTTGCCGTCTGTTGTGGGGTGGGCAGCCCTTGCCATTCCCGGCCCTCTCTCACAATCCTCTCCCATCTCTTCGCTCCTTCTGCTTCTTCCCTGGGGTGGCCGACCACACATGCTAGGTGCCTGCCGTGACCCGCGGGCAGCCCCTTTTTCCCCGTCCGGCTCGTCTCCTCCCGTGGCGGTGGTGTGAGTCCATGTCGTGGTTGTAGTGGGGGGTGCTTTCGCATCTCATATTGGCCGCCTACACCGCGGCTCCTGCTTTACCGAGCCTGGAGCGTGTTGCGTGCATTAGGCGATGGCCAAGGTGGGTCCGGCATCCATCCCCTCCTGGCTCTTCTGACCTCGAGTGTCCTCCCCGAACCTTTCCGGGTACCTGGCTGTTGCGTTCAGGCGCGCAGGTTTAAAGACCCCTGGGGAAGTCGCCTCTCCGCCCCAAGGGTCGGGGGGGGGGGTGGCGGCGGGGCCCGTAGGGAGTCGGCCTGGGGGTGTGTGAGGTCCCTCTCTCCCTCCAACAGCTCTCTCAGACTCTCGCCCGCTTTCTGCCTTCCAGGGACGCTCCCGAGGCCGTGGTTGCGGGTTGGGGTGGGAGCCTCCCTTTGTTCGTCTCTGGGGCTCTTGCAGCTGTGCCTGGCTTGCCGTCCCGGCCCCCCGTGTCATGGGCGCCTCAACTGTGTTCGCTGGGCGGGTCCCGTGTCACTGTGTGTGTGTGGTTCTTTTCCCATTCCGTCCGACCGACCCATCCCTCGGAGTTCGTGTTTCTTCGGTTTTGTTCTTGCTGGCCGGCCCAAGGCGAGC
Source organism: Acomys minous (assembly GCF_964271855.1). Lineage (NCBI taxonomy): Eukaryota > Metazoa > Chordata > Mammalia > Rodentia > Muridae > Acomys > Acomys minous. The sequence goes on from NC_140489.1 coordinate 127,192,583, forward strand.
CGTCTCTCCCGGTGTGGGGGGATGGGCACTGTGCCGACGCCAGCACATGTGATGTGAGCAAGGGACTCCCGTCTCTCCCACATGCCCTACGAAAAACTCGTACGACTCTTAGCGGTGTATCCCTAGGCTCGTGCGTCGATGAAGAATGCAGCTAGCTGCGAGAATTAATGTGAATTGCAGGACACATTGATCATCGACACTTCAAACGCACTTGCGACCCTGGGTTCCTCCCGAGGCTAAGCCTGTCTGAGGTGTCCGTCTCTGAGGGGTGGGTTCTCGCGGCTGGGGGTTTGTTTGCAGGGTTCCCGACTCCGGGCCCTCCGTCCCCCATAGTTCAGACGTGTGGGGTGGTTGTCGGCGTGCCGCCGTCACCGCCTCCCGGCCTCCGTGCAGAGGAGAGGGTGAAGAAAGGCCACAGCGCTTCGAGAGGCACAGTGGTGGGCAAGGAAGAGGGGTCGCTGGCGGTCTTCCCATGTCCCCAGTATCTGTGTTGATGGCCGTGTGGCGGCTTGAGTGGTCACGCGTTGGCGGTGATGGAGGGGTCGCGGTCTGGGTTAGCCCTCTCTAGGCGAGGTCGTCATACCCTTGGAGTCATCAGGGTCCAGATCTCGGCCCTCCGGCCACACCGGTCCCCGGGTTCGGGTTCCCTCCCCGCGCACCCCTTCCCCATCTGGGAGCATCGTCGTGCTGCCCGAGTCCTTAAGGTTGGCCGAGCCCGTGCCGAGGCTGCGCCATCGGTCTGTGCTCCCTGGACCGGCCCCGCCACCTTCTCCGTCTTCCCTCTGCCCGGGGGTTGGCCTGCTCCAGCGGCGGTCCTGCAGGACGCCGCGGTCTATACGTTCGCCAATGCGAGCGCTCCCCGGGGGGTGGGGTACGGTAGAGGCTGCGCGTGTCGGCCCCATCGCCACGCCACGTTGCGTGCCCCGGACCCCGGAAGCTCGCCAAAGCGAGGTCGCCAGCTCGTGTTCCTGCTTCACTGCCGCCTCCGCCTCCACGCTCTTCCCTTCGATCTTCTCGCTCTTTCTCTCGCGGACCCGTCGGACATGTGTCATGGACGGCGGGCGGGGTGGTGGAGAAGAAAGGGGCCTTGGTCCCTTTCCCGTGGCTGCCGCCCCTCTCCCGCCACACCTCATCCCCTCCCTCTGGCTCCACGACCTCAGATCAGACATGGCGACCCGCTGAATTTAAGCATATTAGTCAGCAGAGGAAAAGAAACTAACCAGGATTCCCTCAGTAATGGCGAGTGAACAGGGAAGAGCCCAGTGCCGAATCCCCGCCACTCAGCGCGGCTGGGGAAATGTGGCGTACGGAAGACCCACTCCCCGGAGCCCCTCGGGGGGGCTCAAGTCCTTCTGATCGAGGCCCAGCCCATGGACGGCGTGAGGCTGGTAGCGGCCCCTGGCATGCTGGGTCCCTGTCTTCCCCGAGTCGGGTTGCTTGGGAATGCAGCCCAAAGCGGGTGGTAAACTCCATCTAAGGCTAAATACCAGCACGAGACCGATAGTCAACAAGTACCAAGGGAAATTTGAAAAGAACTTTGAAGAGAGAGTTCAAGAGGGCATGAAACCTTTAAGGAATGACCTCCGCGCAGTCCGCCCAGATGATTCAACCCTGTGGCGCGCTTCTGGCCACACCGGTGGCTCCTGGCGGATCTTTCCTTCTCCCTGTTCCTCCTGACCCCTCCACCCGCGTGTCATCCCCTTTCCCTGTCTCCTCGCGTCCGCGGCGGGCCTGGGGGGGCGGCGCGCGGGGGGGGGGGCTGGGTGTGCGGTCCTCCTGTCTTTTCCCATCCATGTCATTATTTTTATCTAAAAGCGAGCGCCACAGCATCTGGATGATGGTGCATTTTTCTGATAAGTTATACTCCTTTCTCTGTGACAGCACCTCAGCATTTAAACCAAAGAGAGCATTAAGAAACATAAAATGGCAGCACACGCCTTTACTCCCGGCACGTGGGAGGCAGAGGCCAGTGGATCTCTGTGAGTTCCAGGACAGCCAGAGCTGTTGCACAGAGAACCCCTGTCTCGAAAAACCACAAACATAAAAAATAAAAATAACAAAAATCAAAATGTGTCAGGGTTGAAGAGCACTGGCTGCTCTTGGGAAGGTAGAGCCTTCAGCTCCCAGCAGCCACGTGGTGGCTCACAACCATTTATGAGGAGACCTTGTGCCCTCTCCTGGCCCGCAGGTGAAGATGCAGGCAGAACACTGCACACCTAATGCAGAACTCAAAGAGAACAGAAAGAGAGAAAAACAAAATGAAACGACCCATCTGAGGGGGAGGTCTGGTGTTGCTCCTATGGTCTCATCTTTATTTTTTTTTTTTTGAGACATGGTTTCTCGGTGTAGCCTTAGCTGTCCTGGACTCACTTTGTAGACCAAGGTGGCCTCAAACTCACAGTGATCCACCTGCCTCTGCCTCCCAAGTGCTGGGATTAAATGCGTGCGCCACCATACCATACCTGGCAGAATCGTGTGGGATTCTTTTAAGATTTTTTTATGTTTCTTTGTTTGTTTGTTTGTTTGTTTTCCGAGACAGGATTTCTCTGTGTATCCTTGGCCATCCTGGACTCACTTTGTAGACCAGGCTGGCCCTTGTACTCATAGCAACCCTTTCTTTCCGTTTCCAGAAATGGACTGCTTCCTGATTTCAGCCTAAGACAGTCACAATTCTAGGTCATGGTAGAGGGGCCTAGGAAGGACTCCAACCATTTCACATAAATAGTACCCTGAACGATAAGAACAGGCATCGGCTGCTCTGCCTTTTGGTCTCTACAGTCTCTTGTGTAGGTTTGGGCTTGTATGCGAACCCACACATTTCTTTCTACCATAAATTATATTCCAAAACAAATGTGTGTTTGTAGTATGGCTTTTTTTACACTTTTAATTTAAAGGGTACTTTCAAGGTCAGGGGTGAGAGGCTCCTCACAGTCCCCCTCCCGCCACCCCTGCGCCTGCGAGTGGCCCTTCTCCGCCAAGAGCCCCTGGCCCACTGCGCCCCCAACCCTCTGCTCTGCCCCACTGCCCCCCACCATGTGTGAATTGGATTTAAGTCGCTGCCATTTAGAGGGATGGTAAACACAGAGAACAGAGAAGATCACTTCGGAAATGTTTTCCCCCCTGTGTGGCGGTGACTCACAATTCAAAGAAAGAGAACATGAAGACAAAGCAAATAGGACTAGAGAGATGGATCGGTGGTGAGGAGCACTGTCGGCTCTTCCAAAGGACCTGGGCTGGATTCCCAACACCCACACGGCAGCTCACAACTGTCTGTAACGCCACTAGAAGGGATCTGACACATTCATACCGAATGATGCACAGAAAAAAATTAAAATAAGGCCGGGCGGTGGTGGCCCACGCTAATAATCCCAGCACTCAGAAGGCAGAGGCAGTCGGATTGCAGTAAGTTTTAGGACAGCCTGGTCTAAAAAAGCAAGTAAGTCCAGGACAGTCAAGGCTACACAGAGAAACCCTAACATGAAAAACGAATCCCTTGCCCCCACCCCCAAAAAAGAAATAGAAAAAAATAATAAAATGAAATAAAGGTAAATCAAATGAAAGGAACTGACTCAGAGGTCTGGTGTAGCTCTTCGGTCTAAATTTTTTTTGTTTCTTTTGGTATGGTTTTGGTTTTGGTTCCTGAAGACAGCGTTTCTTTATGGAACCTTGGCTGTCCTGAACCCACTGTGTAGACGAGGTTGGCCTCAAACTCACAACAATCCACCTGTCTCTGCCTCCCAAGTGCTGGGATTAAAGAAACGCATCTGCCACCACCGCCTGGCTACTGAAAGATTCTGAACTAGTTTTTCCCCCCTGTCATTATGGTTAATTTAAAAGTTTATTTTCAATTAAAAATATTTATTCATTATTATGTGTACAGTGCTCCATCTGCCTGCGTGTATGCCTGCACACCAGAGGAGGACGTTAGAGCAAATTATAGATGGCCGTGAGCCACCATGTGCTCGCTGGGAACGCAACTCAGGACCTCTGGAGGGGCAGTCAGTGCTCTTAACCTCTGAGCCACCTCTCCATCCAGCTCTTTATTTTTGTTTTTTTGTTTTCAGAAAGTGAGTTAAGCCTTTATGTGGTTTGTCTTTTCATGGAGCGAGGGAACTGTGTAGATCAGAAAAGGCTACCCTATAATTCTGTACATGCACATTGGGCTTAACTTCTGAAACCAGAACTTAAATAAGCCAGCTCGGTGTGGTCCTGTAGGCCTTGAATCCCATAGCTCTGAAGGCAGAGGCAGGTGAAACTCTGTGAGCTGGAGGCAGGCCTCATCTAGTTAGGGATTTCAATGGTTCCACGTGGGGTACGGAGACTACACTAAATAAAGGACCAGTTTACTCTTGATAGATAGCTGAATAAAGACTTAAATATGTATTTGGAAAAACCAAACACAGAAGTCCACCTGTCTCTGCTGTGATTACATGAGGAAACTATGATGCTTGGCCTCCATTTGTCTTTCTGTCTGTGTATCATCTATCTATCTACTTATGTACTTACTTATCTAAGGTTTTTGGAGATAGACTCTCTCTCTCTCTCTCTCTCTCTCTCTCTCTCTCTCTCTCTCTCTCTCTCTCTCTCCCCTCTCGCTGTCTTTGAAACTGATGTGTAGATGGACTTAGGTTGGAACTCCCAGGACTACCTAGAAACTTTCTTGGAGATAAAGAGCTGAAAGGACCAGCATGGTGGCACACGCCATTCATCCCAGTACTTGGGAGGCAGAGGTAGGTGGATCTCTGTGAGTTTGAGACCAGCCTGGTCTAAAAACAGAGTTCCCGGACACCCAAGGCTACCCAGAGAAACCCTGTCTCAAAAAACCAATATAAATAAGTAAATAAATAAATGAAATTAAAGGAAGCAGGGCCTGGTGGTGTATGCCAGGACAATTAATTATATCTGCTTTACTTCATTTTTTTTCTTATGACTAATGCCATGAAAAATTTAAATAATCAGTGCATTGCTGCCACCAGGCCTGGCTCTTTCCTTCCTTCCTTCCTTTCCTCCTCTTCCTCCTCTTCCTTCTCCTCCTTCTAATATATATATATATTTTATGAGACAAGGTTTCTCTGTGTTAGCCTTGGCTGTCCTGGACTCACTTTGTAGACCAGGCTGGCCTTGAATTCACAGCGATCCGCCTGCCGCTGCCTCCTGAGTGCTGGGATTTAATGCATGTGCCATCACGCCCGGCTTCCTTCTAATATTTTTATTAATAAATAAAGAATTTTTTAAAGGACAGGGAGTAAAACAGTTTGGTTGATTTTCTTTTCACACAGTGAGGGTACTTTGTAGATTAGGAGAACTTCCTCAGAATTCCACACATGCAAATTGGGTTTAAGTTCTGGTCCTCCAGAGTAAATGAACTTGAAATGTATGTCCCAGGACTGCATCTATATTGGTGAGGTAAGCCACCGTGATATCTGCCCTCCAGAAGGTGGCTTCATTTTGGTGAACACCGTCAGAGAATTTGACTTTAAACTAAACATATAATAAAGTGACAGCGTTATGGGTTCAAGATTAGCCACACACTGACCACTAGAACCCCAGACTTAGATCAATGGAAGGTAAAGAAATGAAAGGAGGCCGGGTGTGGTCTCGCTCGTGCGTGCACACACACCCACCTTTAATCCAATCACTCAGTGGACATAAAGCAGTTAGAATTCTGTGCATTAAAGGGAGGTCTGATCTGGAGAGGGATAGCGAGTGATTTCCAGTGACTCTTATCCTAACTACCATCTGTCTGTCTGTGTGTCTGTGTGTCTGTCTGTCTATCTATCTATGTATCTATAGGTTAGGGAATCCGAAGCTCTGTCTGTGCTGCATTAACTTTGGATATGCTGGCCCATGTCTGGAAATAAACAGATTGTGTGTGGGTTGCTCATGTGTCTTTTTAGCATACTTGATTTTTGTTTTTGGTGGGTTTTTTGTTTTTGTTAGTTTGTTTTGTTTAGGTTTGTCAAGACAGGGTCTCTCTGTGTAGCCTTGTCCATCCCAGACTCAATCTGTAGACCCGGCTGGCCTCCAACACAGTGATCTGCCTGCCTCTGCTTCCTGAGTGTTGTGTTGTGATTCAAGGCACACATTTGATTTTTATTTCACTATTAAATTTGCTTTAAATTTATGTGGTAACCATGGTAGCAGGCGCCATGGATTGTTCCACCTCCCTTACCTTCAGTGCTCCAGACGCATGAGGGGAAGGGAAAGCCCTAATCTAAGGTGCTTCAAAAGCCTTGGGCTCCACTCCTCCCTGTAATGAACATGCTGGCCCATGCCTAACAAGTAGGAGTCATCCTGGGCAAAAAGAGCCACCCACCCCCACCCCAAAAATGTCGAGAGAGAGAGAGAGAGAGAGAGAGAGAGAGAGAGAGAGAGAGGTGGGGGGGATAGGGGAAGGGGAAGCCATGGCCTAGGGTGCTTCCAAAGCCATGGGCTCCATCCTCTAGTACTGCATGCACTTAATCCATGCATGCCTGTCATATCAGCACCCAGCAGATGGAAAGAGAAGATCATCTCTAGCACCATTGGACTGGTACTTTAATTTGCTCTAACTCTGTATTTTGTCTGAGACCAGAAGTTGGCACTGTGGTACACATCCAGACGCTGTGGTACTCGCTTTTAGATAAAAATAATGACATGGATGGGAAAAAACAAGACAAATAAAACAACAACCCAAAAATGCACATAAAATTTACTGAATCATTAATAAAGAATAAGGAATGAAACGTGGGCTTACAAACAGGCAAAAAGATAAAGAAAGAGACATATGGTTAGAGAGACCCTACAGCAGAGTAGCCATGAAGAGAGAAACTGATCATTTTATTTTCAGTATTTACAACAGAAAACACAAATAGAATTGACCGGTCTGGAATTTTCCTGTGTTTCAGGCAGACTTATTTAGTTAGTTTTGGGTTCTTTGAGAGCTAGTTTCTTTGTGTAGCCTTCACACACACACACAGACACACACACACACACACACACACACACACACACACACATGTGGGGTGGGGTGGGGGGGGACATGAATGGGGAAGGAGAGAGAGAGAGAGAGAGAGAAACCCTTGTAAAATAACGTGTCTGTGTGGAGTTCAGGGTGTAAAAAAGGTGAGATATCAATAGGGCCTTATGAATGTCAATTGGGAGTCAGAGGGAGACAGATAGACTGTGAATTCAGGTGGCTAGTCTGCCCTAAATAGTGAATTCAGAGACAATAAAGGTTACATAAAAAGACTGACCCTGTCTGTGAAAAACCAAACAAACAGCAAACAAATGAGAGTTTTCCTGTGAAACCTGAAAATGCCCAACTTTCACATCAGCCAGCCATGAAGGCTGCTCGATCTCCACCTCCAGAAGTAGGGTGTAACTGGAAGATAATTAAGAGATAAGCAGTCAAGCAGCAGCCTCACCCAAACTTTCTGACACAAGGTCAAAGGGTAACCTCCAACTTTTGCTTTTTTTCCTTTGAAATGAATAGGCATTGTTCTGGCCTGTAAGTCTGTGTGTGTGTGTGTTTGTGTGAGTGTGTGTGTGTGTGTGTGTGTGTGTGTGTGTGTGTGTGTGTGTGTCTTTTTATTCCCCCAAAGAGGGTTTCTCTGTGTATCCTTGGCTGTCCTGTCCTGGACTCACTCTGTAGATTAGGCCACCTCAAACTTATAAAGATCCGCCTGCCTCTGCTTCCTGAATGCTGGGATTAATGGCCTGCACCACCATGCCCAGCTTTTTTTCTGTTTTTTTTTCTTTCCCTCCAGTGTTCACATACACTTCCATCCATATGACTCTGGTGTGTGAGAGTGGTCAGTGAGTGGCCACTCTTGAACACATAACCAAAACAAAATAAAACCAAATTACCAAACGGGAAAGGCAAAAGCAGGCCAATCTCTGTTTCCAGGCCAGAATGCCCTACAGGGAAAGTTCAAAGACATCCATGCCCATCACAAACAATCCTGTCTGGTTTGGTTGGTTGGTTGGTTGGGTTTTTTTGTATTTGTTTTGAGGCAGGTTTTCTCTGTGTAGCTTTGGCTGTCTTGGACTGACTTTGTAAACCAGGCTGGGCTCTAACTAACAGAGATCTACCTGCATCTGCTTCCAGAGTGCTGGGATTGAAAGCCTGTGTGTTTTTAATTACTTGTTATTTATTGTCCATTCAATTTGATTTTATAAGGTAGCTCTCTCTCTCTCTCTCTCTCTCTCTCTCTCTCTCTCTCTCTCTCTCTCTCTCTGTGTGTGTGTGTGTGTGTGTAAATGAGCATGTGTGGTCTGATACTGTCATCCTTTATGATTGCTCATACAAACTATGATTGAACCTTAGTCTCTGATGAGTAGCTAACCCATACCCTAACTGGGCCAACACCTCAGGCCATACAAAGTGAAAGTAGAATAAACAGAGTGCTGTTTCCTTCTCTAACTGGGAGGCCCAAGGGAAAGCGAGCGAAAGTGACCTGCCTGACAAATCAGGTAGTGGCAAATAAGTTAGGGAAGGCAGCTTCAGGGAGGGAGGCTCCTTTTGAAAACACTTCACCGCTTGGGGTCCCTCCTTTGTTGTGTCTGCTGTTGCTGCTAATGCTGTTCCTGCCCAGCCCCAACTTCTGGTCTCAGACTAAATACAGAGTTAGAGCAAATTAAAGCACCAGTCCAATGGTGCTAGAGATGATCTTCTCTTTCCAGCTGCTGGGTGCTGACATGACAGGCATGCATGGATTAAGTGCACGGAGTATTAAGAGGATGGAGCCCAGGGCTTTGGAAGCACCCTATGCCGTGGCTTCCCCTTCCCCTTCCCCTCTCCCCCCCAACTTAGGTAAAGGCAGTGGAACAACCATCCATGAGGCTTGCCCCCACAGGGCAGTTCCAGAGAAATAAGACAGCCTCACGCAGTCATACTTGCATTCAAAATCGAAACAGAAAGGACAGAAAAACAAACCAAAATCAACAACAACAACAACAAACTGATGCGCATAAAAACAATAAGAAGTAATAAGGAGAAATGAAATATGGATTTACAGAGAAAGAAAAAGGAAAAAATGCAAAAGTAAAAATACAAAAACCATATGGTTAGGGATCAGGGAGACCTTGCCTAAGACAGGCAGAGCAGCAATGAATTGATCATTTTAATTTTCATGTTATTAGTTGTAATTAACCCCAGCACTCAGGGGGCAGAGGCAAAAGAGGCAAGCAGCTCTTTGTCTACAACAGAGAAGCCCTGTCTCAAACAAAAGGAAACAAAAAACACTAAACAACAGCAACAATAGACACACAGATAAAGAAATCATTTAAAAGGGAAGACATGAAATATGGATTTACAGAGAGAAGAGAGAGAGAGAGAGAGAGAGAGAGAGAGAGAGAGAGAGAGAGAGAGAGGTAAAATTAAAAAAAAAACAGCAACAACAACAACAACAACAACAACCAAAGCCAAAACCTTATGGTCAGGGAGACCCTAAGGCAGATCAGCAAGGAACTGATCACTTTATTTCTCATTACATTAGTTGTAATTAAAACCTGAAATAAGACTACCCCACCTCTAATCCCAGCACATGGGAGGCAAAGCCAAGAGGATCGCTGTGAGTTGGAGGCCAGCCTGGTCTCCAAAGTAAGTCCAGGACAGCCAAGGCTACATGAGAAACCCTGTCAGGAAACAAACAAGCAAACAAAAAACTGATTCTATTTATTAGTAATGCAGCAGTGTCTCTAACCAGTCCACAAAAACAGTATGATTCTACTATACTCAGCACTACGGGCATACAGTGGGGTGGGAGTGCTGGAGGTAGGGAAAGAGAGGGGGTGGAAAGGGAGAGGGAGAGGGAGAGGGAGAGGGAAAGGGAGAGGGAGAGACCTTGACTCAAAGAAATAACTGAAAGTCAGGGGGTGGTGCGCAGGGCTTCCTTTTATCCCAGGAGAGGAAGGCAGATTGCTATGAGTTTAATGCCAGGTTAGTCTACAAAGTGAGTCCAGGACAGCCAAGCCTACACAGAATCCCTGTCTCAAAAAACAGAAACAACAACAACAACAACAAAATTAAATAAATAACCGTAGAGATAAGTAAAAAATAAATGAAAGAATGAATGAATAAATAAAAATATGAACATAATTCATGTGTGATAAAAGAGGGGCCACACAAGATGAAAGAAAGAAGGAAAGAAAGAATTAAGTATCTCAGCAACAGCTATCAATAGGACTTTATGGATGTCAGATGGGAGACAGAGAGAGGCAGATATGCTGTGAATAGTGAAGGCGGGGGCTGGAGAGATGGATCAGAGGTTAAGGACACTGTTCTGCCAGAGGTCCTGAGTGCAACGCCCAGCAACAAAATGTATGGTGGCTCACAACCATCTATAATGTGATCTGATGCCTTCTTCTGGCCTGCCGGTATATGTACATGCAGGCAGAGCACTGTATACGTAATAGTCAAGAAATCTTCAAAAAGGAAAAAACAAAACAAAACAATAAACCCCAGTGAATTCTGAGACAATAAAGGCTACATAAAGAGACTGGCACCATCTCTTAAAACGAAACGAAACAAAACAAAACCCATCTGGTCATGGTGGTGACACACACCTTTAATCCCAGCACTCACCAACAGGGTTTCTCTGTGTAGCCTTGGCCATCCTGGACTCACTTTGTAGACCAGGCTGGCCTCGAACTCACAGCGATTCGCCTGCCTCTGCCTCTCAAGTGCTGGGATTAAAGGCGTGCACCACCACACCCGGCTCATTTATTTATCTTATAAGGTAAATATTTAATTCTTTTGAACAAGTATTTAATTCTTTACTCTACTACTTAGAAATGATAAACTATTCTCCATACCCTAGGTAACCTTGGAAATCCCT
>NC_140489.1:127205902-127218402 GCF_964271855.1 Acomys minous
CTGTACAGTCCTGGGCTCCCTTTGTAGACCAGGCTGGCCTTAAACTCACGGCGGTCTGCCTGCCTCTGCCTCCCGAGTGCTGGGATTAAAGGTGTGCACCACTATGCCATGCCTGGCTTTGTTTTTGGTTTTGTTTTCCTTTGCCTTTAATCCCAGCACTTGGGAGACATAGGCAAGAGAATCACTTGCACTTGCAAGTCCAGCACAGGCAAGGCTACATGAGAAACCTTGTCTGGAAACAAACAAGCAAGCAAGCAAGCAAGCAAACAAACAAACAAAAAACTACAATTTCTTTAACCCAAGAAAAGTTCTAGTTTCAAACTAGGTCAGTATACACAGCTATTTTCAAGACAGACAGGAATACATAGAGAGACTCTGTCTCCAAAATAATTTAAACACTGTGTAAGTAGATAAATAAGTAAGTAAATACATCGATGATAGATAGATAGATAGTAGATAGATAGACAGATAGGATTAAAGGCGTGTACCACCATGCCTGGCTAAATAATTAATTCTTTACTCAACTATTTAAAAAGGATAAACTAGTCCTTTATTTAGTGTATTCTCTGTACTATACTAATACATAAATACATAGATTTTAAATACATACATACATACACACATAGATAGATAGATAGATAGGTAGATAGATAGATAATAGACATACAGACAGAAAAACGGATACCAATTCTCATAGTTCCATCATTTGATCACAGCAGAGTCAGACAGCCTGGTCTAGGTAGTACCAGCTAACTTCTAATGTTTATTAGTCATAATTCAGTACTGAATCTATCTTTTATCAATGCAGCAGTGACTCTTTAACCAGCCCAGAAAATCAATGTGATTCTATACCCAGCAAGAGAGGGGGGGAGGAGGGAGAGAGAGAGAGAGAGAGAGAGAGAGAGAGAGAGAGAGAGAGAGAGAGAGAGAGAGAGAGAGAGAGAGAGAGAGAGAGAATTGTGTGAGGAGGCACTCTCTCCTGATATACAAAGTATACCCACCCTTTTTATAAAAAAGGGAAGAAGAAAAAAATAAAGTAAATAACCAAGCAACCAACAAACAAATAACAACAACAACAACAACATCAAAAGACCACGACAAGCAGTCATTTGTTTTGGAATATAATTTACAGGGGAAAGATATACGTGGGTTCACATACAGGCTCAAACATGAACAAGAGACCAACCAGACCAAAAGACAGAGCAGCCGATGCCTGTTCTTATCGTTCAGGGTACTATTTAAGTGAAATGGTTTGGGGTCCTTCCTAGTCCCCTCTAGCATGACCTAGAAGTGAATGACTTAAGGTGACATCAGGAAGCATTCCATTTCTTGAAGACCAAAGAAATGGGTGCTGAGAGTTAGATAGGTAGGAAGGAAAGAAGGAAGAATGGGGTCAAAAAAACAATCTCAGAACGTCAGAGACGGTGGTCATAGCTAGAGACTGTAACGGATCACTCAGCAGAGGAATAATATTTAAAACCTGTGCACACGGTCGGGCACGCTTGTCAGCACACACACACACACACACAAACAAACACACACACATACACATACATGATGAAACAAGAAAAGCTCCAATGAGTGCAGTTACAAAGACAGAATCGGTTGTTTTGTTATTTATCTTTAAAGATGTGTGTGTTCGCATGCACGTTGAGGTGTATATAAGTCTTAGAAGAATCACATATGTACACTTTAAGAAACCATTTCTAGTATAGATCTTCGAGGTCCCCATCTACCCATGGAACACGCCAGATTTCCATTGAGCCCTATCTCGCTCTCTTAAAAATGAGACCACAGGAGCAACACCAGACCTCCGTCTCAGCTGGGGCCTTTCATTTTGTTTTTCTCTCTTTCTGTTTCAGATTGAGTTCTGGATTAAGAGTGGAGTGTTCTGCTTGCGTCTCAGGAACTTTGGAAGAGCAGCCAGTGCTTTTAACCCCTCCTGAGGCATTTTTTACTTTTAATTCATTTCTTTTTATTTCCTTTTGTGGTTTATCGAGACAGGGTTTCTCTGTGTAACAGCTCTGACTGCCCTGGAGCTCACACCTGCCTCTGCCTCCCAAGTTCTGAGACAACAGGCATTCATGCGACAAAACTGCCCGGCTCCATTTCATTTTGGGTAATGCTCTCTTTGGTTTAAATGCTGAGTCACTGTCACACAGAAAAGAGTGTAATTTATGAGAACAACACTACGTCATCCGGGCACTGTGGTGCTCGCCGGAAGATACCATCACAAGGGCAATATTGGCCCAGCCCCTCCAGTACTGGCACCAGCCATGGCGGAGGTGGGCGGTGCTCTCCCTCTCCACCTGGCCGGTGTGACAGCCAAGTTTTGGTGTTTTGTTTTGTTTTGTTTCTGTCTCCCAGTACCAGCACCCCCACACCCTCAGAACCGAGACAGGGTTTCTCGGTGTAGCGTTGGCTGTCCACTCCTGGGCTCCCTTAGTAGACCAGGTTGGCTTTAAACTCACAGCGATCTGCCTGCCTCTGCCTGCCGAGTGCTGGGATTAAAGGCGTGCACCACTATGCCATGCCTGGCTTTGTTTTTGGTTTTGTTTTCCTTTGCCTTTAATCCCAGCACTTGGGAGACATAGGCAAGAGAATCACTTCCAGTTGCAAGTCCAGCACAGGCAAGGCTACATGAGAAACCTTGTCTGGAAACAAACAAACAAACAACCAAGCAAGCAACCAAGCAAACAAACAAAAAACTATAATTTCTTTAACCCAAGAAAAGTTCTAGTTTCAAACTAGGTCAGTATACACAGCTATTTTCAAGACAGACAGGAATACATAGAGAGACTCTGTCTCCAAAATAATTCAAACACTGTGTAAGTAGAAAAATAAGTAAGTAAATACATCGATGATAGATAGATGGATAGGTAGATAGATAGATAGGATTAAAGGCCTGTGCTGTCATGCCTGGCTAAATATTTAATTCTTTACTCAACTATTTAAAAAGGATAAACTAGTCCTTTATTTAATGTATTCTCTGTACTATACTAATACATAAATACAGAGAAGTTAGACACATACATACATACACACATAGATAGATAGATGGATAGATAGATAGAAAATAGACACACAGACAGACAAATGGATACCAATCCTCATAGTTCCCTCATTTGATCACAGCAGAGTCAGACAGCTTGGTCTATGTAGAGCCAGCTACCTTCTAATGTTTATTAGTCATCAGTCAGTACTGAATCTATTTATTAGCAATGCAGCAGTGACTCTATAACCAGCCCAGAAAATCTAGTGATTCTATACCCAACACGAGAGAGGGGAGGGAGGGAGAGAGAGAGAGAGAGAGAGAGAGAGAGAGAGAGAGAGAGAGAGAGAGAATTGTGTGCGGAGGCTCTCTCTCCTGATCTAGAAAGTATACCCACCCTTTCAATAAAAAATAGAAGAAGAAAAAAATAAAATAAATAAGCAAAAACCAACAAACAAATAATAACAACCTCAAAAAAAAGACAACTAGCAGTCATTTTTTTTGCTATATAATTTGCAGGGGAAAGAAATGTGTGGGTTCACATACAGGCTCAAACATGAACAGGAGACCTACCAGACCAAAAGACAGAGCAGCCGAAGCCTGTTCTAATCGTTCGGGGTACTATTTATGTGAAATGGATTGGGGTCCTTCCTAGTCACCTCTAGCATGACCTAGAAGTGACTGACTTAAGGTGACATCAGGAAGCAGTCCATTTCTATAAGAGGAAAGAAATGGGTGCTGGGAGTGAGATAGGTAGGAAGGAAAGAAGGAAGAAAGGGGTCAAAAACCAATCTCAGCACGTCAGTGGCGGTGGTCATAGCTAGAGGCTGTGACTAATCACTCAGCTGTGGATTAATTTTTATCACACATGAACTCTCATGCTTGCATGCGCAGGCGCGCCCACACACACACACACACACACACACACACACACACACACACACACAAACACACACACACACGATGAAACAAGAAAATCTCCAATGAGTGCAGTTACGAAGACAGAGTCGGTTGTTTTGTTATTTATCTTTAAAGATGTGTGTGTATTCACACGTACGCTAGGGTGTATATAAGTCTTAGAAGAATCACATATGTACACTTTAACAATCCATTTTTAATTTAGATCCTCGAGGTCCCCATTTACCTGTGGAACACGCCAGATTTCCATTGAGCCCTATCTCGCTCTCTTAAAAATGAGACTACAGGATCCACACCAGACCTCCCTCTCAGCTGTGGCCTTTCATTTTGTTTTTCTCTCTGTTTCATATTGATTTCTGGAATAAGACTGGTGTGTTCTGCTTGCCTCTCAGGACCTTTGGAAGAGCAGCTAGTGCTTTTAACTACTCCTGAGGCATTTTTTACTTTTATTTCATTTCTTTTTATTTCTTTTTGTGGTTTTTCGAGACAGGGGTTCTCTGTGTAACAGCCCTGACTGCCCTGGAGCTCATGCCTGCCTCTGCCTCCCAAGTTCTGAGACAACAGGCATGCATGCGCCACCACTGCCTGGCTTCATTTCATTTTGCGTAATACTCTCTTTGGTTTAAATGCTGAGGGACTCTCACACAGAAAAGAGTGTAATTTATGAGAACAACACACCGTCATCCGGGCGCTGTGGTGCTTGCTGGATGATACCATCGCAAGGGCAATATTGGGCCCGCCCCTCCCGTACTGTCACTGGCCATGGCGGAGGTGGGTGGTGCTCTCCCTTTCCACCTGGTGGGTGTGACAGCCAAGTTTTGGTGTTTTGTTTTGTTTTGTTTCTGTCTCCCACTACCACCACCCCCACACCATCCACCCCGAGACAGGGTTTCTCTGTGTAGCGTTGGCTGTCCAGTCCTGGGCTCCCTTTGTAGACAAAGCTGGCCTTAAACTCACAGCGATCTGCGTGCCTCTGCCTCCTGAGTGCTGGGATTAAAGGCGTGCACCACTATGCCATGCCTGGCTTTGTTTTTGGTTTTGTTTTCCTTTGCCTTTAATCCCAGCACTTGGGACAAAGAGGCGAGAGAATCACTTGCACTTGCAAGTCCAGCAAAGGCAAGGCTACATGAGAAACCTTGTCTGGAAACAAACAAGCAAGCAAGCAAGCAAGCAAAGAAACAAACAAAAAACTACAATTTCTTTAACCCAAGAAAAGTTCTAGTTCCTAACTAGGTCAGTATACCCAGCGATTTTCAGAACAGACAGGAATACATAGAGAGACTCTGTCTCCAAAATAATTTAAACACTGTATAAGTAAATAAATAAGTAAGTAAATACATCGATGATAGATAGATAGATAGTAGATAGATGATAGATAGATAGATAGATAGATAGGATTAAAGGCATGTGGCACCATGCCTGGCTAAATATTTAATTGTTTACTCAACTATTTAAAAAGGATAAAGTAGTCCTTTATTTAGTGTATTCTCCATACTATACTAATACATAAATACATAGATGTTAGATACATACATACATACACGCATAGATAGATAGATAGATAGGTAGGTAGATAGATAGATAATAGACATACAGACAGACAAATGGATACCAATCCTCATAGTTCCCTCATTTGATCACAGCAGAGTCAGGCAGCATGGTCTAGGTACTGCCAGCTACCTTCTAATGTTTATTAGTCATCAGTCAGTACTGAATCTATTTATTAGCAATGCAGCAGTGACTCTATAACCAGCCCAGAAATTCAATGTGATTCTATACCCAGCACGAGAGGGGGGGAGGAGAGAGAGAGAGAGAGAGAGAGAGAGAGAGAGAGAGAGAGAGAGAGAGAGAGAATTGTGTGAGGAGGCTCTCTCTCCTGATATAGAAAGTATACCCACTCTTTCCATAAAAAAGAGAAGAAGAAAAAAATAAAACAAATTACCAAGCAACCAACAAACAAATAACAACAACAACAACAACAAAAGACCACTACAAACAGTAATTTATTTTGGAATATAATTTACAGGGGAAAGAAATGTGTGGGTTCACATACAGGCTCAATCATAAACAGGAGGGCAAAGAGACCAAAAGACAGTGCAGCCTATGCCTGTTGTTATCGTTCAGGGTGCTATTTATATGAAATGGTGTGGGATCCTTCCTAGTCCACTCTAGCATGACCTAGAAGTGCCTGACTTCAGGTGATATCAGGAATCAGTCCATTTCTTGAAGAGGAAAGAAATGGATGCTGGGAGTGAGATAGGTAGGAAGTAAAAAAGGAAGAATGGGGTCAAAAAACAATCTCAGCACGTAAGAGGCGGTTGTCATAGCTATAGACTGTGACTGATCACTCAGCTGAGGATTAATTTTTAACACTTGTGCACTCGTTCATGCATGCTTGCAGGCACACACTCACCCACAAACAAACACACATAAACACACATGATGAAAAAAGATAAGCTCCAATGAGTGCAGTTACAAAGACAGAATCGGTTGTTTTGTTATTTATCTTTAAAGATGTGTGTGTGTTCGCTTGCATGCTGGGGTGTATATAAGTCTTAGAAAAATCACATATGTACACTTTAACAAACCATTTCTAGTTTAGATCCTTGAGGTCCCCATCTACCCATGGAACACGCCAGATTTCCATTGAGCCCTATCTTGCTCTCTTAAAAATGAGATCACGGGAGCCACACCAGACCTCCCTCTCAGCTGGGGATTTTCATTTTGTTTTTCTCTCTTTCTGTTTTAGATTGATTTCTGGATTAAGTGTGGAGTGTTCTGCTTGCCTCTCAGGACATTTGGAAGAGCAGCCAGTGCTTTTAACTCCTCCTGAGGCATTTTTTACTTTTATTTCGTTTTATTTTATTTCTTTTTGTGGTTTTTCGAGACAGGGTTTCTCTGTGTAACAGCTCTTACTGCCCTGGAACTCACGCCTGCCTCTGCCTCCCAAGTTCTGAGACAACAGGCATGCATGCGCCACCACCGCCCGCCTCCATTTCATTTTGCTTAATGCTCTCTTTGGTTTAAATGCTGAGGCGCTGTCACACAGAAAAGAGTATAATTTATGAGAACAACACAGCATCATCGAGGCGCTGTGGTGCTTGCTGGATGATACCATCACAAGGGCAATATTTGCCCCGCCACTCCAGTACTGGCACGCGCCATGGCAGAGGTGGGCGGTGCTGTCCCTCTCCACCTGTTTGGTGTGACAGCCAAGATTTTGTGTTTTGTTTTGTTTCTGTCTCCCACTACCATATCCCCCACACCCTGCACCCCGAGACAGGTTTTCTCCGTGTAGCGTTGGCTGTCCAGTCCTGGGCTCCCTTTGTAGACCAGGCTGGCCTTAAACTCACAGCAATCTGCCTGCCTCTGCCTCCTTAGTGCTGGGATTAAAGGCATGCAGCACTATGCCATGCCTGGCTTTGTTTTTGGTTTTGTTTTCCTTTGCCTTTAATCCCAGCACTTGGGAGACAGAGGCGAGAGAATCACTTGCACTTGCAAGTCCAGGACAGGAAAGGCTACACCAGAAACCTTATCTGGAAACAAACAAACAAGCAAGCAAGCAAGCAAGCAAGAAAAAACTACAATTTCTTTAACCCAATGAAAGTTCCAGTTCCAAACTAAGTCAGTATACACAGCGATTTTCAAGACAGGCAGGAATACATAGAGAGACTGTGTCTCCAAAATAATTTAAACACTGTGTAAGTAGATAAGTAAGTAAGTAAATACATCGATGATAGATAGATAGATAGATAGATAGATAGATAGATAGATATATAGATAGATAGGATTAAGGGTGTGTGCCACCATGCCTGGCTAAATATTTAATTCTTTACTCAAATATTTTAAAAGATTAAACTAGTCATTTATTTAGTGTATTCTCTGTACTATACTAATACATAAATACACAGATGTTAGATACATACACACATACACCCATGGATATATAGATAGATAGAGAGAAAGAGATACAGAGATAGAAAGATAATACACACACAGACAGACAAATGGAGACCAATCCTCATAGTTCCCTCATTTGATCACCACAGAGTCAGGCAGCCTGGTCTAGGGAGTGCCAGCTACCTTCTAATGTTTATTAGTCATCAGTCAGTACTTAATCTATTTATTAGCAATGCAGTAGTGACTCTACAACCAGCCCAGAAAATCAATGTTATTCTATACCCAGCACGAGAGGGGGGGGGGGAGAGAGAGAGAAATCTTGACTAAAAGAAATAACTGGCTGGGCGTGGTAGCACACACCTTTAATCCTAGCACTCGGGAGGCAGAGGCAGGTGAATCGCTGTGAGTTCGAGGCCTGCCTGGTATACAAAGCGAATCCAGGACAGCCAAGGCTACACAGAGAGACCCTGTCTCAAAAAAAAAATCCAAACATAAATAAATGAATAAATAAATAAATAAATAAATAAATAAATGGGAAAAAATGGAACCAAAATCCAGAAAAAGGAAAGTATTTTCTCTGTCCGTAAGCAATTTTAAGTTGTTATACCATTCATTCTGCGTACTTTGGGTTAAACTTTGTGTTCCTAAGAAAAGTGTCCGTTTTCAAAGAATAGCCAAATGGTTCTTATGTGTGGTGCCTGATTTTCAAACTTTTCAAAAAGCATGGCCTGCCTGCCTGCCTTCCTTGAATTTTCAGCACCCCGGAAGCAGAGGCAGACAGATCACTGTGAGTTCGAGGCCAGCTGGTCAGCCAGCCAGCCTGCCTGCCTGCCTGCCTGCGTGTCTGTCTGTCTCTCTGTCTGTCTGTGTCAAACCAAACCAAAGGAAACAAAGTAGCAGGGCCTGCCATGCATCTGGGCCATAGGAGGACAATAAAGCCTCACTGGGTTGTATATAGACCATGATGAGTTTGGGGATAGGAAACTATGATTGGAAGGCATGGTAGGAAATTAAAAATCGATTAAATTGAGAGTCCTGCCCCTCCGCAAACCTAATCGAACAAACAGTCAGTCAGTCTTGAAACCCTCAGGTAGCGAGTGTCTAAGCCAACTGTACGCTTTCATCCATCGAGAGTGTGCTTGGTTAAAAGAAACTGAAAAAAGAAAAAGAAAAACAAAGATGGGCGGGGGCTGGAGAGAGACGGCTCAGTGGTTAAGAGCACTGTCTGCTCAATTCCCAGCTCCCACATGGCAGCTCCCACCTGTCTGTCTTTAACTCCAGGTCTAAGGTTATCTGACACTTTCATGCCTGCCTTGTTCTTAGAAGTCGGAAGCAATTTTGGAGATGCATCACAGTACAGGATCACCTCCAAGAAAGCCCACATGGCTAATGAGCTCCTTGAACAAGATAGCCCTCGGCATGCCTGGCAGTTGCGCGCAGCCGAGCCAAAGAGTTTCTCATTCATGAAATAAAATAAAATACAAAATCCAAACCTTAGCCCAGAAATGATGATGTGGCTGGTGTGCCTGAAACAAAAATATAGGTATGCGATCCAACAGGAACAGGAACAGGAACAGGTCTCTCTCAACACCAGGAGGACCTCACCTATCTTGGTCTCCACTGGTAAAGAACCATCCCACCCCCCCTCGTACTCAAAAGGTGAGCTATAAATTGGGCAGCTCTCTCCACACATCAGTGGAAAGTCTAGCCAGCACTCAGCTTGGAGGCAGAGGCAGGTAGATCTCCATGAGCCTGGTCTACAGAGTGACTTCCAGGAGCTGTCACACAGGGGAAACCTCTATCTTGAACCCTCCCACCCTCCACCCCTCCTAAAAGGGTGGAAAAATCACTTTTCTTCGGGAAGAAGTGGACACTAACCAGTCTGCAAAGAGGTGTGTGTGTGTGTGTGTTTGGGGGGTGGGGTGGGTGTTCCTCTTTACTTCTGAAAGAAACAGTGAGTCAAGCAAAGCCTTCCTTTGATTTTTATCCTCACATTGTGGGATTACATTGCAAGAGGAAGACTAGAGGAGTCAGAGGTGGTTCTTTCTAAGTAAACATTAAAGACTATATCTTCAACTGGAGCAAGTGAGGGTTTGTTGTTGTTGTTGTTGTTGTTGTTGTTGTTGTTTTCCTTTTCTTGTGGGGGGCAAGTTCTAAAACATTCCCTCTGAAAGCAAACTGAACTCATGCACCAGGAGAATCATGTCTCAGCAGTTAAGAGTACCGGCTGTTCTGACACACTCCTTGTGAGTACCAGTAGTCCACAGATAGATGCAAGCACAGCCAGACAAGCCGAGAAACAAATAAATACCTGGAAACTAATTCTTTATCCATTTATTCACATTATTTTATTGAGTCAGTGTTAGTGAAAGAGGGCTGGGAGGTAGGGAGAGTACCAGCTATGGGTCAGGAGGGGAGGGTTGTCTTCTTATGCTGTGAGGATGAAGTTTCATCCGTCAGTCCAGATGGGCTGGCTTTTTTCTCCAAGAAGAATCTTCCTTCTGGCCTCTCCCTCCTACATGGAGGCAAGAAAGCAAGCAGAGAAAACGGCTGTCAAGTTGGGACCCATAAAGCAAGTGTCCATTCCACAAATGCTGACAGGAAGTGGAGGGGGAGAGAGAGAGAGAGAGAGAGAGAGAGAGAGAGAGAGAGAGAGAGAGGTGGGAAAGGGGGGGAGAGACCTGCATCTAACACACAAAGTTTTAGATAACACAATGCTTCCCAATGTCTTTTCCCTGTTTCTCTTCCCCACCTTCAGCAAATGACATCACCTCCCCCCCACACATACACACAGTAAGGGGGGGAGCGCGTATCTGTGATCAGACCTGGAACAAAACAGAAAACTATGGTAGTCTGCTATTTCTGGAGCAAACACTGGACCTCTCTTCAAGGCGATCTGGTGTCTTCTTCTGGCCTGCATATAAACATAGAGAAAGTAATGAATGAATGAATGAATGAATGAATGAATAAGTAAATAAATAAAATAGCTCCTGGAGGAGGTAGAGAAAGATTATGGTGCCCTCTTCTGGCCTGCAGGTGCAGATAGATAGATAGACAGATAAATAGAAAGAAAGAAAGAAAGAAAGAAAGAAAGAAAGTTCGATCTTCACAGACTGAGTAATTAACCACATATTTATTAATAAATGGCTGCAGGAGGAGGAGGAGGAGGAGGTGGAGGAGGAGGAGGAGAAAGATATCTGGTGCACTCTTCTGGCCTGCCCGTATATATATCTGCAGATAGAGAAGCATAGGATAGATAGATAGATAGATAGATAGATAGATAGATAAACAAATAGATAGCTTGATAGATAGATAAACAAATAGACAGATAAATAAATAAATGGATAGAAAGTTAGGCAAATGAATGAATAAACAAACACAAAAATAAACAAGTAAATAAATAAACAAATAAGTTAATTAATTAATTAATTAATTAATTAGTAATTAGCCCGCCCATCCCCCTCCCCCCAGTGGCATGGGAAAACAAAAAAACAAACCAAACTTCATCAAACTTCCGCAGTTAGGCAGAAGGGACAACTGGTCGACCTCCATGGTTATAGGACTCGCATCAGTTGTGTATACAGATATATATATATATATTTTTTATAATATATTATTTTAAAAAATAAGAGTCCAGAAGGGACATCTGGTCGACCTGAGGTGTCCCAAATGAGAGCGCGCGACTCCCCATGTAGGACTACTGGTCTACCCGGTCTCTGGGGAGAAGGGCGGGGTGATCCCCAACTTCCAGGCGGGTCGGGGCGTGAGCGATGCAAAATGGATAAAGCCTACCCCGCCCCCCCCCAGCGGTCACACTGCTGCCACTGCCTTCGCCTCACACCCCGGCTTGGCCAGGGTCGGAGTGGGGGCGGGCAGGAAGAGGCGGCAGTGGCGACGCGGGCAGGGGTCACTTTCTCCTGGAGAGGCGGAGGGGAAAAACTGGAACCCGTTGTTCGGGAGACAGGGGGAGTGAGAGAACTGCGGACGGGCCGCCAAGACAAACCCTTGTGTCCAGGGCTGACTTTCAGTAGATAACAGCGAGGGAGCTGCTCTGCAATGTAGAAACCCCAACCCAGAAGCAGGTCGTATATGATTGGTTTAGCGCCAGGTTCCACAGGAACTTGCCCTGATGTGACAGGCGAGAGGGTGGCCCCCTTTCCCGCCGCGCCCCATTTCCCTGGACGAATGGCTCTCCGCACCAGACCCCGGTCCCAACGTGTGGTGGGGAAGACCGCTGGCAGGCCGTTGGCGACACCCCAGGGAGAGGGCGCACGCGCGACAGCGATGACGACGGACCGCCAGTGGGGACGGACGGGGACCCGGCTATCCGGGGCCAACCGAGGCTACTTCGACATTGCCGTATCGTTCTGCCTGGGCAGGATTCTAACTTAGAGGCGTTCAGTCATAATCCCACAGAAGGGGGAAAGAGGGCAAGAGTCGGAGAGAGCCACAGGAGGAAGAGAAGGACCACACACCCACATGCCGAGTCCCTACAGGCCCCGCCGACCCCCCCCCCCCGATCCCGTGGGCGGAGAGGTGACCTCCCCAGGGGTCTTTAAACCTGCGCGCCGGAACACGACAGCCAGGTACCCGGAAAGGTTTGGGGAGGACACGCAAGGTCAGAAAGTCCGGGAGGGGACGGATGCCGGACCCATCGCGGCCATCTCCGACCACATGCGACACGCTCAGG
>NC_140489.1:127223402-127265902 GCF_964271855.1 Acomys minous
ACCAATCCTCATAGTTCCCTCATTAGATCACAGCAGAGTCAGGCAGCCTGGTCTGGGTAGTGCCAGCTACCTTCTAATGTTTATTAGTCATCAGTCAGTACTGAATCTATTTATTAGCAATGCAGCAGTGACTCTATAACCAGCCCAGAAATTCAATGTGATTCTATACCCAGCAAGAGAGGGGAAAGAGAAGAGAGAGAGAATTGTGTGACGAGGCTCTCTCTTCTGATCTAGAAACAATACCCACCCTTTCAATAAAAAAGAGAAGCAGAAAAATATAAAATAAATAACCAGCCAACCAACAAACAACAACAACAACAACAAAAAGACCACTACAAGCAGTAATTTGTTTTGGAATATAACTTAAAGGAAAAAGAAATATGTGGATTCACATACAGTCTCAAACATAAACAGGAGAGCAACGAGAACAAAAGACAGAGCAGCCGATGCCTGTTCTTATCGTTCAGGATACTATTTATGTGAAATGGTTTGGGGTCCTTCCTAGTCCCCTCTAGCATGACCTAGAAGTGACTGACTTAAGGTGACATAAGGAAGCAGTCCATTTCATGAAGAGGAAAGAAATGGGTGCTGGGAATGAGATAGGTAGGAAGGAAAAAAGGAAGAATGGGGTGAAAAAAGAATCTCAGCACGTCAGAGGTGGTGGTTATAGCTAGAGACTTTGACTGATTTCTCAGCTGGGGCTTAATTTATAACACCCGTGCTCCGGTGCCCGCGCACACATACACACACACACACACACACACACACACACACACACACACACACACACACACACAGACACGACGAAAGAAGAAAAGCTCCAATGAGTTCAGTTACAAAGACAGAATCGGTTGTTTTGTTATTTAACTTTAAAGATGTGTGTGTGTGTTCGCATTCACGCTGGGGTGCATATAAGTCTTAGAAGAATCACATATGTACACTTTAACAATCCATTTCTAGTTTATATCCTCGAGGTCCCCATCTACCCATGGAACACGCCAGATTTCCATTGAGCCCTATCTCTCTCTCTTAAAAATAAGACCACAGGAGCCACACCAGACCTCCCTCTCAGCTGGGGCCTTTCATTTTGTTTTTCTCTCTTTCTGTTTTAAATTGATTTCTGGATTAAGAGTGCAGTGTTCTGCTTGCCTCTCAGGGTCTTTGGAAGAGCAGCCAGTGCTTTTAACCCCTCGTCAGGCATTTTTTCTTTTATTTTGTTTATTTTTATATCTTTTTGTGCTTTTCCGAGACAGGGTTTCTCTGTGTAACAGGTCTGACTGCCCTGGAGCTCTCGCCTGCCTCTGCCTTCCAAGTTCTGAGGCAACAGGCATGCGTGCGCCACCACCGCCCGGCTCCATTTTATTTTGGGTAATGCTCTCTTTGGTTTAAATGCTGAGGCGCTGTCACACAGAAAAGAGTGTAATTTATGAAAACAACACACCGTCATCCGGGCTCTGTGGTGCTCGATTTATGATACCACCTCAAGGGCAATATTGGCTCCGCCCCTCCAGTACTGGCACAGGCCATGGCGGAGGTGGGCGGGGCTCTCCCTCTCTACCTGGTGGGTGTGACAGCCAAGTTTTTGTGTTTTGTTTTTTTGTTTCTGTCTTCCACTACTACCACCCCACACCCTCCACCCCGAGACAGGGTTTCTCGGTGTAGCATTGGCTGACCAGTCCTGGGCTCCCTTTGTAGACCAGGCTGGCCATGAACTCACAGCGATCTGCCTGCCCCTGCCTCCAGAGTGCTGGGATTAAAGGCATAGCCAGGTGGTGGTGGCACAAGCCTTTTTTCAATCCCAGCACTCGGGAGGCAGAGACAGGTGGATTGTTGTGAGTTTTAGGCCAGCCTCATCTACACAGCACATCCAGGACAGCCAAGGTTCCATAAAGAAACGCTATCTTCAGGAACCCAAACCAAAACCAAACCAAAAGAACAAAAAAATTTAGACCTAGGAGCTACACCAGACCTCTGAGATGGTTCCTTCCATTTTATTTACCTTTTTTTCATTTCATTATTTTTTATTTATTTTTTTTGGGGGGGGCGGGGGCAAGGGATTCGTTTTTCACGTTAGAGTTTCTCTGTGTAGCCTTGACTGTCCTGGACTTACTTGACTTTGTAGACCAGGCTGTACTAAAATTTACGGAAATCCAACTGCCTCTGCCTCCTGAGTCCTGGGATTATTGGCATTCGCCACCACAGCCTGGCCTTATTTGAATTTTTTTCTGTGCATCATTCTGTATGAATGTGTCAGATCCCTTCTAGTGGCGTTACAGACAGTTGTGAGCTGCCGTGTGGGTGTTGGGAATCCAACCCAGGTCCTTTGGAAGAGGTGATAGTGCTCCTCACCACCGATCCATCTCTCTAGTCCCATTTGCTTTGTCTTCATGATCTCTTTCTTTGAATTCTGAGGCACCACCACACAGGGGGGAAAACATTTCCGAAGTGATCTTCTCTGTTCTCTGTGTTTACCATCCCTCTAGATGGCAGGGTCTTAAATCCAATTCACATGGGGTGGGGGGCAGTGGGGCAGAGCAAATGGTTGAGGGCGTTGTGGGCCAGGGGCACAAGGTGGAGGAGGGGCACTTGCAGGCACACGGGGGACAGCGGGGGATTGTGAGGAGCCTCTCACCCCTGACCTAGAAAATACCCTTTAAATTAAAAGTGTAAAAAAACAGTACTACAAACACACATTTGTTTTGGAATATAATTTATGGTAGAAAGAAATGTGTGGGTTCGCATACAAGCTCAAACCTACACAAGAGACTGGAGAGACCAAAAGGCAGTGCAGCCTATGCCTGTTCTTTTCGTTCAGGGTACTATTTATGTGAAATGGGTTGGAGTCCTTCCTAGTCCCCTCTACCATGACCTAGAAGTGTGACTGTCTTAAGCTGAAATCAGGAAGCAGTCCATTTCTGGAAGAGGAAAGAAAGGGTTGCTATGAGTTCAAGGGCCAGCCTTGTCTACAAAGTGAGTCTAGGATTGCCAAATCTACACAGAGAAACCCTGTCTCAAAAAAAAACAAACAAAGAAACATAAAAAATCTTAGAGGAATCCCACACGCATCTGCCCGGTATGGTATGGTGGCACACGCATTCAATCGCAGCACTTGGGAGGCAGAGGCAGGTGGATCACTGTGAGTTCGAGGCCATCTCGGTCTACAAAGTGAGTCCAGGACAGCTAAAGCTACACAGAGAATCCCTGTCTGAAAAAAAAAGTAAAGATGAGACCATAGGAGCAACACCAGACCTCCCCCTCAGCTGGGTCGTTTCATTTTGTTTTTCTCTCTTGCTGTTCTCTTTGAGTTCTGCATTAAGTGTGCAGTGTTCTGCCTGCATATCCACCTGCAGGCCAGGGGAGGGCGCCAGGTCTCCTCATAAATGGTTATGAGCCACCACGTGGCTGCTGGGAACTGAAGGCTATACCTTCCCAAGAGCAGCCAGTGCTCTTCAACCCTGACGCATTTTTATTTTTGTTATTTTTATTTTTTATGTTTGTGGTTTTTCGAGACAGGGTTTCTCTGTGCAACAGCTCTGGCTGTCCTGGAACTCACGGAGATCCACCGGCCTCTGCCTCACAAGCGCCGGGAGTAAAGGCGTGAGCCGCCATTTTATGTTTCTTAATGTTCTCTTTTGTTTACATGCTGAGGTGCTGTCACACAGAAAGGAGTATAACTTATAAGAAAAATGTACCATCATCCAGATGCTGTGGCACTCACTGTTAGATAAAAATAATGACATGGATGGGAAAAACAGTACAAATAAAACAACAACACAAAAATGCACATAAAATTTACTGAATCATTAATAAAGAATAAGCAATGAAACGTGGGCTTACAAACAGGCAAAAAGATAAGAAAGAGAAATATGGTTAGAGAGACCCTAAGGCAGTGTAGCCATGAATTGAGAAACTGATCATTTTATTTTCACTAATTACAACAGAAAACAAAAAGAGAATTGACTGGTCTGGAACTTTTCCTGTCTCAGGCAGACTTATTTAGTTAGTTTTGGGTTCTTTGAGAGCTAGTTTCTTTGTGTAGCCTTCACACACAAACACACACACACACACACACACACAAGCAGGGGGGTGGGGGGCGAGCATGAAGGGGAAGGAGAGAAAGAGAGAGAGAGAGAGAGAGAGAGAGAGAGAGAGAGAGAGAGAGAGATAGAGAGAGAAACCCTATGTAAAATAACGTGTCTGACTGGAGTTCAGGGTGTAAAGAAGGTGAGATATCCATAGGGCCTTATGAATGTCCATTGGCAGTCAGAGGGAGACAGATAGACTGTGAATTCAGGTGGCTAGTCTGGCCTAAATAGTGAATTCAGAGACAATAAATGCTACATAAAGTGACTGACCCTGTCTGTGAAAAACCAAACAAACAGCAAACAAATGAGAGTTTTCCTGTGAAACCTGAAAATGCCCGACTTTCACATCAGCCAGCCATGAAGGCTGCTCGATCTCCACCTCCAAGGAGAAGTAGGGTGTAACTAGAAGATAATTAAGAGATAAGCAGTCAAGCAGCAGCCTCACCCGCCCTTTCTGACACAAGGTCAAAGGGTAAACTTCAACTTTTGCTTTTTTTCCTTTGAAAGGAATAGGAATTGTTCTGGCCTGTAAGTCTGTGTGCGTGTGTGTGTGTGTGTGTGTGTGTGTGTGTGTGTGTGTGTGTGTCTTTTTTTTCCAAAAACAGGGTTTCTCTGTGTATCCTTGGCTGTCCTGTCCTAAACTCGCTCTGTAGACTGCGCCCACCTAAAACTTATAAAGACGCCTGCCTGCCTCTGCTTCCTGAATGCTGGGATTAAAGGCCTGCTCCACCACATCCAGCTTTGTTTCTGTTTTTTTTCTTTTTTTTTGTTTTTTTCCCTCCAGTGTTCACATCCACTTCCATCCATATGAGTCTGGTGTGTGAGAGTGGTCAGTGAGTGGCCACTCTTGAACACATAACCAAAACAAAACAAAACCAAATTATCAAACGGGAAAGGCAAAAGCAGGCCAATCTCTGTTTCCAGGCCAGACTGGCCTACAGTGAAAGTTCAAAGACAGCCATGCCCATCACAAACAAGCCTGTCTGGTTTGGTTGGTTCGTTGGGTTTTTTTTGGTTTTTTTTTTTGAGGCAGGTTTTCTCTGTGTAGCCTTGGCTGTCTTGGACTTACTTTGTAAACCAGGCTGGGCTCGAACTAACAGATCTACCTGCATCTGCTTCCAGAGTGCTGGTATTTAAAGCCTGTGTGTTTTTAATTCCCTATTACTTTATTTTCCATTCAATTTGATTTTATAAGGTAGCTCTCTCTCTCTCTCTCTCTCTCTCTCTCTCTCTCTCTCTCTGTGTGTGTGTGTGTGTGTGTGTTTGTGTAAATGACCATGTGTGATCTGATACCCTCATCCTTTATGATTGCTCCTACAAACCATGATTGAACCTTGGTCTCTGATGAGTAGCTAACCCAAACCCTAACAGGGCCAACCCCTCAGGCCATACAAAGTGAAAGTAGAATAAACAGAGAGCTGTGAAAACAGGGGAAACCTTCCTTCTCTAACAGGGAGGCCCAAGTGAAAGAGAGCGAAAGTGACCTCCTGACAAATCAGTTAGTGGAAAATCAGTAAGGGAAGGCAGCGTCGGGGAGGGAGGCTCCTTTTGAAAACACTTCACTGCTTTGGGTCCCTCCTTTGTTGTGTCTGCTGTTGCCACCAATGCTGTTCCTGCCCAGCCCCAACTTCTGGTCTCAGACTAAATACAGAGTTAGAGCAAATTAAAGCACCAGTCCAATGGTTCTAGAGATGATCTTCTCTTTCCAGCTGCTGGGTGCTGACATGACAGGCATGCATGGATTAAGTGTATGCAGCACTAAGAGGATGGAGCCCATGGCTTTGGAAGCACCATAAGCCATGGCTTCCCCTTCCCCTTCCCCCCTGCACCCCAACTTAGGTAAAGGCATTGGAACAACCATCCATGAGGCTTGGCCCCACAGGGCAGTTCCAGAGAAATCAGACAGCCTCACGCAGACATACTTGCATTCAAAATCGAAACAGAAAGGACAAAAAACAAACCAAAAACAATAACAACAACAACAACAAACAGATGCGCATAAAAATAATAAGAAGAAAATAAGGAGAAATGAAATATGGATTTACAGAGAAAGAAAATAGAAAAAAAAAGCAAAAGTAAAAATACAAAAAACCATATGATTAGGTATCAGGGAGACCTTGCCTAAGACAGGCAGAGCAGCAATGAATTGATCATTTTAATTTTCATGTTATTAGTTGTAATTAACCCCAGCACTCAGGAGGCAGAGGCAAAAGAGGCAAGCAGATCTTTGTCTACAACAGAGAAGCCCTGACTCAAACAAAAGGAAACAAAAAAAAAACTAAACAACAACAACAATAGACACACAGATAAAGAAATCATTTAAAAGGGAAGACATGAAATATGGATTTACAGAGAGAGAGAGAGAGAGAGAGAGAGAGAGAGAGAGAGAGAGAGAGAGAGAGAGAAAAGTAAAAAAACAAAACAGCATCAACAACAACAACAACAACAAAAGCCAAAACCTTAGGGTCAGGGAGACCCTAAGGCAGAGCAGCAAGGAACTGATCACTTCATTTTTCATTACATTAGTTGTAATTAAAATCTGAAATAAGACTACCACACCTCTAATCCCAGCACTTGGGAGGCAAAGCCAAGAGGATCGCTGTGAGTTGGAGGCCAGCCTGGTCTCCAAAGCAAGTCCAGGACAGCCGAGGCTACATGAGAAACCCTGTCAGGAAACAAACAAGCAAACAAAAAACTACAATTTCTTTAACCCCAAGAAAAGGTCTAGCTCCAACCTAGTATGCACAACGATTTCCAAGACAGAAAGGAAAACATAGAGAGACACTGTCTCCAAAATAACTTAGTAGATAAGTAAGCAAGCAAGCAAGCAAATACATAGGTGATATATAGATAGATGATAACAGACACACAGACAGACAAATGGAGACCAATCCTCACAGTTCCCTCATTTGATCACGGCAGAGTCAGGCAGCCTGTTCTACGTAGTGTTGGCTAGAATGTTTATTAACAATTAGTAAAACTTTTATGTATTAGTAATGCAGCAGTGACTTTTTAACCAATCCACAAAATCAGTGTGATTCTATACCCAGCACTAAAGAGAGAGAGAGAGAGAGAGACAGAGACAGAGACAGAGACAGAGACAGAGACAGAGACAGAGACAGAGAGAGATCTTGACTTGAAGAAATTACTGAAAGCCAAGCGGTGGTGGCTCATGCCTTTCTTTAATTCCAGCACTCAGGAAGCAGAGGCAGGTGGACTGCTGTGAATTCAAGGACAGGCTGTTCTACAAAGTGAGTCCAGGACAGCCAAGGCTACACAGAGAAACCCTGTCTCCAAAAACCAAAACCAGAAAAGAAATAAGAGAAAAAAGAAAAAAGAAACAACTGAAGAGACATTAAAAAATAAATAAATAAATAAATAAATAATATTACACACATTATTCGTGTGTGATAAAACAGGGCCCACACAATCTCAGAAGAAAGAAAGAAGGAAAAAAAGAAAAAGGGAAAGAAGGAAGGAAAGAAGGAAGGAAGGAAGGAGGGAAGGAAGGGTGAAAAAATTAAATATCTCAGACTGTGTGCACAAAAATACATGGGTTGTGGGGTGTGGGGGGGCAGTGTTGAGTGGGTGGGGAGGGGGGAGAAAGCAGCTCATTAGACAGGCCCTCATTGTCCTGCCTCTGTGTTCCATGAACACTCAAATCTCTTACAACTCAGTGAATCGCAAAAAGAAAAAGAAAAAAGAAAGAGGAAAGGAAAGGAAAAAAATTCCCGACTATACATTGATGCAACCAGTCACTACCTTCTGATTTGTCTGATTCTTCAAGATTCTTCTGTGGTGCACTGATGTGAGATCACTCACCTGTATGCTTATGTGTGCCATGGTCTGATTTAGAAGTCAGAGATCTACCTTCACAGTGCATGGATTAAAGCAATGAAGTACCAAGGCCAATTTGATTTCTTTTTTTGGTTTTTTTTTTTTTTTTTTTTGGTATTTTGAGACAGAATTTCTCTGTGTAGCCTTGGCTGTCCTGGATTCGCTTTGTAGACCAGACTGGCCTGGAGCTCACAGCGATCTGCCTGCCTCTGCCTCCCGAGTGCTGGAATTAAAGGCATGTTCAACTGATGCTCAGCCAAACAAGTATCTTTTTAAAAAATATACAAATTAAATACATATAAGCATGAACATAATTCACGCGTGATAATACAGAGGCCACACAAGCTAAATATTTAATTCATTACTCAGCTATTTATAAAGGATAAACTAGTCCTTTATTTAGTGTAGCCTCCATACTACACTAATACATAAATACAAAGATGATAGATAGATAGATAGATAGATAGATAGATAGATAGATAGGGGAGGCACAGACAGACAAATGGAGACCAATGTTTATTAGTCATCAGTACTGATTCTATTTATTAGTAATGCAGAATGAGTCTAACCAGTCCACAAAAACAGTATGATTCTACTATATTCAGCACTACAGGCATACAGTGGGATGGGAGTGCCGGGGGTAGGGAGAGGAGATGCGGGGAGGGAGAGGGAGATGGAGAGGGAGAGACCTTGACTCAAAGAAATAACTAAAAGCCAGGGGGTGGCGGCGCAGGGCTTTCTTTTATCCCAGGAGAGTCAGGCAGATTGCTGTGAGTTTAAGGCCAGCCTAGTCTACAAACTGAGTCCAGGACAGCCAAGCCTACGCAGAATCTCTGTCTCAAAAAACAGAAACAACAACCAAAATAAATAAATAAATAAATAACCATAGAGATGAGTACAAAATAAATGAGAGAATGAATGAATGAATAAAAGTATGAACATAATTCATGTGTGATAAAAGAGGGGCCACACAAGATGAAAGAAAGAAGGAAAGAAAGAATTAAGTATCTCAGCAACAGCTATCAATAGCACTTTATGGATGTCAGATGGGAGACAGGGAGAGGCAGATATGCTGTCAATAGTGAACGCTGGGGCTGGAGAGATGGCTCAGTGGTTAAGGACACTGTTCTGCCTAGAAACAACATGCATGGTGGCTCACAACCATCTATAATGTGATCTGATGCCTTCTTCTGGCCTGCCGGTGTATGTACATGCAGGCACAGACCTGTATATGTAATAGTCAAGAAATCTTCAAAAAGGAAAAAACAAAACAAAACAAAAAACCCAGTGAATTCTGAGACAATAAAGGCTACATAAAGAGACTGGCACCATCTCTTAAAACGAAAGGAAACAAAACAAAAACCATCTGGGCGTGGTGGTGGCACACACCTTTAATCCCAGCACTCACTGCTGAGGCAGGGAGGGGCAGGCAGATCACTGTGAGTTTGAGGCCAGACTGGTCTACAATGTGATTCCAGGACAGCCAAGGCTACTATTCCAAGAAACTCTGTCGGGGAAGGGGAAGGGGAAGGGGAGGGGGGACCAAAAACCAAATGAGCATTTCCCTGTGACACTTGAAAACGGCAGACTTTCCACATCGGCCACGGAGGCCTCTCCACCTCCAAGGAGAAACTAAGGTGTCACTGGAAGGTAATCAAGAGATAAGAAGTTCAGTACCCTACCCTTTCTGGCATAAGGTCAAAGGCTGAGGGAGGAGTGATGATGACCTTGAACTGACTTCAGATCCTTTTTCACTCAACCCAAGCAGATATTGATAAAACTTGAGCTTGTCTGGGGTGGCCCACAGCTCCCTTCCTGGCACTTGGGGGCCAGAGGCTGGTGGGTCGCTCCGAATCCGAGGCGAGCCTGGCAATACAGAGAGGATTCTGAGAAAGCCAAGGCATATTAGTTATGCCCCTGCATGCCTGCACCAAATCTGACTCTAAACGTGAAGCCCTTCAATGCACAGAAAAGACAAACCAAAGCAAAATGGCAGACTGGTCTGCAGAGCAAGCTGCGCGACAGCCAGGGCTGTTGCATCGAAACGCTACCCCTGAAAACAAGTAAACACCTACACAAAAAATTGCAGTCCTTGGGAGGTGAGGGCAAGTGAACCTCTGAGTCTGTGTCCAGTTTGGTCTACCGAGTGACTTCCAGGACAGCCACGACTACAAAGAGGGACCCTTGACTTCACAGAAAACAGAAAACAAAACAGAAATCCAACACGTAGCCGGGCTTAGTGGCGCCCACCCGTGCCTGCCCTCCATTCTTCCCAGCGCTCAGGAGGCAGAGGCGGGCAGCAGGCTGGCTAAGTGCTGTGACTGACAGGCAGGCCAGCCTGGTCTACAGAGCGAGTCTGGGGCAGCCAAGGCCACACAGAGAGACCCTGTCTCGAACCCCTCCCACCCAAAAAGCAAAACAATTCCAACATTTGGCACGCAGAAGACAATGAATCGCTGGCTCAGTGTGAGTTCGGCCTGCTCTAAAGAGTGAGTTCCAAGATGGCCAGGACTACTAGACAGAGAAACCCTTGACTGCTGCACAGAAACGAAACAAAACAAAACAAAATTCCAACACTGCAAATCCAGATACAGGACAATCTCTGTATCCAGCCCATACTGGTCTACAGAGAAAGTTGCATGACAGTCATGGCTATTACAAGCAAACCCTGCCTGAAAAACAAAATTAACTAACTAGCTAACTAACTAGCTAGCTAGCTAGATAAATGAAGAAATAACAACCTATGTGGAACCAAAACCCAAAGCTTGTTTGCTTTGCTTTCTGTGAGACAGGGTTTCTCTGTGTAGCTATATATATATATGTTTTTCGAGACAGGGTTTCTCTGTGTAGCCTTGGCCATCCTGGACTCACTTTGTAGACCAGGCTGGCCTCGAACTCACAGCGATTTGCCTGCCTCTGCCTCCCAAGTGTTCGGATTAAAGGCATGCGACACCACGCCCGGCTCATTTATTTATCTTATAAGGTAAATATTTAATTCTTTTGAACAAGTATTTAATTCTTTACTCAACTACTTAGAAACGATAAACTATTCTCCATACCCTATGTAACCTTGGAAATCCCTAACTAGATGAGGCCTGCCTCCAGCTCACAGAGATTCACCAGCCTCTACCTTCAGAGCTATGGGATTAAAGACATACAGGACCACACAGTTGGCTTCTTTAAGTTCTGGTTTCAGAACTTTAACCCAATTTGCATGTGCCAAATGATAGGGTAGCCTCTGCTGATCTGTACAGTCCCCCTTGCTCCATGAACAGACATACCACATAAAAGTTGTAACTCACTGTCTTAAAACAAAACAAACAACAGCAACATAAATAAATAAATAAATCAATCAATCAATAAGAGCTGGAGAGGTGGCTCAGAGGTTAAGAGCACTGACTGCTCCTCCAGAGGTCCTGATTTGCATTCATACCGAGCACACTGTGGCTCACAACCATCTATAATGTGATCTAATGTCCTTCTCTGACAGGCAGACATACAAGCAGGTAGAGAGAACACTGTATACAAAATAATAAATAAAGACATATTTTTTTAAACTGAAAATAAACTTTTAAAATAATAATAATGACAGGAAAAAAAACCTAGTTCAAACTAGTTCAGAATCTTTCAGTAGCCAGGCTTTGGTGGCACACACTTTTCTTTAATCCCAGCACCCAGGAGACAGAGACAGATGTTTCTTTGTGAGTTTGAGGCCAGCTTGGTCTACACAGTGAGTCAAGGACAGCCAAGGCTACATAGAGAAACCCTGTCTCCAAAAACAAAAACCAAAACACAAACCAAACAAAATTAGACTAAGGAACAACAGCAGACCTCTGAGATGGTTCCTTTTGTTTGAATTCTAAGGCCCAGCCACACAGAAAAGAAATTCTTCAAAAGTGATCTCTGTGTTTACCATTCCTCTAGATGGCAGGGACATAAATCCAATTCACACGTGTGTGTGTGTGTGTGTGTGTGTGTGTGTGTGTGTGAGAGAGAGAGAGAGAGAGAGAGAGAGAGAGAGAGAGAGAGAGAGAGAGAGAGAGAGAGAGAATTGTGTGAGGAGGCTCTCTCTCCTGATATAGAAAGTATACCCTTTCAATAAAAAGGAGAAGAAAAAAATAAGATAAATAACCAACCAACCAATAAACAAACAAATAACAAAAACAACAAAAACAAAAACAAAAACAAAAGCAAAAACTACTACAAGCAGTCATTTGTTTTGGTATATAATTTACAGAAGAAAGAAATGTGTGGGTTCACATACAGGCTCAAACATAAAAAGGAGAACAACGAGACCAAAGGACAGAGCAGCCAATGCCTGTTCTTATCGTTCAGGGTTCTATTCATGTGAAATGGTTTGGGGTCCTCCCTAGTCCCCTCCAGCATGACCTAAAAGGGACTGACTTAAGGTGACATCAGGAAGCAGTCCATTTCTGGAAGAATAAAGAAGTGGGTGCTGTGAGTGAGATAGGTAGGAAGGAAAGAAGGGAAAAGGGGGTAAAAAAACAATCTCAGCACATCAGTGGTGGTGATCATAGCTAGAGACTGTGACTGATCATTCAGCTGAGGATTTTTTTTTTTGTTTTTTGAGACTGGGTTTCTCTGTATAGCATTGGCTGTCCAGGACTCACTTTGTAGACCTGGCTGGCCTCGAACTCACAGCGATCCGCCTACCTCTGCATTCCAAGTGCTGGGATTAAAGGCGTGTGCCACCACCGCCCGGCTGAAGATTAATTTTTAACACAAGTGCGTGCGCGCTCGCGAGGGCACACACACACAAACACAGACACATACACACATACACACACACACACACACACACACACACACACACACATACACACGATGAAACCAGAAAATCTCCGATGAGTGCAGTTACAAAGACAGAATCGGTTGTTTTGTTATTTATCTTTAAGGATGTGTGTGTATTCGCATGCACGCTAGGGTGTATATAAGTCTTAGAAGAATCACATATGTACACTTTAACAAACCATTTCTAGATTAGATCCTCGAGGTCCCCATCTACCCATGGAACACGCCAGATTTCCATTGAGCCCTATCTCGCTCTCTTAAAAATGAGACCACAGGAGCCACACCAGACCTCCCTCTCAGCTCGGGCCTTTCATTTTGTTTTTCTCTCTTTCTGTTTCAGATTGATTTCTGGAGTAAGAGTGGAGTGTTCTGCTGGCCTCTCAGGACCTTTGGAAGAGCATCCAGTGCTTTTAACCCCTCCTGAGGCATTTTTTACTTTTATTTCGTTTCATTTTATTCCTTTTTGTGGTTTTTCGAGACAGGGTTTCTCTGTGTAACAGCTCTTACTGCCCTGGAGCTCATGCCTGCCTCTGCCTCCCATGTTCTGAGACAACAGGCATGCGTGCGCCAACACCGCCCGGCTCCATTTTATTTTGCATAATGCTCTCTTTGGTTTAAATGCTGAGGCGCTGTCACACAGAAAAGAGTGTAATTCATGAGAACAACACACCATCATCCAGGCGCTGTGGTGCTCGCTGGATGATACCATCACAAGGGCAATATTGGCCCTGCCCCTCCAGTACTGGCACCGGCCGTGGAGGAGGTGGGCGGTGCTCTCCCTCTACACCTGGCGGGTGTGACAGCCAAATTTTGGTGTTTTGTTTTGTTTTGTTTCTGTCTCCCACTACCAACTCCCCCACAACGTCCACACCAAGACAGGGTTTCTCTGTGTAGCGTTGGCTGTCCAGTCCTGGGCTCCCTTTGTAGACCAGGCTGGCCTTAAACTCACAGCGATCTGCCTGCCTCTGCCTCCTGAGTGCTGGGATTAAAGGCATGCACCACTATGCCATGCCTGGCTTTGTTTTTGGTTTTGTTTTCCTTTGCCTTTAATCCCAGCAATTGGGACAAAGAGGTGAGAGAATCACTTACACTTGCAAGTCCAGGACAGGCAAGGCTACATCAGAAACCTTGTCTGGAAACAAACAATCAAGCAAGCAAGAAAGCAAGCAAGCAAACAAAAAACTACAATTTCTTTAACCCAAGAAAAGTTCTAGTTCCAAACTAGGTCAGTATACACAGCGATTTTCAAGACAGACAGGAATACATAGAGAGACACTGTCTCCAAAATAATTTAAACACTGTGTAAGTAGAGAAGTTAGTATGTAAATACATCGATGATAGATAGATAGATAGATAGATAGATAGACAG
Organism: Acomys minous; assembly: GCF_964271855.1. Taxonomy (NCBI): domain Eukaryota; kingdom Metazoa; phylum Chordata; class Mammalia; order Rodentia; family Muridae; genus Acomys; species Acomys minous. Next base: position 127,237,506 of record NC_140489.1, read on the forward strand.
ACAGACAGGATTAAAGGTGTGTGCCACCATGCCTGGCTAAATATTTAATTCTTTACTCAACTATTTAAAAAGGATAAACGAGTCCTTTATATAGTTTACTCTCCGTACTATACTAATACATAAATACATAGATGTTAGATACATACATACATACACACATAGATAGATAGATAGATAGATAGATAGATAGAAAGATAGATAATAGACACACAGACAGACAAATGGATACCAATCCTCATAGTTCCCTCATTAGATCACAGCAGAGTCAGGCAACCTGGTCTAGGTAGTGCCAGCTACCTTCTAATGTTTATTAGTCATCAGTCAGTACTGAATCTATTTATTAGCAATGCAGCAGTGACTCTATAACCAGCCCAGAAAATCAATGTGATTCTATACCCAGTAAGAGAGGGGGGAGGGGAGAGAGAGAGAGAATTGTGTGAGGAGGCTCTCTCTCCTGATCTAGAAAGTATACCCACACTTTCAATAAAAAAGAGAAGAAAAAAATAAAATAAATAACCAACCAACAAACAAACAACAAGAAAAACAAGAAAAAGACCACTACAAGCAGTAATTTGCTTTGGAATATAATTTACAGGGGAACAAATGTGTGGATTCACATACAGGCTCAAACATAAACAGGAGAGCAACGAGAACAAAAGACAGAGCAGCCGATGCCTGTTCTTATCGTTCAGGGTACTATTTATGTGAAATGGTTTGGGGTCCTTCCTAGTCCCCTCTGGCATGACTTAGAAGTGACTGACTTAAGGTGACATCAGGAAGCAGTCCATTTCTTGAAGAGGAATGAAATAGGTGCTGGGAGTTAGATAGCTAGGAAGGAAAGAAGGAAGAATGGGGTAAAAAAACAATCTCAGTACATCAGAGGCGGTGGTTATAGCTAGAGACTGTGACTGATTTCTCAGCTGGGGATTAATTTATAACACCCGTGCTCCGGTGCCCGCTCACACATACACACACACACACACACACACACACACACACACACACACACACACACACACGATGAAACAAGAAAAGCTCCAATGAGGGCAGTTACAAAGACAGAATCAGTTGTTTTGTTATTTATCTTTAAAGATTTGTGTGTGTGTTCGCATGCACGCTGGGGTGTATATAAGTCTTAGAAGAATCACATATGTACACTTTAACAAACCATTTCTAGTTTAGATCCTCGAGGTCCCCATCTACCCATTGAACACGCCAGATTTCCATTGAGCCCTATCTCGCTCTCTTAAAAATGAGACCACAGGAGCCACACCAGACCTCCCTCTCAGCTGGGGCCTTTCATTTTGTTTTTCTCTCTTTCTGTTTTAGATTGATTTCTGGATTAATTGTGGAGTGTTCTGCTTGCCTCTCAGGACCATTGGAAGAGCAGCCAGTGCTTTTAACCCCTCCTGAGGCATTTTTTACTTTTATTTTGTTTCTTTTTATTTCTTTTTGTGCTTTTCCAAGACAGGGTTTCTCTGTCTAACAGGTCTGATTGCCCTGGAGCTCACGCCTGCCTCTGCCTCCCAAGTTCTGAGACAACAGGCATGCGTGCGCCACCACCGCCCGGCTCCATTTTATTTTGCGTAATGCTTCTTTGGTTTAAATGCTGAACTGCTGTCACACCGAAAAGAGTGTAATTTATGAGAACAACACACCATCATCCGGGCGCTGTGGTGCTTGCTGGATGATACCATCGCAAGGGGAATATTGGCCCCGCCCCTCCAGTACTGGCACCAGCCACGGAGGAGGTGGGCGGGGCTCTACCTCTCCACTTCGCGGGTGTGACAGCCAAGTTTTGGTTTTTGTTTTGTTTTGTTTCTGTCTCCCACATCCACCACCCCCACACCCTACACCCAGAGACAGCGTTTCTGGGTGTAGCATTGGCTGTCCATTCCTGGGCTCCCTTTGCAGACCAAGCTGGTCTTAAACTCACAGCGATCTGCCTGACTCTGCCTCCAGAGTTCTGGGATTAAAGGCGTAGCCAGACGGTGGTGGCACATGCCTTTTTTTAATCCTAGCACTCGGGAGGCAGAGACAGGTGGATTGTTGTGAGTTTGAGGCCAGCCTCATCTACACAGCGGGTCCACAACAGCCAAGCTTCCATAAAGAAACGCTGTCTTCAGGAACCCAAACCAAAACCAAACCAAAAGAAACAAAAAAATGTAGACCGAGGATCTACACCAGACCTCTGAAACGGTTCCTTTCACTTTATTTATCTTTATTTCATTTCATTATTTTTTTATTTCTTTTTTTTTTGGGCGGGGGCAAGGGATTCAGTTTTCACGTTAGGGTTTCTCTGTGTAGCCTTGACTGTCCTGGACTTACTTGATTTTGTAGACCAGGCTGTACTAAAATTTACGGAAATCCGACTGCCTCTGCCTCCCGAGTGCTGGGATTATTGGCATGCGCCACCGCCGCCTGGCCTTATTTGAATTTTTTTCTGTGCATCATTCGGTATGAATGTGTCAGATCCCTTCTAGTGGCGTTACAGACAGTTGTGAGCTGCCATGTGGGTGTTGGGAATCCAACCCAGGTCCTTTGGAAGAGCTGACAGTGCTCCTCACCACTGATCCATCTCTCTAGTCCCATTTGCTTTGTCTTCATGCTCTCTTTCTTTGAATTCTGAGGCAACACCACACAGGGGGGAAAACATTTCTGAAGTGATCTTCTCTGTTCTCTGTGTTTACCATCCCTCTAGATGGCAGGGACTTAAATCTAATTCACATTGGGTGGGGGGCAGGGGGCAGAGCAGAGGGTCGAGGGCGTGGTGGGCCAGGGGTCGGGAGGGGGGAGAGGAGGGGCACTTGCAGGCACGTGGGGGAACAGGGGGGGATTGTGAGGAACCTCTCAACCCTGACCTAGAAATTACCCTTTAAATTAAAATTGTAAAAAAAACAGTATTACAAACATACATTTGTTTTGGAATATAATTTATGGTAGAAAGCATTGTGTGGGTTCGCATACAAGCCCAAACCTACACAAGAGACTGGAGAGACCAAAAAGCAGAGCAGCCGATGCCTGTTTTTTTTGTTCAGGGTACTATTTATGTGAAATGGGTTGGAGTCCTTCCTAGTCCCCTCTACCATGACCTAGAAGTGTGACTGTCTTAAGCTGAAATCAGGAAGCAGTCCATTTCTGGAAGAGGAAAGAAAGGGTTGCTATGAGTTCAATGGCCAGCCTGGTCTACTAAGTGAGTCCAGGATGGCCAAGGCTACACAGAGAAACCCTGTCTCAAAAAACAAACAACAAACAAACACACAAAGTTTTAGGTAACACAATGATTCCCAATGTCTCCTCCCTGTTTCTCTTCCCCACCTCCAGCAAATGACATCACCTCCCCGACCACACACACACACAGAAGGGGGGGGAGCACACATCTGCGATCAGACCTGGAACAAACCAGAAAACTATGGTAGTCTGCTATTTCTGGAGCAAACACTGGACCTCTCTTCAAGGCGATCTGGTGTCTTCTTCTGGCCTGCAGATAAACATAGAGAAATGAGTGAATGAATGAATGAATGAATGAATAAGTAAATAAATAAAATAGCTCCAGGATGAGGTAGAGAAAGATTATGGTGCCCTCTTCTGGCCTGCAGGTGCAGATAGATAGATAGACAGATAAATAGAAAGAAAGAAAGAAAGAAAGAAAGAAAGAAAGGTCGATCTTCACAGACTGAGTAATTAATCAAATATTTATTAATAAATGGCTCCAGGAGGAGGAGGAGGAGGTGGAGGAGGAGGAGGAGAAAGATATCTGGTGCACTCTTCTGGCCTGCCCGTATATATATCTGCAGATAGACAAGCATAGGATAGATAGATAGATAGATAGATAGATGATAGATAGATAGATAAATAGATAGCCTGATAAATAGATAAACAAATAGACAGATAAATAAATAAATGGATAGAAAGTTAGGCAAATGAATGAATAAACAAACACACAAATAAACAAGTAAATAAAAAAACAAGTAAGTAAGTAAGTAAGTAAATAAATAAATAAATGGCCCGCCCGTCCCTCTCCCCACAGTGGCATGGGAAAACAAACAAACAAACCAAACTTCATCAAACTTCCACGGTTAGGCAGAAGGGTCGACTTCCATAGTTTTAGGTTAGGACCCGCATCCCTTGAAAGGGACAACTGGTCGACCTCCATGGTTATAGGACTCGCATCAGTTGTGTATACAGATATAAATATATATATATATTATTTTAAAAAAAAGAGTCCAGAAGGGGTGATCGCCAACCTCCAGGCAGGTCGGGTCGCGAGCGAGGCAAAATGGATAAAGCCTACCCTGCCCCCTCCAGCGGTCACACCGCTGCCACCGCCTTTGCCTCACATCCAGGCTTGGCCAGGGGCGGAGCGGGGGCGGGCAGGAAAAGGCGGCGGTGGTGAAGCAGGCAGGGGGCGCTTTCTCCCGGAGATGCGGAGGGGAAAAACAGGAACTCATCGTTCGGGAGACAGGGAGAGTGAGAGAGGGGTGGACGGGCCGCCTAGACAAACCATTGTGTCGAGAGCTGACTTTCAATAGATAACAGTGAGGAAGCTGCTCTGCAACATAGAAACCCCAACCCAGAAGCAGGTCGTCTATGATTGGTTTAGCGCCAGGTTCCACAGGAACTTGTGCTGACATGATGGGCGAGAGGGTGGCCCCCTTTCTGGCCGAGCCCTGTTTCCCGGGACGAATGGCTTTCCGCACCTGACTCCGGTCCCGACGGGCGGCGGGGAAGCCCGCCGGCCAGCCGGCGGCGACACCCCCGTGAGAGGGCGCACGCGCGACGGCGACGACGATGGACTGCCGGTAGGGACGGACGGGGACCCGGCTATCCGGGGCCAAGCAAGGCTCCTTCGGCGCTGCCTTATCGTTCTGCCTGGGCGGGATTCTAACTTAGAGGCGTTCAGTCATAATCCCACAGAAGGGGGAAAGAGGGCAAGAGTCTGAGAGAGCCACGGGAGGGAGAGAAGGACCTCACACCCACAGGCCGAATCCCTACGGGCCCCACCAACCCCCCCCTGATCCCGAGGGGACAGAGGTGACCTCCACAGGGGTCTTTAAACCTGCGCGCTGGAACGCGACAGCCAGGTACCAAGAAAGGATTGGGGAGGACACATGAAGTCCAAAAATTTACACCAATCCGACTGCCACTGACTCCTGTGTGCTGGGATTATTGGCATGTGCCACCACTGCCCGGCCTTATTTTAATTTTTTAATGTACATCATTCGCTATGAATGTGTCAGATCCCTTCTAGTGGTGTTAAAGACAGTTGTGAGCTGCCATGTGGGTGTTGGGAATCCAACCCAGGTCCTTTGGAAGAGCTGACAGTCCTCCTCACCACCGATCCATCTCTCTAGTCCCATTTGCTTTGTCTTCATGTTCTCTTTCTTTGAATTATGAGGAACCGCCACACAGGGGGGAAAGAATCTTCTGAAGTGATCTTCTCTGTTCTCTGTGTTTACCATCCCTCTAGATGGCAGGGACTTAAGTCCAATTCACAGGGGGTGGGGGGCAGGGGGGCAGAGCGGAGCGCCGGGGGCGGGGGGGGGCGGGGGGGGGTTGTGAGGAGTCTCTCACCCCAGACTTTGAAAGTACCCTTTAATTTAAAAGTGTAAAAAAAAAAAAAACCAATGTTACTACTAACACACATTTGTTTTGGAATATAATTTATGGTAGAAAGAAATGTGTGGGTTCACATACAAGCCCAAACATACACAAGAGACTGGAGAGACCAAAAGGCAGAGCAGCCGATGCCTGTTCTTTTCGTTCAGGGTACTATTTATGTGAAATGGGTTGGAGTCCTTCCTAGTCCCCTCTACCATGACCTAGAAGTGTGACTGTCTTAAGCTGAAATCAGGAAGCAGTCCATTTCTGGAAGAGGAAAGAAAGGGTTGCTATGAGTTCAAGGGCCAGCCTGGTCTACAAAGTGAGTCCAGGATGGCCAAGGCTACAGAGAGAAACCCTGTCTCGGAACCAAACAAACAAACAAACAAACAAACAAAGAAACATAAAAAAATCTTAAAAGAATCCCACACGCAGCTGCCGGTTATCATATGGTGGTGCACGCGTTTAATCCCAGCACTTGGGAAGCAGAGGCAGGTGGAACACTGTGAGTTCGAGGCCACCTTGGTCTACAAAGTGAGTCCAGGACAGTTAAGGCTACACAGAGAAACCCTGTCTGAAAAAAAATTAAAGATGAGACCACAGGAGCAACACCAGACCTCCCCCTCAGCTGGGTCGTTTCATTTTGTTTTTCTCTCTTTCTGTTCTCTTTGAGTTCTGCATTAAGTGTGCAGTGTTCTGCCTGCATCTCCACCTGCGGGCCAGGAGAGGGCGCCATGTCTCCTCATAAATGGTTGTGAGCCACCACGTGGCTGCTGGGAACTGAAGGCTATACCTTCCCAAGAGCTGCCAGTGCTCTTCAATCCTGACGCATTTTTATTTTTGTTATTTTTATTTTTTATGTTTGTGGTTTTTCGAGACAGGGGTTCTCTGTGCAACAGCTCTGGGTGTCCTGGAACTCACGGAGATCCACTGGCCTCTGCCTCCCAAGCACCGGGAGTAAAGGCGTGCGCCGCTATTTTATGTCTCTTAATGCTCTCTTTGGTTTAAATGCTGAGGTGCTGTCACACAGAAAGGAGTATAACTTATAAGAAAAATGCACGATCATCCAGATGCTGTGGCGCTCGCTTTTAGATAAAAATAATGACATGGATGGGAAAAAACAGGACAAATAAAACAACAACACAAAAATGCACATAAAATTTACTGAATCATTAATAAAGAATAAGCAATGAAACGTGGTCTTACAAACAGGCAAAAAGACAAAGAAAGAGACATATGGTTAGAGAGACCCTAAGGCAGAGTAGCCATGATTTGAGAAACTGATCATTTTATTTTCGCTAATTACAGCAGAAAACACAAATAGAATTGACTGGTCTGGAACTTTTCCTGTGTCTCAGGCAGACATATTTAGTTAATTTTGGGTTCTTTGAAAGCTAGTTTATTTGTGTAGCCTTCACACAAACACACACACACACACAAAAACCGGGGGGGGGCAAGCATGAAGGGGGAAGGAGAGAAAGAGAGAGAGAGAGAGAGAGAGAGAGAGAGAGAGAGAGAGAGAGAGAGAGAGAGAAACCCTATGTAAAATAACGTGTCTGTCTAGAATTCAGGGTGTAAAGAAGGTGAGATATCCATAGGGCCTTATGAATATCCATTCGAGTCAGAGGGAGACAGATAGACTGTGAATTCAGGTGGCTAGTCTGGCCTAAATAGTGAATTCAGAGACAATAAGGGCTACATAAAGAGACTGACCCTGTCTGTGAAAATCCAAACAAACAGCAAACAAATGAGAGTTTTCCTGTGAAACATGAAAATGCCCGACTTTCATATCAGCCAGCCATGAAGGCTTCCTGACCTCCACCTCCAAGGAGAAGTAGGGTGTAACTGGAAGATAATTAAGAGATAAACAGTCAAGCAGCAGCCTCACCCACACTTTCTGACACAAGGTCAAAGGGTAACCTTCAACTTTTGCTTTTTTTCCTTTGAAAGGAATAGGCCTTGTTCTGGCCTGTAAGTCTGTGTGTGTGTGTGTGTGTGTGTGTGTGTGTGTGTGTGTGTGTCTTTGTTTTTCCCCCAAAACAGGGTTTCTCTGTGTAGCCTTGGCTGTCCTGTCCTGGACTCGCTCTGTAGACCGGGCCTACCTCAAACTTACAAAGATCTGCCTGCCTGCCACTGCTTCCTGAATGTTGGGATTAAAGGCCTGCAGCACCATGCCCAGCTTTGTTTCTGTTCCCTGCCCCCAGTGTTCACATTTAAGTCCATCCATATGAGTCTGGTGTCTGAGAGTGGTCAGTGAGTGGCCACTCTTGAACACATAACCAAAACAAAACAAAACCAAATTATCAAACGGGAATGGCAAAAGCAGTGTAATCTTTGTTTCCAGGCCAGATTGGCCTATAGCGAAAGTTCAAAACAGCCATGGCCATGACAAACAAGCCTGTCTGGTTTGGTTGGTTGGTTGGGTATTTTTGTTTTCGTTTTTCTTTTTGTTTTTGTTTTTGAGGCAGGTTTTCTCTGTGTAGCCTTGGCTATCTTGGACTGACTTTGTAAACCAGGCTGGACTCGAACTAACAGAGATCTACCTGCATCTGCTTCCAGAGTGCTGGGATTGAATACCTGTGTGTTTTTAATTCCCTGTTACTTTATTGTTCATTCTATTTGATTTTATAAGGTAGCGCTCTCTCTCTCTCTCTCTCTCTCTCTCTCTCTCTCTGTGTGTGTGTGTGTGTGTGTGTGTGTGTAAATGACCATGTGTGGTCTGATACCCTCATCATTTATGATTGCTCATGCAAACTATGATTGAACCTTAGACTCTGATGAGTGGCTAACCCAAACCCTAACCGGCCCAACCCCTCAGGACATACAAAGTAAAGTAGAATAAGCCCAAGTGAAAGAGAGCAAAATTGACCTGCCTGACAAATCAGTTATTGGCAAATCAGTTAGGATAGGCAGCTTTGGGGAGGGAGGCTCCTTTTGAAAACACCTCACTGCTTGGGGTCCCTCCTTGGTTGTGTCTGCTGTTGCTGCCAATGCTGTTCCTGCCCAGCCCAACTTCTGGTCTCAGAATAAATACAGTGTTAGAGCAAATTAAAGCACTAGTCCAATGGTGCTAGAGATGATCTTCTCTTTCCAGCTGCTGGGTGCTGACATGACAGGCATGTATGGATTAAGTGAATGCATAATAAGAGGATGGAGCCCAGGGCTTTGGAAGCACCCTAGGCCATGGCTTCCCCTTCCCCCCTCCCCCTACCCCCAACCTTCTCTGTCCTTCTCTTTTTCTCTTTCTCTCTCTCCCTCCCTCTCTCTCTCTCTCTCTCTCTCTCGACAATTTTTGGGGTGTGGGTGGGTGGCACTTTTTGCCCAGGATGACTCCTACTTGTTAGGCATGGGCCAGCATGTTCATTACAGGGAGGAGTGGAGCCCAAGGCTTTTGAAGCAGCCTAGGTTAGGGCTTTCCCTTCCCCTCATGTGTCTGGAGCACTGAAGGTAAGGGAGGTGGAACAATCCATGGCGCCTGCTACCATGGCTACCACATAAATTTAAAGCAAATTTAATAGTGAAATAAAAATCAAATGTGTGCCTTGAATCACACACAACACTCAGGACGAAGAGGCTGGCAGATCACTGTGAGTTGGAGGCCAGCCGGGTCTACAGATTGAGTCTGGGATGGACAAGGCTACACAGAGAGACCCTGTCTTGACAAACCTAAACAAAACAAACAAACAAAAACAAAAAACCCACCAAAAACAAAAATCAAGTTTGCTAAAAAGACACATGAGCAACCCACACACAATCTGTTTATTTCCAGACATGGGCCAGCATATCCAAAGTTAATGCAGGACAGACAGAGCTTCGGATTCCCTAACCTATAGATACATAGATAGATAGACAGACAGACACACAGACACACAGACAGACAGATGGTAGTTAGGATAAGAGTCACTGGAAATCACTCGCTATCCCTCTCCAGATCAGACCTCCCTTTAATGCACAGAATTCTAACTGCTATATGTCCACTGAGTGATTGGATTAAAGGTGGGTGTGTGTGCGCGCACGAGCGAGACCACACCTGGCCTCCTTTCATTTCTTTACCTTCCATTGATCTAAGTCTGGGGTTCTAGTGGTCAGTGTGTGGCTAATCTTGAACCCATAACGCTGTCACTTTATTATATGTTTAGTTTAAAGTCAAATTCTCTGACGGTGTTCACCAAAATGAAGCCACCTTCTGGAGGGCAGATATCACGGTGGCTTACCTCACCAATACGGAAGCAGTCCTGGGACATACTTTTCAAGGTCATTTATTCTGGAGGACCAGAACTTAAACCCAATTTGCATGTGTGGAATTCTGAGGAAGTTCTCCTAATCTACACAGTACCCTCGCTGTGTGAAAAGAAAATCAACCAAATTGTTTAACTCCCTGTCTTTTAAAAAATTGTTTTTTAATTAATAAAAATATTAGAAGGAAGCCGGGCGTGATGGCGCATGACTTTAATCCCAGCACTTGGGAAGCAGAGGCAGGTGGATCGCTGTAAGTTCAAGGCCAGCCTGGTCTACAAAATGAGTCCATGACGGCCAAGGCTAACACAGAGAAACCTTGTCTTGAAAAATATATATATATTAGAAGGAAGAGAAGGAAGAGGAGGAGGAGGAGGAAAGGAAGGAAGGAAGGAAAGAGCCAGGCCTAGTGACAGCAATGCACTGATTATTTAAATTTTTCATGGCATTAGTCATAAGAAAAAAAATAAAATAAAACAGATATAATTAATTGTCCTGGCATGCACCACCAGGCCCTGCTTCCCTTAATTTCATTTATTTATTTACTTATTTATATTGGTTTTTTAAGACAGGGTTTCTCTGGGTAGCCTTGGGTGTCCTGGAACTCTGTTTTTAGACCACGCTGGTCTCAAACTCACAGAGATCCACCTACCTCTGCCTCCCAAATGCTGGGATGAATGGTGTGTGCCACCATGCTGGTCCTTTCAGCTCTTTATCTCCAAGAAAGTTTCTAGGTAGTCCTGGGAGTTCCAAACTAAGTCCATCTACACAGCAGTTTCTAAGACAGCCAGAGGGGAGGAGAGAGAGAGAGAGAGAGAGAGAGAGAGAGAGAGAGAGAGACAGAGAGAGACAGAGAGAGACAGAGAGAGACAGAGAGAGAAAGAGAGTCCATCTCCAAAAACCTTAGATAAGTAAGATACACAGACAGAAAGGCAAATGGAGGCCAAGCATCATAGTTTCCTCATGTAATCACAGCAGAGACAGGTGGACTTCTGTGTTTGGTTTTTCCAAGTACATATTTAAGTCTTTATTCAGCTATCTATCAAGGATAAACCGGTCCTTTATTTAGTGTAGTCTCCGTACCCCACGTGGAACCATTGAAATCCCTAACTAGATGAGGCCTGCCTCCAGCTCATAGAGTTTCACCTGCCTCTGCCTTCAGAGCTATGGGATTCAAGGCCTACAGGACCACACAGAGCTGGCTTATTTAAGTTCTGGTTTCAGAAGTTAAACCCAATGTGCATGTACAGAATTATAGGGAAGCCTATCTGATCTACACAGTTCCCTCGCTCCATGAAAAGACAAACCACATAAAGGCTTAACTCGCTCTCTGAAAACAAAAAAACAAAAATTAAGAGCTGGATGGAGAGGTGGCTCAGAGGTTAAAGGAGCACTGACTGCCCCTCCAGAGGTCCTGAGTTGCGTTCCCAGGAGCACACGGTGGCTCACGGCCATCTATAATTTGATCTAACTTTCTCCCCTGGCGTGCAGGCATACACGCAGGCAGATGGAGCACTGTACACATAATAATGAATAAATATTTTTAATTGAAAAAAAACTTTTAAATTAACCATAATGACAGGGGGAAAATTAGTTCAGAATCTTTCAGTAGCCAAGCGGTGGTGGCACATGCCTTTCTTTAATCCCAGCCCTTGGGAGGCAGAGACAGGTGGATTGTTGTGAGTTTGAGGCCAGCCTCGTCTACACAGCGGGTCCAAGACAGCCAAGGTTCCATAAAGGAATGCTGTCTTCAGGAAACAAAACCAAAACCAAACCAAAGGAAACAAAAAAATTTAGACCGAGGAGCTACACCAGACTTCTGAGACGGTTCCTTTCATTTTATTTACCTTTATTTCATTTCATTATTTTTTTTATTTCTTTTTTTTGGGCGGGGGCAAGGGATTCGTTTTTCATGTTAGGGTTTCTCTGTGTAGCCTTGACTGTCCTGGACTTACTTGCTTTTTTAGACCAGGCTGTCCTAAAACTTACTGCAATCCGACTGCCTCTGCCTTCTGAGTGCTGGGATTATTAGCGTGGGCCACCACCGCCCGGCCTTATTTTAATTTTTTTCTGTGCATCATTCGGTATGAATGTGTCAGATCCCTTCTAGTGGCGTTACAGACAGTTGTGAGCTTCCGTGTGGGTGTTGGGATTCCAACAGAGGTTCTTTGGAAGAGCTGCCAGTGCTCTTCACGACCGATCCATCTCTCTAGTCCCATTTGCTTTGTCTTCATGCTCTCTTTCTTTGAATTCTGAGGCACCGCCAAACAGGGGAGAAAAAAATCTTCCGAAGTGATCTTCTCTGTTCTCTGTTTACCATCCCTCTAGATGGCAGGGACTTAAATCCAATTCACACGGGGTGGGGGGCATGGGGGCGGAGCAGAGGGCCGGGGGCGGAGGGTGGGGGGGCACTTGCATGCGCGCAGGGGGCAGGAGGGTGATTGTGAGGAGCCTCTCACCCCAGACCTTGAAAGTACTCTTTAAATTAAAAGTGTAAAAAAAAAACAACATTACTACCAACACTCATTTGTTTTGGAATATAATTTATGGTAGAAAGAAATGTGTTGGTTCGCGTACAGGCCCAAACATACACAAGATACTGGAGAGACCAAAAGGTAGACCAGCCGATGCCTGTTCTTTTCGTTCAGTGTACTATTTTTGTGAAATGGGTTGGAGTCCTTCCTAGTCCCGTCTACCATGACCTAGAAGTGTGACTGTCTTAAGCTGAAATCAGGAAGCAGTCCATTTCTGGAAGAGGAAAGAAAGGGTTGCTATGAGTTCAAGGGCCAGCCTGGTCTACAAAGTGCGTCCAGGATGGCCAAGGCTACACAGAGAAACCATGTATCGAAAAACAAAAAAATACAAATGAACAAACATAAAAAAAATCTTAAAAGTATCCCTGACACATCTGCCGGGTATGGTATGGTGGTGCACGCGTTTAATCCCAGCACTCGGGAGGCAGAGGCACATGGATCGCTGTAAAATTTCAGGGCCAGCCAGACTGGTCTACAAAGCGAGTCCAGGACATCCAAGGCTAACACAGAGAGACCCTGTCTCCAAAAGACAAAAAAGAAAAAAAAAAAAAGAATCTGACATCTAAATTTTAACCAACCATTAGCTAGTTTACATCCTACAGGTGCCCATCTACCCACGGAACACGCCACATTTCCACTGAGTCCTATCTCGCTGTGGTAAAAGTGAGACCACAGGAGCAACACCAGACCTCCCCCTCAGCTGGGTCGTTTCATTTTGTTTTTCTCTCTTTCTGTTCTCTTTGAGTTCTGCATTAGGTGTGCAGTGTTCTGCCTGCATCTCCACCTGCGGGCCAGGAGAGGGCACCAGGTCTCCTCATAAATGGTTGTGAGCCACCACGTGGCTGCTGGGAACTGAAGGCTCTACCTTCCCAAGAGCAGCAGGTGCTCTTCAACCCTGACGCATTTTTATTTTTGTTATTTTTATTTTTTATGTTTGTGGTTTTTCGAGACAGGGGTTCTCTGTGCAACAGCTCTGGGTGTCCTGGAACTCACGGAGATCCACTGGCCTCTGCCTCCCAAGCACCGGGAGTAAAGGCGTGTGCTGCCGTTTTATGTTTCTTAATGCTCTCTTTGGTTTAAATGCTGAGGTGCTGTCACAGAGAAAGGAGAATAACTTATCAGAAAAATGCACCATCATCCAGACGCTGTGGCGCTCGCTTTTAGATAAAAATAATGATATCGATGGGAAAAGACAGGATGACCCCACCCCGGCCCCGCCCGTACGCCGCCCCCCAGGGCTGCCAAGGACGCGGGGAGACAGGGAAAGGGGTTGACACTTGGGTGGAGGGGTCAGGAGGAACAGGGAGAAGGAAAGATCCGCCAGGAGCCACTGGCGTGGCCAGGCGCGCGCTGCAGGGTTGAATCCTCCGGGCGGACTGCACGGACCTCATCCCATTTACCTCTTAACGCTTTCACTCCCTGTTGACCTCTCTCTTCAAAATTCTTTTCAAATTTCCCTTACGGTACTTGTTGACTATAGGTCTCCTGCCGGTATTTAGCCTTAGATGGAGTTTACCACCCGCTTTGGGCTGCATTCCCAAGCAACCCTACTCCGGGAAGACCCGGACCCGGCGCGCTGGGGGCCGCTACCGGCCTCATGCCGTCCACGGGCTGGGCCTTGATCAGAAGGATTGGGCCCCCCACAAGGGGCGCCGGGAAGTGGGTCTTTTGTACACCACATTTCCTGTGCCACGCCGAGTGGCGGGGATTCGGCACTGGGCTCTTCCCTGTTCACTCGCCATTACTGAGGGAATCCTGGTTAGTTTCTTTTCCTATGCTGACTAATATGCTTAAATTCAGCGGGTTGCCACCTCTGATCTAAGGTCGCGGAGCCAGAGGGAGAGGACACGGTGTGGCAGGAGAGGGGCGGCAGCCACGGGAAAGGGACCGAGGCCCCTTTCTTCTCCACCACCCCGCCCGCCCTCCATGACACACGTCTGAGGGGTCCGCGAGAGAAAGAGCAAGAAGATCGAAGGGAAGAGCGCGGAGGTGGAGGCGGCGGCGAAGCAGGAACACGAGCTGGCGACCTCGCTTTGGCGAGTGGCTGGGGTCCCAGGGCACGCAACGTGGCACGGAGACGGGGCCGACACGCGCAGCCTCTACCTGACCCCATCCCCCGGGGAGCGCTTGCATCAGCAAAGGGATAGACTGTGGCGTCCTGCAGGACCCTCACTGGAGGGGGACAACCCCCGGGCAGAGGAAAGACGGAGAAGGTGGCGGGGCCGGTCCAGGGAGCACAGACCGATGGCGCAGCCTCGGCACGGGCTCGGCCAACCTTACGGACTCGGGCGGCATGACAATGCTCCCAGATGGCTAAGGGGTGCGTGGGGCGGGAACCCAAACCCGGGGACCGGCGTGGCCGCATGAGATGTCGGGCAGACACGGTGGCAGAAGACGAAGGAGAACGCAGAGGGCCGAGATCCGGACCCTGATGACTCCAAGGGTACGACGACCCCGCCTAGAGAGGTCTAACCTGGACCACGACCTCCATCACCGCCAACGCGTGACCGCTCACACTGCCACACGGCCGTCAACACAGACACCGGGGACATGGGAAGACCGCCAGCGACCCCCCTTCCTTTCCCACCACCTTGCCTCTCGAAGCTTTGCGGCCTTTCTTCACGCTCTCCTCTGCACGGAGGCCGGAAAGCGGCGATGGCGGCACGCCGACAACCACCCCACACGTCTGAACTTCTGCGGACGGAGGGCCCGGAGTCGGGGACCCTGCAAACAAACCCACAGCCACGCGAACCCACCCCTCAGAGACGGACACCGAAGGGGTTTTGCGATTGATTGTCAAGCAACACTCAGACAGGCGTATCCCTGGGAGGAACCCAGGGCCGCAAGTGCGTTCGAAGTGTCAATGATAAATGTGTCCTGCAATTCACATTAATTCTCGCAGCTAGCTGTGTTCTTCATCGCCGCACGAGCCGAGTGATCCACCGCTAAGAATCGTACGAGTTTTTCGTAGGGCATGTGGGAGAGACGGGAGTCCCTCGCTCACATCACAGTGCCCCGCCCCCCACACCGGGAGAGAGGGCTCGCCTCGGGCCGGCCAGCAAGAGCAAAACAGAAGGAACACGAACTCTGGGGGATGGGTCGGTTAGACGGAACGGGAAAAGAACCACACACACACACAGCAACACGGGACCCGCCCAGCGAACACGGTCGAGGCGCCCATGACTCGGGAAGCCAGGACGGCAAGCCAGGCACAGCTGCAAGAGGCCCACGGACGCCCAAAGGGGAGGCTCCCACCCCAACCCGCAACCACGGCCTGGGGAGCGTCCCTGGAAGGCTGAAAGCGGGCAAGAGTCTGAGAGAGCCGCTGGAGGGATAGAGGGACCTCACACACCCCCAGGCCGACTCCCTACGGGCCCCGCCGCCTCCCCCCTACCCTGGGGGCAGAGAGGCGATTTCCACGGGGTCTTTAAACCTGCGCACCTGAACGCGACAGCCAGGTACTCGAAAAGGTTCGGGGAGGACACTCGAGGTCAGAAAAGCCAGGAGGAGATGGATGCCTGACCCACCGCGGCCATCGCCGACCGCATGCAACACACTCCAGGCTCGGTAAAGCCGGAGCCACCGCATAGGCGGCCGAGATGAGACGCGAAAGCGCCCCCCACCACAACCATGACATAGACTGGCACCACCGCCACGGGAGGAGACGAGCCGGACGGGAAAAAGGGGCTGCCCGCGGGTCGCGGCAGGCACCTAGCATGTGTGGTCGGCCACCCCAGGGAAGAAGCAGAAGGAGCGAAGAGATGGGAGAGGATTGTGAGAGAGGGCCGGGAATGGCAAGGGCTGCCCACCCCACAACAGACGGCAACGTGCCCCGCCTCCTCACCATCCTCTACCTCTTTCCTCTTCCCTCCTTCTTTCAACCCAGAGGACCGAACGACCAAGACCGACCACATGCGGCAGCAGCCAATGCGACCTGGGACACGCGCCTCCCGGCGGGGAGAAACAAAGACGGACGGACGAACGGACAGACGGGCATGGCCAGCCGACCGGCCCCTCTCCTTAATGATCCTTCTGCAGGTTCACCTACGAAAACTTTGTTACGACTTTTACTTCCTCTAGATAGTCAAGTTCGAACATCTTCTCAGCGCTCCGCCAGGGCCTTGGGCCGACCCCGATGGGGCCGATCCGAGGGCCTCACTAAACCGGCCAATCGGTAGTAGCGACAGGCAGTGTGTACAAAGGGCAGGGACTTAATCAATGCAAGCTTATGACCCACACTTACTGGGAATTCCTCGTTCATGGGGAATAATTGCAATCCCTGATCCCTGTCACAAATGGGGTTCAACGGGTTACCCGTGCCTGCCAGCTTAGGGTAGGAACACACTGAGCCAGAGAGTGTAGCTCGCATGCAGCCCCGGACATCTAAGGGCATCACAGACTTATTATTGCTCAATCTCTGGTGGCTGAACGCCACTTGTCCCTCTAAGAAGTTGGGGGACGCCGACCGCTTGGGGGTTGCGTAACTAGTTAGCATGCCAGAGTCTCGTTTGTTATCAGAATTAACCAGAAAAATCGCTCCACCAACTAAGAACGGCCATGCACCACCACCCATGGAATCAAGAAAGAGCTATCAATCTGTCAATCCTGTCCATGTCCGGGCCGGGTAAGGTTTCATGTGTTGAGTCAAATTAAGCCGCAGGCTCCACTCCTGGTGGTGCCCTTCCATCAATTCCTTTAAGTTTCAGCTTTGCAACCATACTCCCCCTGGAACCCAAAGAATTTGGTTTCCGGGAAGCTGCCCGGCAGGTCATGGGAATACCATTTCATTTTGAGTAATGTTCTCTTTGGTTTAAATGCTGAGGCGCTGTCACGCAGAAAAGAGTGTAATTTATGAGAACAACACAACATCATCCAGGCGCAGTGGTGCTCTGTGGATGATACCATCGCAAGGGCAATATTGGCCCAATCCCTCCAGTACTGGCACCGGCCATAGAGAGGGGGGCGAGGCTCTCCCGCTCCACTGGGCAGGTGTAAGAACCAAGTTTTGGGGTTTTGTTCTGTTTTGTTTCTGTCTCCCACTACCACCACCCCCACACCCTCGGCCCAGAGACAGGGTTTCTCTGTGTAGCGTTGGCTGCCCAGTCTGGGGCTCCTTTTGTAGACCAGGCTGGCCTTAAACTCACAGCGATCTGCCTGCCTCTGCCTCCAGAGTGCTGGGATTAAAGGCCTGCACCACCATGCCATGCCTGGCTTTGTTTTTGGTTTTGTTTTCCTTTGCCTTTCACCCAGCACTTGGGAGACAGAGGCGAGAGAATCACTTGCACTTGCATGTCCAAGACAGGCAAGGCTACATGAGAAACCTTGTCTGGAAACAAACAAGCAAGCAAGCAAGCAAGCAAGCAAACAAAAAACAATTTCTTTAACCCAAGAAAAGTTCTAGTTCCAAACTTGGTCAGTATACACAGCGATTTTCAAGACAGAGAGGAATATAGAGAGAGACTCTGTCTCCAAAATAATTTAAACACTGTGTAAGTAGATAAGTAAGTAAGTAAATACATCGATGATAGATTGATCGATAGATAGATAGATAGATAGATAGATAGATAGATAGATAGATAGATAGGATTAAGGGTGTGTGCCACCATGCCTGGCTAAATATTTAATTTTTTACTCAAATATTTTAAAAGATTATACTAGTCATTTATTTAGTGTATTCTCCGTACTATACTAATACATAAATACACAGATGTTAGATACATACACACATACACCCATAGATACATAGATAGATATAGAGAGAGATACAGAGATAGAAAGATAATACACACAGAGACAGACAAATGGAGGCCAATCCTCATAGTTCCCTCATTTGATCACCACAGAGTCAGGCAGCCTGGTCTAGGGAGTGCCAGCTACCTTCTAATGTTTATTAGTCATCATTCAGTACTTAATCTATTTATTAGCAATGCAGTAGTGACTCTATAACCAGCACAGAAAATGTGATTCTATATCCAGCACAAGAAGGTGGGGGGGAGAAAGAGAGAGAGAGATCTTGACTAAAAGAAAAAACTGGCCGGGCGTGGTAGCACACACCTTTAATCCTAGCACTCGGGAGGCAGAGGCAGGTGGATCGCTGTGAGTTCGAGGCCAGCCTGGTCTACAAAGCGAATCCAGGACAGCCAAGGCTACACAGAGAGACCCTGCCTCAAAAAAAAATCCAAAAATAAATAAATGAATAAATAAATAAATAAATAAATGGGAAAAAATGGAACCAAAATCGAGAAAAAGGAAAGCATTTTCTCTGTACGTAAGCAATTCTAAGTTGTTATACCATTCCTTCTATGTACTTTGGGTTAAACTTTGTGTTCCTAAGAAAAGTGTCCGTTTTCAAAGAATAGCCAAATGGCTCTTATGTGTGGTGCCTGATTTTCAAACTTTTCAAAAAGCAAGGCATGCCTGCCTGCCTTCCTTGAATTCCCAGCACCCCGGAGGTAGAGGCAGACAGATCACTGTGAGTTCGAGGCCAGCCGGTCAGCCAGCCAGCCTGCCTGCCTGCTTGCCTGTATGTCTGTCTGTCTGTGTCAAACCAAACCAAAGGAAACCAAGTAGCAGGGCCTGCCATGCATCTGGGCCATAGGAGGACAATGAAGCCTCAATGGGTTGTATATAGACCATGATGAGTTTGGGGATAGGAAACTATGATTGGAAGGCATGGTAGGAAATTAAAAATCGATTAAATTGAGAGCCCTGCCCCTCCGCAAACCTAATGGAACAAACAGTCAGTCAGTCTTGAAACCCTCAGGCAGCGAGTGTCTAAGCCAACTGTACACTTTCATCCATCGGGAGTGTGCTTGGTTAAAAGAAACTGAGAAAAGAAAAAGAAAAACAAAGATGGGTGGGGGCTGGAGAGAGACGGCTCAGTGGTTAAGAGCACTGTCTGCTCAATTCTCAGCTCCCACATGGCAGCTTCCACCTGTCTGTCTTTAACTCCAGGTCTAAGGTTATCTGACACTTTCATGCCTGCCTTGTTCTCAGAAGTCGGAAGCAATTTTGGAGGTGCATCACAGTACAGGATCACCTCCAAGAAAGCCCACATGGCTAATGAGCTCCTTGAACAAGATGGCCCTCGGCATGCCTGGCAGTTGTGCGCAGCCGAGCCAAAGAGTTTCTCATTCATGAAATAAAATAAAATACAAAA
Source organism: Acomys minous (assembly GCF_964271855.1). Classification (NCBI taxonomy): domain Eukaryota; kingdom Metazoa; phylum Chordata; class Mammalia; order Rodentia; family Muridae; genus Acomys; species Acomys minous. The sequence goes on from NC_140489.1 coordinate 127,257,036, forward strand.
ACCAAACCCTAGCCCTGAAATGATGATGTGGCTGGTGTGCCTGAAACAAAAATATAGGTATGTGACCCAACAGGAACAGGAACAGGAACAGGTCTCTCTCAACACCAGGAGGACTTAACCTATCTTGGTCTCCACTGGTAAAGATCCACCCCACCCCCCCTCGTAATCAAAATGAGAGCTATAAATGGGGCAGCTCTCTCCACACATCTTGTGCCTTAAGACAGTGGAAAGTCTAGCCAGCACTCAGTCTGGAGGCAGAGGCAGGTCGATCTCCATGAGCCTGGTCTACAGAGTGACTTCCAGGAGCTGTCACACAGAGGAAACCTCTGTCTTGAACCCTCCCACCCCCCACCCCTCCTAAAAGGGTGGAAAAATCACTTTTCTTCAGGAAGAAGTGGACACTAACCAGTCTGCAAAGAGGTGTGTGTGTGTGTTTGAGGGGTGGGGTGGGTGTTCCTCTTTACTTATGAAAGAAACAGTGAGTCAAGCAAAGCCTTCCTTTGATTTTTATCCTCACATTGTGGGATTACATTGCTAGAGGAAGACTAGAGGAGTCAGAGGTGGTTCTTTCTAAGTAAACATTAGAGACCATATCTTCAACTGGAGCGAGTGAGGGTTTGTTGTTGTTGTTATTGTTGTTGTTGTTGTTGTTGTTGTTGTTTTCCTTTTCTTGGGGGGGCGAGTTCTAAAACATTCCCTCTGAAAGCAAACTGAACTCATGCACCAGGAGAATCATGTCTCAGCAGTTAAGAGTACCGGGTGTTCTGACACACGCCTCGTGAGTACCAGTAGTCCACAGATGCACGCACAGCCAGACAAGCTGAGAAACAAATAAATACCTGGAAACTAATTCTTTATCCATTTATTCACATTATTTTATTGAGTCAGGGTTAGTGAAAGAGGGCTGGGAGGTAGGGAGAGTACCAGCTATGGGTCAGGAGGGGAGGGTTGTCTTCTTATGCTGTGAGGATGAAGTTTCATATGTCGGTCCAGATGGGCTGGCTATTTTCTCCAAGAAGAATCTTCCTTCTGGCCTCTCCCTCCTACATGGAGGCAAGAAAGCAAGCAGAGAAAACAGCTGTCAAGTTGGGACCCATAAAGCAAGTGTCCATTCCACAAATGCGGACAGGAAGGAGAGAGAGAGAGAGAGAGAGAGAGAGAGAGAGAGAGAGAGAGAGAGAGGTGGGGGAGGGGGGAGAGATCTGCATCTAACACACAAAGTTTTAGGTAACACAATGCTTCCCAATGTCTCCTCCCTATTTCTCTTCCCCACCTCCAGCAAATGACATCACCTCCCCCCCCCACACACACAGTAATGGGTGGGAGCGCGCATCTGTGATCAGACCTGGAACAAAACAGAAAACTATGGTAGTCTGCCATTTTTGGAGTTAACACTGGACCTCTCTTCAAGGCGATCTGGTGTCTTCTTCTGGCCTTCAGATAAACATAGAGAAAGTAATGAATGAATGAATGAATGAATGAATAAGTAAATAAATAAAATAGCTCCTGGAGGAGGTAGAGAAAGATTATGGTGCCCTCTTCTTGCCTGCAGGTGCAGATAGATAGATAGATAGACAGATAAATAGAAAGAAAGAAAGAAGGAAGGAAAGAAAGTTCGATCTTCACAGACTGAGTAATTAACCACATATTTATTGATAAATGGCTCCAGGAGGAGGAGGAGGAGGAGGTGAAGGAGGAGGAGGAGAAACATATCTGGTGCACTCTTCTGGCCGGCCCTATATATATATCTGCAGATAGACAAGCGTAGGATAGATAGATTGATAGATAGATAGATAGATAAACAAATAGATAGCTTGATAAATAGATAAACAGATAAATAAATAAATGGATAGAAAGATAGGCAAATGAATGAATAAACAAACACACAAATAAACAAGTAAATAAATAAACAAATAAGTAAATAAATTAATTAATAGCCCACCGGTCCCCCTCCCCCCAGTGGCATGGGAAAACAAACAAACAAACCAAACTTCATCAAAGTTCCGTGGTTAGGCAGAAGGGACAACTGGTCGACTTCCATAGTTTTAGGTTAGGACCCGCATCCCTTGAAAGGGACAACTGGTCGACCTCCATGGTTATAGGACTCGCATCAGTTGTGTATATATATATATATATATATATATATATATATATATATATATAATTTAAAAAAAAAAAAAAAGAGTCCAGAAGGGACATCTGGTCGACCTGAGGTGTCCCAAATGAGAGCACACGACTCCCCGCGTGGGACTACTCGTCTACCCGGTCTCTGGGGAGAAGGGCGGTGTGATCCCCAACCTCCAGGCGGGCCGGGGCACGAGCAAGGTAAAATGGATAAAGCCTACCCCGCCCCCCCCCCAGCGGTCACACCGCTACCACCGCCTTCACCTCACACCCCGGCTTGGCCAGGGTTGGAGTGGGGTCGGGCAGGAAGAGGCGGCTGAGGCGACGCGGGCAGGGGTCGCTTTCTCCCGGAGATGCGGAGGGGAAAAACGGGAACCCGTCATTCGGGAGACAGGGGGAGTGAGAGTGGGGCGGACGGGCAGGCGAGACAAACCCTTGTGTCCAGGGCTGACTTTCAGTAGATAACAGCAAGGGAGCTTCTCTGCAACATAGAAACCCCAACCCAGAAGCAGGTCGTATATGATTGGTTTAGCGCCAGGTTCCACAGGAACTTGCACTGATGTGACAGGCGAGAGGGTGGCCCCCTTTCCAGCTGCGCCCCGTTTCCCGGGACGAATGGCTCTCCGCACCAGACCCCGGTCCCAACGTGCGGCGGGGAAGACCGCCGGCCGGCCGTTGGCGACACCCCCGGGAGAGGGCGCACATGCGACATCGTCGACGAAGGACCGCCAGTGGGGACGGACGGGGACCCGGCTATCCGGAGCCAACTGAGGCTACCTCGGCGCTGCCATATCATTCTGCCTGGGCGGGATTATAACTTAGAGCGTTCAGTCATAATCCCACAGAAGGGGGAAAGAGGGCAAGAGTCTGAGAGAGCCACGGGAGGGAGAGAAGGACCTCACACCCACAGGCCGACGCCCTACAGGCCCCGCCGACCCCCTCCCCTCCCGTGGGCTGAGAGGTGACCTCCCCAGGGGTCTTTAAACCTGCGCGCCGGAACGCAACAGCCAGGTACCCGGAAAGGTTCGGGGAGGACACGCAAGGTCAGAAAGCCCGGGAGGGGAGGGATGCTGGACCCATCGTGGCCATCTCTGACCACATGCGACACGCTCTGGGCGCGGTAAAGCCAGAGTCGAGGCATAGACGGCTGAGATGAGACAGGACAGCGCCCCCCACCACAACCACGACATAGACACGCACCACCGCCATGGGTGGTGACGAGCAGGATGAGAAAGAGGGGCGGCCCACGGGTCGCAGCAGGAAATGAGTGGGCGGGGTTGGTTACCCAGGGGAAGAAGCAGAAAGAGAAAAGAGAAGGCAGACGAGCACTAGAGCTGGACGGGAACGGCAAGGGCTTCTGCCCCCACAACAGATGGCAACGCGCCCCGCCTCCTCACCATCCTCTTTCCTCTTTCCCTTCCTTTCAAATCACAGAGGACCGACCAACCAACCATGCACACGGCAGCAGGAGATGCAACCCGGGACACGCGCCTCCCGGCGAGGAGTGACAAAGACAGACAGACTGATGGACACGGCCTGCCGACCTGTGCCTCTCCTTAATGATCCTTCTGCATGTTCACCTACGGAAACCTTGTTATGACTTTTACTTCCTCTAGATAGTCAAGTTCGACCGCCTTCTCAGCGCTCCGCCAGGGCCTTGGGCCGACCCGGGCGGGTCCGATCCGAGGGCCTCACTAAACCATCCAATCGGTAGTAGCGACGGGCAGTGTGTACAAAGGGCAGCGACTTAATCAACGCAAGCTTATGACCTGCACTTACTGGGAATTCCTCGTTCATGGGAAATAATTGCAATCCCCGATCCCCATCACGAATGGGGTTCAACGGGTTACCCACGCCTGCCAGCTTAGGGTAGGCACACGCTGAGCCAGTCAGTGTAGCTTGCATGCAGCCCCGGACATCTAAGGGCATCACAGACCTGTCATTGCTCAATCTTGGGTGGCTGAACGCCACTTGTCCCTCTAAGAAGTTGGGGGACCCCGACCACTCAGGGGTCGCGTAACTAGTTAGCATGCCAGAGTCTCGTTCGTTATCGGAATTAACCAGACAAATCGCTCCACCAACTAAGAACGGCCATGCACCACCACCCTCGGAATCGAGAAAGAGCTATCAATCTGTCAATCCTGTTCGTGTCCAGGCCAGGTAAGGTTTCCCGTGTTTAGTCAAATTAAGCCGCAGGCTCCACTACTGGTGGTGCCCTTCCATCAATTCCTTTAAGTTTCAGCTTTGCAACCATACTCCCTCCGGAACCCAAAGACTTTGGTTTCCCGGAAGCTGCCTGGCAGGTCATGGGAATACCGCCGCCACATCGCCAGTCGGGATCATTTATGGTCAGAACTACAAAGGTATCTGATCGTCTTCGAACCTCCGACTTTCGTTCTTGATTAATGAAAACATTCTTGGCAAATGCTTTTGCTCTGGTGCTTCTTGTGCCAGTCCAAGAATTTCACCTCTAACGGTGCAATATGAATGTCCCCGGCCTTCCCTCTTAATCATTGCCTCAGTTCTGACTTTTGGAAGAGCAGCCAGTGCTTTTAACCCCTCCTGAGGCATTTTTTACTTTTATTTCGTTTCTTTTTATTTCTTTTTGTAGTTTTTCGAGACAGGGTTTCACTGTGTAACAGCTCTGACTGCCCTGGAGCTCACGCCTGCCTCTGCCTCCCCCGTTCTAAGACAACAGGCATGCATGCTCCAGAACCACCTGGCTCCATTTCATTTTGCATAATGCTCTCTTTTGTTTATATGCTGAGGTGCTGTCACACAGAACAGAGTGTAATTTATGAGAAGAACACACCATAATTCGGGTGCTGTGCTGCTCCCTGGATGATACCATCGTAATTGTAATATTGGCCCCGCCCCTCCAGTACTGTCATGAGCCCTGGCAGAGGTGGGCGGTGCTCTCCATCTCTACCAGGCGGGTGTGACAGCCAAGTTTTGGTGTTTTGTTTTGTTTTGTTTTGTTTCTGTCTCCTACTACCACCACCCCCACACCCTCCGCCCAGAGACAGGGTTTCTCTGTGTAGCATTGGCTATCCAGTCATGGGCTCCCTTTGTAGACCAGGCTGGCCTTAAACTCACAGCGATCTGCCTGCCTCTGCCTCCTGAATGCTGGGATAAAAGTCCTGCACCACCATGCCATGCCTGGCTTTGTTTTTGGTTTGTTTTACTTTGCCTTTAATCCCAGCACTTGGGAGACAGAGGCGAGAGAATCACTTGCACTTGCAAGTCCAGGACAAGCAAGGCTACGTGAGAAACCTTGTCTGGAAACAAACAAACAAGCAAGCAAGCAAGCAAGCAAACAAACAAAAAACTACAATTTCTTTAACCCAAGAAAAGTTCTAGTTCCAAACTAAGTCAGTATATACAGCGATTTTCAAGACAGACAGGAATACATAGAAAGACTCTGTCTCCAAAATAATTTAAACACTGTGTAAGTTGATAAATAAGTAAGTAAATACATCGATGATAGATAGATAGATAGATAGATAGATAGATAGATAGATAGGATTAAAGGCGTGTGCCACCATGCCTGGCTAAATATTTAATTCTTTACTCAAACATTTTAAAAGATTAAACTAGTCCTTTATTTAATGTATTCTCCATACTATACTAATACATAAATACATAGATGTTAGATACATACATACAGACAGACATAGATAGAGAGATAGAGAGATAGAGAGATAGATAGAGAGATAATAGACACACAGACAGAAAAATGGATACCAATCCCCATAGTTCCCTCATTTGATCACAGCAGAATCAGGCCGACTCGTCTAGGTAGTGCCAGCTACCTTCTAATGTTTATTAGTCATCAGTGAGTATTGAATCTATTTATTAGCAATGCAGAAGTGACTCTATAACCAGCCCAGAAAATCAATGTGATTCTATACCCAGCACGAGAATTTGGGAGGTAGAGAGAGAGAGAGAGAGAGAGAGAGAGAGAGAGAGAGAGAGAGAGAGAGAGAATTGTGTGAGGAGGCTCTCTCTCCTGATATAGAAACTATACCCATCCTTTCAATAAAAAAGAGAAGAAGAAAAAATAAAGTAAATAACCAAGCAACCAACAAACAAATAACAACAACAACAACAACAAAAGACCACTACAAGCAGTCATTTTTTTGTAATATAATTTACAGTGGAAAGAATGTGTGCGTTCACATACAGGCTCAAACATGAACAGGAGACCAATGAGACCAAAAGACAGAGCAGCCGATGTCTGTTCTTAACGTTCAGGGTACTATTTATGTGAAATGGTTTGGGGTCCTTCGTAGACCCCTCTATCATGACCTAGAAGTGACAGACTTAAGGTGACATCATGAAGCAGTCCATTTCTTGAAGAGAAAAGAAATGGGTGCTGGGATTGAGATAGGTAGGAAGGAAAGAAGGAAGAACGGGATCAAAAACCAATCTCAGCACGTCAGAGGCGGTGGTCATAGCTATAGACTGTGACTGATCACTCAGCTGAGGATTAATTTTTAACACCCGTGAATGCTCGTGCTTGCGCGCGCGTGCACGCACGCATGCAAACACACACACACACACACACACACACACACACACACACGATGAAACAAGAAAAGCTCCGATGAGTGCAGTTACAAAGACAATATCGGTTGTTTTGTTATTTATCTTCAAATATGTGTGTTTATTCGCATGCATGCTAGGGTGAATATAAGTATTAGAAGAATCACATGTGTACACTTTAACAAACCATTTCTAGTTTAGATCCTCGTGGTCCCCTTCTACCCATGGAACACGCCAGATTTCCATTGAGCCCTATCTAAAAATGAGCCCTCTCTTAAAAATGAGACCATAGGAACAACACCAGTCCTAACTCTTGCTGGGGCCTTTCATTTTGTTTTTCTCTCTCTGTTTCAGATTGATTCCTGGATTAAGAGTGGAGTGTTCTCCTTGCCTCTCAGGACCATCGGAAGAGCAGCCAGTGCTTTTAACTCCTCCTGAGGAATTTTTTACTTTTATTTTGTTTCTTTTTATTTCTTTTTGTGTTTTTTCGAGACAGGGTTTCTCTGTGTAACAGCTCTGACTGCCCTGGAGGTCATGCCTGCCTCTGCCACCCAAGTTCTGAGACTACAGGCATACATGCACCTCCACCGACCGGCTCCATTTCATTTTGCGTAATGCTTCTTTGGTTTAAATGCTGAGGTGCTGTCACACAGAAAAGAGTGTAATTTATGAGAACAACACACCATCACCCGGGCACTGTGGTGCTCACTGGATGATACCATGGCAAGGGCAATATTGGCCTCACCCCTCCAGTACTGGCCCCCGCCATGGCAGAGGTGGGCGGTGCTCTCCCTCCCCACCTGGCAGGTGTAACAGCCAAGTTTTGGTGTTTTGTTTTGTTTCGTTTCTGTCTCCCACTACCACCTCCCCCACACACTCCACCCTGAGACAGGGTTTCTCCGTGTAGCATTGGCTGTCCTGTCCTGGGCTCTCTTTATAGAACAGACTGGCCTTAAACTCACAGCGATCTGCCTGCCTCTGCCTCGCAAGTGCTGGGATTAAAGGTGTAGCCAGACGGTGATGGCACATGCCTTTTTTTAATCCCAGCACTCGAGAGGTAGAGACAGGTGGACTGTAGTGAGTTTGAGGCCAGCCTCATCTACACAGCGGGTCCAGGACAGCCAAGGTTCCATAAACAAACGCTGTCTTCAGGAACCAACACCAAAACCAAACCAAAAGAAACAAAAAAATTTAGACTGAGGAGTTACACCAGACCTCTGAGATGGTTCATTTCATTTTATTTACCTTTATTTCATTTCATTATTTTTTTATTTCTTTCTTTTGGGCGGGGGCAAGGGATTCATTTTTCACGTTAGGGTTTCTCTGTGTAGCCTTGACTGTCCTGGACTTACTTACTTTGGTAGACCACGCTGTCCTAAAATTTACGGCAATCCCACTGCCTCTGCCTCCCAAGTGCTGGGATTATTGGCATTCGCCACCACCGCCCGGCCTTATTTTAATTTTTTTCTGTGCATCATTCAGTATGAATGTGTTAGATCCCTTCTAGTGTTGTTACAGACAGTTTTGAGCTGCCGTGTGGGTGTTGGGAATCCAACCCAGGTCCTTTGGAAGAGCCGACAGTGCACCTCACCACCGATCCATCTCTCTAGTCCCATTTGCTTTGTCTTCATGCTCTCTTTCTTTGAATTCTGAGGCACCACAACTCAGGGGGGAAAAACATTTCCGAAGTGATCTTCTCTGTTCTCTGTGTTTACCATCCCTTTAGATGGCAGGGACTTAAATCCAATTCACACGGGGTGGGGGCAGAACAGACGGTCGCGTGCACGGTGGGCAAGGGGTGCAGGGCGGAAGAGGGGCACTTGCAGGCACACGAGGGGACGGGGGGGGGGATTGTGAGGAGCCTCTCACCCCTGACCTAGAAAGTACCCTTTAAATTAAAAGTGTAAAAAAAACCGTACTACAAACACACATTTGTTTTGGAATATAATTTATGGTAGAAAGAATTGTGTGGGTTCGCATACAAGCCCAAACATACACAAGAGACTGGATAGATCAAAAGGCAGAGCAGCCGATGCTTGTTCTTTTCGTTCAGGGTACTATTTATGTGAAATGGGTTGGAGTCCTTCGTAGTCCCCTCTACAATGACCTAGAAGTGTGACTGTCTTAAGTTGAAATCAGGAAGCAGTCCATTTCTGGAAAAGGAAAGAAAGGGTTGTTATGAGTTCAAGGTCCAGCCT
>NC_140489.1:127270902-127370902 GCF_964271855.1 Acomys minous
CTCACTACCTTATGATTTGTCTGATTCTTCAAGATTCTTCTGTGGTGAACTGATGTGAGATCACTCACCTGTATGCTTATGTGTACCCTGGTCTGACTTAGAAGTCAGAGATCTGCATTCACAGTGCATGGATTAAAGCAATGAACTACCAGGGCCAATTTGATTTCATTTTTTGGGTGTTTTTGGGTTGTTGGTTTTTTTTTTTTTTTGGTTTTTTGAGACAGGGTTTCTCTGTGTAGCCTTGGCTGTCCAGGACTCGCTTTGTAGACCAGGCTGGCCTGGAGCTCACAGCGATCCGCCTGCCTTTGCCTCCCGAGTGCTGGGATTAAAGGCGTGTGCAACTGATGCTCAGCCAAACAAATAAAGGTGGGTGTGTGTGCCCACACAAGCAAGACCACACTCAGCCTCCTTTCATTTCTTTACCTTCCATTGATCTAAGTCTGGGTTTCTAGTGTTCAGTGTGTGGCTAATCTTGAACCCATAATGCTGTCACTTTATTATATGTTTAGTTTAAAGTCAAATTCTCTGACGGTGTTCACCAAAATGAAGCCACCTTCTGGAGGGCAGATATCACGGTGGCTTACCTCACCAATATGGAAGCAGTCCTGGGACATACTTTTCAAGGTCGTTTACTCTGGAGGACCAAAACTTAAACCCAATTTGCATGTGTGGAATTCTGAGGAAGTTCTCCTAATCTACACAGTACCCTCGCTGTGTGAAAAGAAAATCAACCAAACTGTTTAACTCCCCGTCTTTTAAAAAAATTGTTTATTAATTAATAAAAATTTTAGAAGGAAACCGGGCCTGATGTCGCATGCCTTTAATCCCAGCACTCCGGAGGCAGAGGCAGGCGGATCACTGTGAGTTCAAGGCCAGCCTAGTCTACAAAGTGAGTCCAGGATGGCCAAGGCTAACACAGAGAAACCTTGTCTCGAAAAAAAATGTACATATTAGAAGGAGGAGAAGGAAGAGGAGGAGGAGGAGGAAAGGAAGGAAGGAAGGAAAGAGCCAGGCCTGGTGGCAGCAACGCACTGAATATTTAAATTTTTCATGGCATTAGTCATAAGAAAAAAAATAAAATAAAGCAGATATAATTAATTGTCCTGGCATGCACCACCAGGCCCTGCTTCCTTTAATTTCATTTATTTATTTACTTATTTATATTGGTTTTTTGAGACAGGGTTTCTCTGGGTAGCCTTGGGTGTCCTGGAACTCTGTTTTTAGACCAGGCTGGTCTCAAACTCACAGAGATCCACCTACCCCTGCCTCCCAAGTGCTGGGATGAATGGCGTGTGCCACCATGCTGGTCCTTTCAGCTCTTTATCTCCAAGAAAGTTTCTAGGTAGTCCTGGGAGTTCCAACCTTAGTCCATCTACACATCAGTTTCAAAGACAGCCAGAGGGGGGCAGAGAGAGAGAGAGAGAGAGAGAGAGAGAGAGAGAGAGAGAGAGAGAGAGAGAGAGTCTATCTCCACAAACCTTAGATAAGTAAGATACACAGACAGAAAGACAAATGGAGGCCAAGCATCATAGTTTCCTCATGTAATCACAGCAGAGACAGGTGGACTTCTGTGTTTGGTTTTTCCAAGTACATATTTAAGTCTTTATTCAGCTATCTATCAAGGATAAACTGGTCCTTTATTTAGTGTAGTCTCCGTACCCCACGTGGAACCATTGAAATCCCTAACTAGATGAGGCCTGCCTCCAGCTCACAGAGTTTCACCTGCCTCTGCCTTCAGAGCTATGTGATTCAAGGCCTATAGGACCACACAGAGCTGGCTTCTTTAAGTTCTGGTTTCAGAACTTAACCCCAATGTGCATGTACAGAATTATAGGGAAGCCTCTTCTGATCTACACAGTTCCCTCGCTCCATGAAAAGACAAACCACATAAAGGCTTAACTCGCTCTCTGAAAACAAAAAAACAAAAATTAAGAGCTGGATGGAGAGGTGGCTCAGAGGTTAAGAGCACTGACTGCCCCTCCAGAGGTCCTGAGTTGCGTTCCCAGCGAGCACAAGGCGGCTCACGGCCATCTATAATTTGATCTAACGTCCTCCTCTGGCGTGCAGGCATAAACGCAGGCAGATAAAGCACTGTACACATAATAATGAATAAATATTTTAAATTGAAAATAAACTTTTAAATTAACCATAATGACAGGGGGGAAAAACTAGTTCAGAATCTTTCAGTAGCCAGGAGGTGGTGGCACATGCCTTTCTTTAATCCCAGCACTTTGGAGGCAGAGACAGGTGGATTGTTGTGAGTTTGAGGCCAGCCTTGTCTACACAGCGGGTCCAGGACAGCCAAGGTTCCATAAAGAAACGCAGTCCTCAGGAATCAAAACCAAAACCAAACCAAAAAAAAGAAAAAAATTTAGTCCGAGGAGCTACACCATACCTCTGAGACGGTTCCTTTCATTTTATTTACCTTTATTTCATTTCATCATTTTTTTTATTTCTTTTTTTTGGGGGGGGGCAAGGGATTCGTTTTTCACGTTAGCGTTTCTCTGTGTAGCCTCTACTGTCCTGGAGTTACTTGCTTTTTTAGACCAGGCTGCCCTAAAATTCACGGCAATCCGACTGCCTCTGTCTCCCGAGTGCTGGGATTATTGTCATGCGCCACCACCGCCCGGCCTTATTTTAATTTTTTTCTGTGCATCATTCGGTATGAATGTGTCAGATCCCTTCTAGTGGTGTTACAGACAGTTGTGAGCTGCCCTGTGGGTGTTGGGAATCCAACCCAGGTCCTTTGGAGGAGCTGACAGTGCTCCTCACCACTGATCCATCTCTCTAGTCCCATTTGTTTTGTCTTCATGCTCTCTTTCTTTGAATTCTGAGGCACTGCCACACAGGGGGGAAAACATTTCTGAAGTGATCTTCTCTCTTCTCTGTGTTTACCATCCCTCTAGATGGCAGGGACTTAAATCCAATTCACACGTGGTGGGGGGCTGTGTGGCAGAGCAGAGGGTCGGGGGCACGGTAGACCAGGGGACCGTGGCAGAGGAGGGCCAATGCAGGTGCGCCGGGGGCGGGAGGGGGATTGTGAGGAGCCTCTCACCCCAGACCTTGAAAGTACTCTTTAAATTAAAAGTGTAAAAAAAAAACCAACATTACTACTAACACACATTTGTTTTGGAATATAATTTATGGCAGAAAGAAATGTGTGGGTTCGCATACAAGCCCAAACATAAACAAGAGACTGGAGAGACCAAAGGCAGAGCAGCCGATGCCTGTTCTTTTCGTTCAGGGTACTATTTATGTGAAATGGGTTGGAGTCCTTCCTAGTCCCCTCTACAATGACCTAGAAGTTTGACTGTCTTAAGCTGAAATCAGGAAGCAGTCCATTTCTGGAAGAGGAAAGAAAAGGTTGCTATGAGTTCAAGGTCCAGCCTGGTCTACAAAGTGAGTCCAGGATGGCCAATGCTACACAGAGAAACCATGTATCGAAAAACAAAAAAATACAAACGGACAAACATAAAAAAATCTTAAAAGAATCCCAGACACATCTGCCGTGTATGGTATGGTGGTGCACGCGTTTAATCCCACCACTTGGGAGGCAAAGACATGTGGATCGCTGTAAAATTGTCTCGAAAAGCCAAAAAAGAAAAAAAAAAGAATCTGACATCTAAACTTTAACCAATCATTACCTAGTTTACATCCTACAGGTGCACATCTACCCAAGGAACACACCAAATTTCCACTGAGTCCTATCTTGCTGTCGTAAAAATGAGACCACAGGAGCAACACCAGACCTCCCCCTCAGCTGGGTTGTTTCATTTTGTTTTTCTCTCTTTCTGTTCTCTTTGAGTTCTGCATTAGGTGTGCAGTGTTCTGCCTGCATCTCCACCTGCGGGCCAGGAGAGGGCACCAGGTCTCCTCATAAATGGTTGTGAGCCACCACGTGGCTGCTGGGAACTGAAGGCTCTACCCTCCCAAGAGCAGCCAGTGCTCTTCAACCCTGACACATTTTTATTTTTGTTATTTTTATTTTTTATGTTTGTGGTTTTTCGAGACAGGGTTTCTCTGTGCAACATCTCTGGCTGTCCTGGAACTCATGGAGATCCACCGGCCTCTGCCTCCCAAGCGCCGGGAGGGGACTCGGTGTGGCGGGAGAGGGGCGGCGGCCACGGGAAAGGGACAGAGGCCCCTTTCTTCTCCACCACCCTGCCCGCCGTCCATGACACACGTCTGACGGGTTCGCGAGAGAAAGAGCGAGAAGATCGACCGGGAGGAGCGCGGAGGTGGAGGCGGCGGCGAAGCGGGAACACGAGCCGGCGACCTCGCTTTGGCGAGTGCCCTGGGTCCCAGGGCACGCAACATGGCGCGGCGACGGGGCCGACACTCGCTGCCTCTCCCTGACCCCACCCCCCGGGGAGGGCTCACATTGGCGAACGGATGGACCGCGGCGTCCCAAGGGACCGTCGCCAGAGCAAGCCAACCCCTGGGCAGAGGAAAGACGGAGAAGGCGGCGGGCCCGGTCCAGGGCGCAGAGACCGAAGGAGCAGCCACGGCACGGGGTCGGCCAACCTTGCGGGCTCTGGCGGCGCGACGACGCTCCCAGATGGGGAAGGGGTGCGCGGGTCGGGAACCCGGACCTGGGGAACGGCGTGGCCCCGTGAGATGATGGGCAGACATGGAGGCAGAAGATGAAGGAGAACGAGGAGGGCCGAGATCCAGACCCTGATGACTTCAAGGGTACGACGACCCCGCCTAGAGAGGCAGAACCTGGACCGAGACCCCTCCGTCACCGCCTAAGCGTGACCGCTCGCGCCACCACACGGCCATCAACACAGACCCTGGGGACACGGTAAGACCGTCACTGACCCGCCTTCCTCGCCCACCACTGAGCCTCTCAAAGCGTTGCGGCCTTTCTTCAAGCTCTCCTCTGCACAGAGGCCGGGAGGCGGCGACAGCGGCCCGCCGACAACCACCCCACATGTCTGAACTTCGGGGGATGGAGGGCCTGGAGTCAAGAACCCTGCGAACAAACCACCAGCCGCATGAACCCACCCCTCGGAGATGGACATCGAAGGGGTGTGGCGATTGATCTTCAAGGGACGCTCAGACAGGCATAGCCCCGGGAGGAACCCGGGGACACAAGAGAGTTTGATGTGTCGATGATCAATGTGTCCTGCGATTCACATTAATTCTCGCAGCTAGCTGCGTTCTTCATCGACGCACGAGCCGAGTGATACACTGCTAAGAGTCCTACGAGTTTTTCGTCGGGCGTGTGGGAGAGACGGGAGTCCCTCGCTCACATCACACGTGCTGGTGTCGGCACAGTGCCCGGCCCCCCACACTGGGAGAGAGGGCTCGCCTTGGGCTGGCCAGCAAGAGCAAAACAGATGGATCACGAACTCCAGGGGATGGGTCGGTTGGACCGAACGGGAAAAGAACCACACACACACACAGTGACACGGGACCCGCCCAGCGAACACAGCCGAGACGCCCAAGACATGGGAAGCCGGGACGGCAAGCTGGACACAGCTGCGCGTGCCCCACGGATGCCCAAAGGGGAGGGTCCCACCCCAACCCTCAACCACGGCCTCGGGAGCGGCCCTGGAAGGAGGAAAGTGGGGGAGAGTCTGAGAGAGCCGCGGGAGGGAGAGAGGGAACTCACACACCTCCAGGCTGACTCCCTACGGGCCCACCGCCCCCCCTGACCCTGGGGGCTGAGAGGCGAACTCCCCAGGGGTCTTTAAACCTGCGCGCCGGAACGCGACAGTCAGGTACCCGGAAAGGTTCGGGGAGGACACGCGAGGTCAGAAAAGCCGGGAGGGGATGGATGCCGGACACACTGAGGCCATCGCCGACCGCAGGCAACACGCTTCGGGCTTGGTAAAGTCGTAGCCGTGGCATAGGCGGCCGAGATGAGGCGCGACAGCGCACCCCACCACAACCACGACATAGACTCGCACCACCGCTAAGGGAGGAGACGAGCCGGACGGGAAAGAGGGGCGGCCCGCGGGAAGCGGCATTCACCTAGCGTGGGGGGTGGGCCACCCCGGGGAAGAAGCGGAAGGAGCGAAGAGAAGGGAGAGGATTGCGAGAGAGGGATGAGAATGGCAAGAGCTGCCCAACCCACAACAGACGGCAATGCGCCCCGCCTCCTCACCATCCTCTACCTCTTTCCTCTTCCCTCCTTCTTTCAACCCAGAGGACCGAATGACCGAGACCGACTGCATGGGGCAGCAGGCGATGCGACCCGGGACACGCGCCTCCCGGTGGGGAGGAACAAAGACGGACGGACAGACGGACGGACGGACGGACGGACAGATGGACGTGGCCAGCCTACCGGCGCCTCTCCTTAATGATCCTTCCGCAGGTTCAGCTATGGAAACCTTGTTACGCCTTTTACTTCCTCTAGATAGTCAAGTTTGACCATCTTCTCAGCGCTCCAGCATGGCCATCAGCCGACTCCAGCAGGGCTGATCCGAGGGCCTCACTAAACCATCCAATCGGTAGTAGCGACGGGCAGTGTGTACAAAGGGCAGCGACTTAATCAACGCAAGCTTATGACCTGATATTACTGGGAATTCCTCGTTCCTGGGGAATAATTGCAATACCGGATCCCCATCACCAATGGGGTTAAACGGTTACCCTTGCCTGACAGCTTAGGGTAGGCACACGCTGAGCCAGTGTAGCGCGCCTGCAGCCCCGGACATCTAAGGGCATCACAGACCTGTCATTGCTCAATCTCCGGTGGCTGAACGCCACTTGTCCTCTAAGAAGTTGGGGGACGGGACGCCGACCGCTCGGGGGACGCGTAACTAGTTAGCATGCCAGAGTCTCGTTTGTTATAAGAATTAACCAGACAAATCGCTCCACCAACTAAGAACGGCCAAGCACCACAACCCAGGGAATCAAGAAAGAGCTATCAATCTGTCAATCCTGTCCTTATCCAGGCAGGGTAAGGTTTCCCGTGTTGAGTCAAATTAAACCGCAGGCTCCACTACTGGTGGTGCCCTTCCGTCAATTCCTTTAAGTCTCAGCTTTGCAACCATACTCCCCCCCCCCCCCCGGAATCCAAAGACTTTGGTTTCCGGGAAGCTGCCCAGCAGGTCATGGGAATACCATTTCATTTTGCATAATGCTCTCTTTGGTTTAAATGCTGAGGCGCTGTCACACAGAAAAGAGTGTAATTTATGAGAACAACACACCATCATCCGGGCCCAGTGGTGCTCGCTGGATGATACCATCACAAGGGCAATATTGACCCAATCCCTCCAGTACTGGCACCGGCCATGGAGGAGGTGGGCGGTGCTCTCCCTCTCCACTGGGCAGGTGTAACAACCAAGTTTTGGGGTTTTGTTTTGTTTTGTTTCTGTCTCCCACTACCACCACCCCCACCCCCTCTGCCTAGAGACAGGGTTTCTCTGTGTAGCATTGGCTGTCCAGCCCAGGGCTCCCTTTGTAGACCAGGCTGGCCTTAAACTCACAGCGATCTGCCTGCCTCTGCCTCCAGAGTGCTGGGATTAAAGGCCTGCACCACCATGCCATGCCTGGCTTTGTTTTTGGTTTTGTTTTCCTTTGCTTTAATCCCAGCACTTGGGAGATAGAGGCAAGAGAATCACCTGTACTTGCTTGTCCAGGACAGGCAAGGCTACATGAGAAACCTTGTCTGGAAACAAACAAGCAAGCAAGCAAGCAAGCAAGCAAACAAAAAACTACAATTTCTTTAACCCAAGAAAAGTTCTAGTTCGAAACTAAGTCAGTATATACAGCAATTTTCAAGACAGACAGGAATATAGAGAGAAACTCTGTCTCCAAAATAATGTAAACACTGTGTAAGTAGATAAGTAAGTAAGTAAATACATCGATGATAGATAGATAGATAGATAGATAGATAGATAGATAGATAGATAGAATTAAAGGTGTGTGCCACCATGCCTGGCTAAATATTTAATTCTTTACTCAACTATTTTAAAAGATTAAACGAGTTCTTTATTTAGTGTATTCTCCGTACTATACTAATACATAAATACATAGATGTTAGATACATACACACATACACCCATAGATACATAGATAGATAGAGAGGGAGATACAGAGATAGAAAGATAATACACACACAGACAGACAAATGGATACCAATCCTCATAGTTCCCTCATTTGATCACCACAGAGTAAGGCAGCCTGGTCTAGGTAGTGCCAGCTACCTTCTAATGTTTATTAGTCATCAGTCAGTACTGAATCAATTTATTAGCAATGCAGCAGTGACTCTATAACCAGCCCAGAAAATCAATGTGATTGTATACACAGCACGAGAGGGTGGGAGGAGAGAGAGAGAGAGATCTTGACTAAAAGAAATAGCTGGCCGGGCGTGTTAGCACACACCTTTAATCCTAGCATTCGGGAGGCAGAGGCAGGCGGATCACTGTGAGTTCGAGGCCAGCCTGGTCTACAAAGCGAATCCAGGACAGCCAAGGCTACACAGAGAGACCCTGTCTCAAAAAAATTCCAAAAATAAAATAAATAAATAAATAAATAAATAAATAAATAAATAAATGGGAAGAAATGGAATCAAAATCCAGGAAAAGGAAAGTATTTTCTCTGTACGTAAGCAATTCTAAGTTGTTATACCATTCCTTCTATGTACTTTGGGTTAAACTTTGTGTTCCTAAGAAAAGTGTCCGTTTTCAAAGAATAGCCAAATGGCTCTTATGTGTGGTGCCTGATTTTCAAACTTTTCAAAAAGCACGACCTGCCTACCTGCCTTCCTTGAATTCCCAGCACCCCGGAGGTAGAGGCAGACAGATCACTGCAAGTTCGAGGCCAGCCGGTCAGCCAGCCAGCCTGCCTGCCTGCCTGCCTGTCTGTCTGTCTGTCTGTCTGTCTGTGTCAAACTATACCAAAGGAAACCAAGTAGCAGGGCCTGCCATGCATCTGGGCCATAGGAGGACAATGAAGTCTCACTCGGTTGTATATAGACCATGATGAGTTTGGGGATAGGAAACTATGATTGGAAGGCATGGTAGGAAATTAAAAATCGATTAAATTGAGAGCCCTGCCCCTCCACAAACCTAATCAAACAAACACTCAGTCAGTCTTGAAACCCTCAGTTAGCGAGTGTCTAAGCCAACTGTACACTTTCATCCATCGGGAGTGTGCTTGGTTAAAAGAAACTGAGAAAAGAAAAAGAAAAACAAAGATGGGCGGGGGCTGGAGAGAGACGGCTCAGTGGTTAAGAGCACTGTCTGCTCAATTCCCAGCTCCCACATGGCAGCTCCCACCTGTCTGTCTTTAACTCCAGGTCTAAGGTTATCTGACACTTTCATGCCTGCCTTGTTCTCAGAAGTCGGAAGCAATTTTGGAGGTGCATCACAGTACAGGATCACCTCCAAGAAAGCCCACATGGCTAATGAGCTCCTTGAACAAGATGGCCCTCGGCATGCCTGGCAGTTGTGCGCAGCCGAGCCAAAGAGTTTCTCATTCATGAAATAAAATAAAATACAAAAACCAAACCCTAGCCCTGAAATGATGATGTGGCTGGTGTGCCTGAAACAAAAATATAGGTATGTGACCCAACAGGAACAGGAACAGGAACAGGTCTCTCTCAACACCAGGAGGACTTAACCTATCTTGGTCTCCACTGGTAAAGATCCACCCCACCCCCTCCCTCGTAATCAAAATGAGAGCTATAAATGGGGCAGCTCTCTCCACACATCTTGTGCCTTAAGACAGTGGAAAGTCTAGCCAGCACTCAGTCTGGAGGCAGAGGCAGGTAGATCTCCATGAGCCTGGTCTACAGAGTGACTTCCAGGAGCTGTCACACACAGGAAACCTCTGTCTTGAACCCTCCCACCCCCCACCCCTCCTAAAAGGGTGGAAAAATCACTTTTCTTCAGGAAGAAGTGGACACTAACCAGTCTGCAAAGAGGTGTGTGTGTGTGTTTGAGGGGTGGGGTGGGTGTTCCTCTTTACTTATGAAAGAAACAGTGAGTCAAGCAAAGCCTTCCTTTGATTTTTATCCTCACATTGTGGGATTACATTGCTAGAGGAAGACTAGAGGAGTCAGAGGTGGTTCTTTCTAAGTAAACATTAGAGACCATATCTTCAACTGGAGCGAGTGAGGGTTTGTTGTTGTTGTTATTGTTGTTGTTGTTGTTGTTGTTGTTGTTTTCCTTTTCTTGGGGGGGCGAGTTCTAAAACATTCCCTCTGAAAGCAAACTGAACTCATGCACCAGGAGAATCATGTCTCAGCAGTTAAGAGTACCGGGTGTTCTGACACACGCCTCGTGAGTACCAGTAGTCCACAGATGCACGCACAGCCAGACAAGCTGAGAAACAAATAAATACCTGGAAACTAATTCTTTATCCATTTATTCACATTATTTTATTGAGTCAGGGTTAGTGAAAGAGGGCTGGGAGGTAGGGAGAGTACCAGCTATGGGTCAGGAGGGGAGGGTTGTCTTCTTATGCTGTGAGGATGAAGTTTCATATGTCGGTCCAGATGGGCTGGCTATTTTCTCCAAGAAGAATCTTCCTTCTGGCCTCTCCCTCCTACATGGAGGTAAGAAAGCAAGCAGAGAAAACAGCTGTCAAGTTGGGACCCATAAAGCAAGTGTCCATTCCACAAATGCGGACAGGAAGGGAGAGAGAGAGAGAGAGAGAGAGAGAGAGAGAGAGAGAGAGAGAGAGAGAGAGAGAGAGAGAGAGTTGGGAGACGGGGAGAGACCTGCATCTAACACACAATGTTTTAGGTAACACAATGCTCCCCAATGTCTCCTCCCTGTTTCTCTTCCCCACCTCCAGCAAATGACATCACCTCCCCGACTACACACACACACACAGAAAGGGGGGGGAGCGCACATCTGCGATCAAACCTGGAACAAAACAGAATACTATGGTAGTCTGCTATTTCTGGAGCAAACACTGGACCTCTCTTCAAGGTGATCTGGTGTCTTCTTCTGGCCTGCAGATAAACATAGAGAAATGAATGAATGAGTGAATGAATGAATGAATAAGTAAATAAATAAAATAGCTCCTGGAGGAGGTAGATAAAGATTTTGGTGCCCTCTTCTGTCAACCAGGTGCAGATAGATAGATAGACAGATAAATAGAAAGAAAGAAAGAAAGAAAGAAAGAAAGAAAGAAAGAAAGGTCGATCTTCACAGACTGAGTAATTAATCAAATATTTATTAATAAATGGCTCCAGGAGGAGGAGGAGGAGGAGGTGGAGGAGGAGGAGGAGAAAGATATCTGGTACACTCTTCTGGCCTGCCCGTATATATATCTGCAGATAGACAAGCATAGGATAGATAGATAGATAGATAGACAGATAGATAGATAGATAAACAAATAGATAGCTTGATAAATAGATAAACAAATAGACAGATAAATAAATAAATGGATAGAAAGTTAGGCAAATGAATGAATAAAAAACACACAAATAAACAAGTAAATAAATAAACAAGTAAGTAAGTAAATAAATAAATAAATAAATAAATGGCCCGCCCGTCCCCCTCCCCACAGTGGCATGGGAAAACAAACAAACAAACCAAACTTCATCAAACTTCCGTGGTTAGGCAGAAGGGAAAACTGGTCGACTTCCATAGTTTTAGGTTAGGACACGCATCCCTTGAAAGGGACAACTGGTCGACCTCCATGGTTATAGGACTCGCATCAGTTGTGTATACAGATATATATATAATATTATTTAAAAAAAAAAAGAGTCCAGAAGGGACATCTGGTTGACCTAAGGTGTCCCAAATGAGAGCGGGCGACTCCCCGCGTGGGACTACTGGTCTATCCGGTCTCTGGGGAGAAGGGCGGGGTGATCCCCAACCTCCAGGTGGGTCAGGGCGCAAGCGAGGCAAAACGGATAAAGTCTACCCCGCCCCCCCAGTGGTCACACCGCTGTCACCGCCTTTGCCTCACACCCCAGTTTGGCCAGGGTCGGAGCAGGGGCGGGCGGGAAAAGGCGACTCCGGAGAAGCAGGCAGGGGGCGCTTTCTCCTGGAGATGCCAATGGGAAAAACGGGAACCCATCGTTCCGGAGACAGGGAGAGTGAGAGAGCGGCAGACGGGCTGACAAGACAAACCATTGTGTCGAGAGATGACTTTCAATAGATAACAGCGAGGAAGCTGCTCTGCAACATAGAAACCCCAACCCAGAAGCAGGTCGTCTATGATTGGTTTAGCGCCAGGTTCCACAGGAACTTGCACTGACGTGACGGGCAAGAGGGTGGCCCCCTTTCTGGCTGCGCCCCGTTTCCCGGGACCAATGGCTCTCCACACCAGACCCCGGTACCGACACAAGGCGGGGAAGCCCACCGGCCGGCCGGCAGCGACAACCCCTTGAGAGGGCACACGCGCAAAGGTGACGATGATGGACCGCCGGCTGGGACGGAAGGGGACCTGGCTATCTGGGGCCAACCGAGGCTCCTTCAGCGATGCTGTATCGTTCTGCCTGGGCGGGATTCTAACTTAGAGGCGTTCAGTCATAATCCCACAGAAGGGGGAAAGAGGGTAAGAGTCTGAGAGAGCCACAGGAGGGAGAGAAGGACCTCACACCCACAGGCCACTCCCTAAAGGCCCCGCAGACCCCCCCATCTCGGGGGCAGAGAGGTGACCTCCCCAGGGGTCTTTAAACCTGCGTGCCTGAACGCGACAGCCAGGTACCCGGAAACGATCGGGGAGGACACGCCAGGTCAGAGAGTCCGGGAGGGGACAGATCCTGGACCCATCGCGGCCATCGCCAATCACACTTGACACGCTCCGGGCGCAGTAAAGCCAGAGTCGAGGCATAGGCGGCCGAGATGAGACGTGACAGCGCCCCCCACCACAACCATGACATTGACTCGCACCACCGCCATGGGTGGAGACAAGCGGGACGAAAAAGAGGGGCAGCCCGCGGGTGGCGGCAGGAAGAGAGCAGGCAGGGTCGGTCACCCCGGGGAAGAAGCAGAAAGAGCAAAGAGACAGGAGAGGAGCAAGAGGGACGGGAACAGCAAGGGCTGCCGCCCCACAACAGATGGCAATGCAACCCGCCTCCTCACCATCCTCTTTCCTCTTCCCTCCTTCTTTCAAAACCCAGAGGACCTACCGACCAACCGCACACACGGCAGCAGGTGATGCGACCTGGGACACTTGCCTAATGGCAAGGAGTGACAAAGACAGACAGACTGACAGACACGGCCTGCCGAACTGTGCCTCTCGTTAATGATCCTTCCCGAGGTTCACCTACAGAAACCTTGTTATGACTTTTACTTCCTCTAGGTAGTCAAGTTCGACCGTCTTCTCAGGGCTACGCCAGGGCCATAAGCCGACCCTGGCGGGGCCGATCCAAGGGCCTCACTAAATCATCCAATCGGTAGTAGCGACAGGTGGTGTGTACAAAGGGCAGGGACTTAATCAACGCAAGCTTATGACCCGCACTTACTGGGAATTCCTCGTTCATGGGGAATAATTGCAATCCCCGATCACCATCAGGAATGGGGTTCAACGGGTTACCCGCGCCTGCCGGCGTAGGGTAGGCACACGCTGAGCCAGTCAGTGTAGCTTGCGTGCAGCCCCGGACATCTAAGGGCATCACAGACCTGTCATTGCTCAATCTTGGGTGGCTGAATGCCACTTGTCCCTCTAAGAAGTTGGGGGACGCCGACCGCTCGGGGGTCGCGTAACTAGTTAGCATGCCAGAGTCTCGTTCGTTATCGGAATTAACCAGACAAATCGCTCCACCAACTAAGAACGGCCATGCACCACCACCCACAGAATCGAGAAAGAGATATCAATCTGTCAATCCTGTCCGTGTCCGGGCCGGATGAGGTTTCCTGTGTTGAGTCAAATTAAACGCAGGCTCCACTCCTGGTGGTGCCCTTCCATCAATTCCTTTAAGTTTCAGCTTTGCAACCATACTCCTTCCGGAACCCAAAGACTTTGGTTTCCTGTAAGCTGCCTGCCAGGTCATGGGAATACCGCCGCCACATCGCCAGTCGGCATAATTTATGGTCGGAATTACGAAGGTATCTGATCGTCTTCGAACCTATGACTTTCGTTCTTGATTAATGAAAACATTCTTGGCAAATGCTTTCGCTCTGGTCCTTCTTGCACCAGTCCAAGAATTTCAACTCTAACAGTGCAATATGAATATCCCCGGCCATCCCTCTTATTCATGGCCTCAGTTCTGACGTTTGGAAGAGCAGCCAGTGCTTTTAACCACTCCTGAGGCATTTTTTACTTTTATTTCGATTCATTTTATTTCTTTTTGTGGTTTTTCGAGACAGGGTTTCTCTGTGTAACAGCTCTGACTGCCCTGGAGCTCATGCCTGCCTCTGCCTCCCAAGTTCTGAGACAACACGAATGCATGTGCCACCACCGGGCAGCTCCATTTCATTTTGCATAATGCTCTCTTTGGTTTAAATGCTGAGGCGCTGTCACACAGAAAAGAGTGTAATTTATGAGAACAACACACCGTCATCCGGGCGCTGTGATGCTCCCGGGATGATACCATGAGAAGGGCAATATTGGCCCCGCCACTCCAGTACTGGCACCCGACATGGAGGAGGTGGGCAGGGCTCTCCCTCTCCACCAGGCAGGTGTGACAGTTAAGTTTTGGTGTTTTGTTTTGCTTTGTTTCTGTCTCCCACTACCATCACCCCCACACCCTCCGCCCAGAGACAGGGTTTCTCTGTGTAGCGTTGGCTATCCAGTCCTCGGCTCACTTTGTAGACCAGGCTGGCCTTAAAGTCACAGCGATATGCCTGCCTCTGCCTCCTGAGTGCTGACATTAAAGGCCTGCACCACCATGACATGCCTAGCTTTGTTTTTGGGTTTGTTTTTCTTTGCCTTTAATCCCAGCAGTTGGGAGACAGAGGCAAGAGAATCACTTGCACTTGCAAGTCCAGGAAAGGCAAGGCTACATGAGAAACCTTGTCTGGGAACAAACAAACAAGCAAGCAAGCAAGCAAGCAAGCAAACAAAAAACTACAATTTCTTTAACCCAAGAAAAGTTCTAGATCCAAACTAGGTCAGTATACACAGCGAATTTCAAGACAGACAGGATTACATAGAAAGACTCTGTCTCCAAAATAATTTAAACACTGTGTAAGTAGATAAGTAAGTAAGTAAATACATCGATAATAGATAGATACATAGATAGATAGATAGATAGATAGATAGATAGATAGGATTAAAGGTGTGTGCCACCATGCCTGGCTAAATATTTAATTCTTTACTCAACTATTTTAAAAGATTAAACTAGTTCTTTATTTAGTGTATTCTCCATACAAAACTAATACGTAAATACATAGATGTTAGATACATACATACATACACACATAGATAGATAGATAGATAGGTAAATAGATAGATAATAGACATAAAGACAGACAAATGGATACCAATTCTCATAGTTCCTTCATTTGATCACAGCAGTGTCAGGCAGCCTGGACTAGGTAGTGCCAGCTAACTTCTAATGTATATTTGTCATCTGTCAGTACTGAATCTTTTTATTAGCAATGCAGCAGTGTCTCTATAACCAGCCCAGAAAATCAATGTGATTCTATACCCACCAGGAGAAGGTGGCGGGCGGGGGGGGGAGAGAATTGTTTGAGGAGGCTCTCTTTCCTGATATAGAAAGTATACCCACCCTTTCAATAAAAAAGAGAAGAAGAAAAATATAAAATAAATAACCAACCAACCAACAAACAAACAACAACAACAACAGCAACAAAAAGACCACTACAAGCAGTAAATTGTTTTGGAATATAATTTAAATGGGAAAGAAATGTGTGGATTCACATACAGGCTGAAACATGAACAGGAGACCAACAAGAACAAAAGACAGAGCAGCCAATGCCTGTTCTTATCGTTCAGGGTACTATTTATGTGAAATGGTTTGGTGTCCTTCCTAGTCCCCTCTAGCATGACCTAGAAGTGACTGACTTAAGGTGACATCAGGAAGCAGTCCATTTCTAGAAGAGGAAAGAAATGGGTGCTGGGAGTGAGATAGGTAGGAAGGAAAGAAGGAAGAAGGGGGTCTCAAACCAATCTCAGCACGTCAGAGGCAGTGGTCATAGCTAGAGACTGTGAATGATCAACCAGCTGTGGATTAATTATTAACACCCATGCATGCTCGTTCTTGCGTGCGCAAGCACACACACCCACACACACACACACACACACACACACACACACACACACGATGACACAAGAAAAGCTCCAATGAGTGCAGTTACAAAGAGAGAATTGGTTGTTTTGTTATTTATCTTTAAAGATGTGTGTGTATTCGCATGCACGCTAGGGTGTATATAAGTCTTAGAAGAAACACATATGTACACGTTAACAAACCATTTCTAGTTTAGATCCTCCAGGTCCCCATCTACCCATGGAACACGCCAGATTTCCATTGAGCCCTATTTTGCTCTCTTAAAAATGAGACCACAGGAGGCACACCAGACCTCCCTCTCTGCTGGGGCCTTTCATTTTGTTTTTCTCTCTTTCTGTTTTAGATTGATTTCTGGATTAAGTGTGGAGTGTTCTGCTTGCCTCTTAGGACATTTGGAAGAGCAGCCAGTGTTTTAACCCCTCCTGAGGCATTTTTTAATTTTACTTCGTTTTATTTTATTTCTTTTTGTGGTTTTCAAGACAGGGTTTCTCTGTGTAACAGCTCTGACTGCCCTGGAGCTCATGCCTGCCTCTGCCTCCCATGTTCTGAGACAACAGGCATGCATGCGCCAACACCACCCGGCTCCATTGCATTTTGCGTAATGCTCTCTTTGGTTTAAATGCTGAGGCGCTGTCACACAGAAAAGAGTGTAATTTATAAGAACAACACACCATCATCCAGGCGCTGTGGTGCTCGCTGGATGATACCATCACAAGGGCAATATTGGCCCTGCCACTCCAGTACTGGCACCTGCCATGGAGGAGGTGGGCGGTGCTCTCCCTCTCCACCTGGCGGGTGTGACAGCCAAGTTTTTGTGTTTGGTTTTGTTTCTGTCTCCCACTACCACATTCCCCACACCATCCACCCAGAGACAGGGATTCTCCATGTAGCGTTGGCTATCCAGTCCTGGGCTCCCTTTGTAGACCAGGCTGGCCTTATACTCACAGCGATCTGCCTGCCTCTGCCTCCTGAGTGCTGCAATTAAAGTCATGCACCACAATGCCATGCCTGGCTTAGTTTTTGTTTTTGTTTTCCTTTGCCTTTAATCCCAGCAGTTGGGAGACAGAGGGGAGAGAATCACTTGCACTTGAAAGTCCAGGACAGGGAAGGCTACACGGGAAACCTTGTCTGGAAACAAACAAGCAAGCAAGCAAGAAAAAACTACAATTTCTTTAACACAAGAAAAGTTCTAGTTCCAAACTAGGTCAGTATACACAGCGATTTTCAAGACAGACAGGAATACATAGAGAGACTCTGTCTCCAAAATAGTTTAAACACTGTGTAAGTAGATAAGTAAGTAAGTAAATACATCGATGATAGATAGATAGATAGATAGATAGATAGATAGATAGATAGATAGATAGGATTAAAGGCATGTGCCACCATGCCTGGCTAAATATTTAATTCTTTACTCAACTATTTAAAAAGGATAAACTATTCCTTTATTTAGTGAATTCTCTGTACTATACTAATACATAAACACATAGATGTTAGACACTTACATACATACACACATAGATAGAAAAATAGATAGATAGATAGATAGATAGATAGATACAAAACACACAGACAGACAAATGGAGACCAATCTTCATAGTTACCTCATTTGATCACAGCAGAGTCAAGCAGCCTGGTCTAGGTAGAGCCAGCTACCTTCTAAAACTTATTAGTCATCAGTCAGTACTGAATCTATTTATTAGCAATGCAGCAGTGACACTATAACCAGCCCAAAAAATCAATATGATTATATACCCAGCAAGAGGGGGGGGAGAGGAAGAGGGAGAGAGAGAGAGAGAGAGAGAGAGAGAGAGAGAGGGAGAATTGTGTGAGGAGGCTCTCTCTCCTTATCTAGAAACTATACACACCCTTACAATAAAAAAAGAAGCAGAAATAAATAAAATAACCAACCAACAAACAAATATTAACAACCATACAAAAAAGAAAACTACAAGCAGTCATTATTTTTGGAATATAATTTACAGGGGAAAGAAATGTGTGGATTCACATACAGGCTCAAACATGAACAGGAGACCAATGAGACCAAAAGACAGAGCAGCCAATGCCTGTTCTTATCGTTAAGGGTACTATATATGTGAAATGGTTTGGGGTCCTTCCTAGTCCCCTCTAGCAAGACCTAGAAGTGACTGACTTAAGGTGACATCAGGAAGCAGTCCATTTCTTGAAGCGGAAAGAAATGGGTGCTGGGAGTGAGATAGGTAGGAAGGAAAGAAGGAAGAATGGGGTCAAAAACCAATCTCAGCACGTCAGAGGCGGTGGTCATAGCTAGAGACTGTGAATGATCACTCAGCTGTGGATTAATTTTTAACACCCGTGGGGGGTGCCGACGCACACATACACACACACACACGCACACACACACACACACACACACACACACACGATGACACAAGAAAAGCTCCAATGAGTGCAGTTACAAAGAGAGAATTGGTTGTTTTGTTATTTATCTTTAAAGATGTGTGTGTATTCGCATGCACGCTAGGGTGTATATAAGTCTTAGAAGAATCACATATGTACACGTTAACAAACCATTTCTAGTTTAGATCCTCCAGGTCCCCATCTACCCATGGAACACGCCAGATTTCTATTGAGCCCTATTTTGCTCTCTTAAAAATGAGACCACAGGAGGCACACCAGACCTCCCTCTCTGCTGGGGCCTTTCATTTTGTTTTTCTCTCTTTCTGTTTTAGATTGATTTCTGGATTAAGTGTGGAGTGTTCTGCTTGCCTCTTAGGACATTTGGAAGAGCAGCCAGTGTTTTAACCCCTCCTGAGGCATTTTTTAATTTTACTTCGTTTTATTTTATTTCTTTTTGTGGTTTTCAAGACAGGGTTTCTCTGTGTAACAGCTCTGACTGCCCTGGAGCTCATGCCTGCCTCTGCCTCCCATGTTCTGAGACAACAGGCATGCATGCGCCAACACCACCCGGCTCCATTGCATTTTGCGTAATGCTCTCTTTGGTTTAAATGCTGAGGCGCTGTCACACAGAAAAGAGTGTAATTTATGAGAACAACACACCGTCATCCGGGCGCTGTGATGCTCCCTGGATGATACCATGAGAAGGGCAATATTGGCCCCGCCACTCCAGTACTGGCACCCGACATGGAGGAGGTGGGCAGGGCTCTCCCTCTCCACCAGGCAGGTGTGACAGTTAAGTTTTGGTGTTTTGTTTTGCTTTGTTTCTGTCTCCCACTACCACCACCCCCACACCCTCCGCCCAGAGACAGGGTTTCTCTGTGTAGCGTTGGCTATCCAGTCCTCGGCTCACTTTGTAGACCAGGCTGGCCTTAAAGTCACAGCGATATGCCTGCCTCTGCCTCCTGAGTGCTGACATTAAAGGCCTGCACCACCATGACATGCCTAGCTTTGTTTTTGGGTTTGTTTTTCTTTGCCTTTAATCCCAGCAGTTGGGAGACAGAGGCAAGAGAATCACTTGCACTTGCAAGTCCAGGAAAGGCAAGGCTACATGAGAAACCTTGTCTGGGAACAAACAAACAAGCAAGCAAGCAAGCAAACAAAAAACTACAATTTCTTTAACCCAAGAAAAGTTCTAGATCCAAACTAGGTCAGTATACACAGCGAATTTCAAGACAGACAGGATTACATAGAAAGACTCTGTCTCCAAAATAATTTAAACACTGTGTAAGTAGATAAGTAAGTAAGTAAATACATCGATAATAGATAGATACATAGATAGATAGATAGATAGATAGATAGATAGATAGATAGGATTAAAGGTGTGTGCCACCATGCCTGGCTAAATATTTAATTCTTTACTCAACTATTTTAAAAGATTAAACTAGTTCTTTGTTTAGTGTATTCTCCATACAAAACTAATACGTAAATACATAGATGTTAGATACATACATACACACATAGATAGATAGATAGATAGGTAAAAAGATAGATAATAGACATAAAGACAGACAAATGGATACCAATTCTCATAGTTCCTTCATTTGATCACAGCAGTGTCAGGCAGCCTGGACTAGGTAGTGCCAGCTAACTTCTAATGTATATTTGTCATCTGTCAATACTGAATCTTTTTATTAGCAATGCAGCAGTGTCTCTATAACCAGCCCAGAAAATCAATGTGATTCTATACCCACCAGGAGAAGGTGGCGGGCGGGGGGGGGGTGGGGGGGCGGAGAGAATTGTTTGAGGAGGCTCTCTTTCCTGATATAGAAAGTATACCCACCCTTTCAATAAAAAAGAGAAGAAGAAAAATATAAAATAAATAACCAACCAACCAACAAACAAACAACAACAACAACAGCAACAAAAAGACCACTACAAGCAGTAAATTGTTTTGGAATATAATTTAAATGGGAAAGAAATGTGTGGATTCACATACAGGCTGAAACATGAACAGGAGACCAACAAGAACAAAAGACAGAGCAGCCAATGCCTGTTCTTATCGTTCAGGGTACTATTTATGTGAAATGGTTTGGTGTCCTTCCTAGTCCCCTCTAGCATGACCTAGAAGTGACTGACTTAAGGTGACATCAGGAAGCAGTCCATTTCTAGAAGAGGAAAGAAATGGGTGCTGGGAGTGAGATAGGTAGGAAGGAAAGAAGGAAGAAGGGGGTCTCAAACCAATCTCAGCACGTCAGAGGCAGTGGTCATAGCTAGAGACTGTGAATGATCAACCAGCTGAGGATTAATTATTAACACCCATGCATGCTCGTTCTTGCGTGCGCAAGCACACACACACACACACACACACACACACACACACACACGATGACACAAGAAAAGCTCCAATGAGTGCAGTTACAAAGAGAGAATTGGTTGTTTTGTTATTTATCTTTAAAGATGTGTGTGTATTCGCATGCACGCTAGGGTGTATATAAGTCTTAGAAGAATCACATATGTACACGTTAACAAACCATTTCTAGTTTAGATCCTCCAGGTCCCCATCTACCCATGGAACACGCCAGATTTCCATTGAGCCCTATTTTGCTCTCTTAAAAATGAGACCACAGGAGGCACACCAGACCTCCCTCTCTGCTGGGGCCTTTCATTTTGTTTTTCTCTCTTTCTGTTTTAGATTGATTTCTGGATTAAGTGTGGAGTGTTCTGCTTGCCTCTTAGGATATTTGGAAGAGCAGCCAGTGTTTTAACCCCTCCTGAGGCATTTTTTAATTTTACTTCATTTTATTTCATTTCTTTTTGTGGTTTTCAAGACAGGGTTTCTCTGTGTAACAGCTCTGACTGCCCTGGAGCTCATGCCTGCCTCTGCCTCCCATGTTCTGAGACAACAGGCATGCATGCGCCAACACCACCCGGCTCCATTGCATTTTGCGTAATGCTCTCTTTGGTTTAAATGCTGAGGCGCTGTCACACAGAAAAGAGTGTAATTTATGAGAACAACACACCGTCATCCGGGCGCTGTGATGCTCCCTGGATGATACCATGAGAAGGGCAATATTGGCCCCGCCATTCCAGTACTGGCACCCGACATGGAGGAGGTGGGCAGGGCTCTCCCTCTCCACCAGGCAGGTGTGACAGTTAAGTTTTGGTGTTTTGTTTTGCTTTGTTTCTGTCTCCCACTACCACCACCCCCACACCCTCCGCCCAGAGACAGGGTTTCTCTGTGTAGCGTTGGCTATCCAGTCCTCGGCTCACTTTGTAGACCAGGCTGGCCTTAAAGTCACAGCGATATGCCTGCCTCTGCCTCCTGAGTGCTGACATTAAAGGCCTGCACCACCATGACATGCCTAGCTTTGTTTTTGGGTTTGTTTTTCTTTGCCTTTAATCCCAGCAGTTGGGAGACAGAGGCAAGAGAATCACTTGCACTTGCAAGTCCAGGAAAGGCAAGGCTACATGAGAAACCTTGTCTGGGAACAAACAAACAAGCAAGCAAGCAAGCAAGCAAGCAAACAAAAAACTACAATTTCTTTAACCCAAGAAAAGTTCTAGATCCAAACTAGGTCAGTATACACAGCGAATTTCAAGACAGACAGGATTACATAGAAAGACTCTGTCTCCAAAATAATTTAAACACTGTGTAAGTAGATAAGTAAGTAAGTAAATACATCGATAATAGATAGATACATAGATAGATAGATAGATAGATAGATAGATAGATAGATAGATAGATAGGATTAAAGGTGTGTGCCACCATGCCTGGCTAAATATTTAATTCTTTACTCAACTATTTTAAAAGATTAAACTAGTTCTTTGTTTAGTGTATTCTCCATACAAAACTAATACGTAAATACATAGATGTTAGATACATACATACACACATAGATAGATAGATAGATAGGTAAATAGATAGATAATAGACATAAAGACAGACAAATGGATACCAATTCTCATAGTTCCTTCATTTGATCACAGCAGTGTCAGGCAGCCTGGACTAGGTAGTGCCAGCTAACTTCTAATGTATATTTGTCATCTGTCAGTACTGAATCTTTTTATTAGCAATGCAGCAGTGTCTCTATAACCAGCCCAGAAAATCAATGTGATTCTATACCCACCAGGAGAAGGTGGCGGGCGGGGGGGGGGGGCGGAGAGAATTGTTTGAGGAGGCTCTCTTTCCTGATATAGAAAGTATACCCACCCTTTCAATAAAAAAGAGAAGAAGAAAAATATAAAATAAATAACCAACCAACCAACAAACAACAACTACAACAACAGCAACAAAAAGACCACTACAAGCAGTAAATTGTTTTGGAATATAATTTAAATGGGAAAGAAATGTGTGGATTAACATACAGGCTGAAACATGAACAGGAGACCAACAAGAACAAAAGACAGAGCAGCCAATGCCTGTTCTTATCGTTCAGGGTACTATTTATGTGAAATGGTTTGGTGTCCTTCCTAGTCCCCTCTAGCATGACCTAGAAGTGACTGACTTAAGGTGACATCAGGAAGCAGTCCATTTCTAGAAGAGGAAAGAAATGGGTGCTGGGAGTGAGATAGGTAGGAAGGAAAGAAGGAAGAAGGGGGTCTCAAACCAATCTCAGCACGTCAGAGGCAGTGGTCATAGCTAGAGACTGTGAATGATCAACCAGCTGAGGATTAATTATTAACACCCATGCATGCTCGTTCTTGCGTGCGCAAGCACACACACACACACACACACACACACACACACACACACACACACACGATGACACAAGAAAAGCTCCAATGAGTGCAGTTACAAAGAGAGAATTGGTTGTTTTGTTATTTATCTTTAAAGATGTGTGTGTATTCGCATGCACGCTAGGGTGTATATAAGTCTTAGAAGAAACACATATGTACACGTTAACAAACCATTTCTAGTTTAGATCCTCCAGGTCCCCATCTACCCATGGAACACGCCAGATTTCCATTGAGCCCTATTTTGCTCTCTTAAAAATGAGACCACAGGAGGCACACCAGACCTCCCTCTCTGCTGGGGCCTTTCATTTTGTTTTTCTCTCTTTCTGTTTTAGATTGATTTCTGGATTAAGTGTGGAGTGTTCTGCTTGCCTCTTAGGACATTTGGAAGAGCAGCCAGTGTTTTAACCCCTCCTGAGGCATTTTTTAATTTTACTTCGTTTTATTTTATTTCTTTTTGTGGTTTTCAAGACAGGGTTTCTCTGTGTAACAGCTCTGACTGCCCTGGAGCTCATGCCTGCCTCTGCCTCCCATGTTCTGAGACAACAGGCATGCATGCGCCAACACCACCCGGCTCCATTGCATTTTGCGTAATGCTCTCTTTGGTTTAAATGCTGAGGCGCTGTCACACAGAAAAGAGTGTAATTTATAAGAACAACACACCATCATCCAGGCGCTGTGGTGCTCGCTGGATGATACCATCACAAGGGCAATATTGGCCCTGCCACTCCAGTACTGGCACCTGCCATGGAGGAGGTGGGCGGTGCTCTCCCTCTCCACCTGGCGGGTGTGACAGCCAAGTTTTTGTGTTTGGTTTTGTTTCTGTCTCCCACTACCACATTCCCCACACCATCCACCCAGAGACAGGGATTCTCCATGTAGCGTTGGCTATCCAGTCCTGGGCTCCCTTTGTAGACCAGGCTGGCCTTATACTCACAGCGATCTGCCTGCCTCTGCCTCCTGAGTGCTGCAATTAAAGTCATGCACCACAATGCCATGCCTGGCTTAGTTTTTGTTTTTGTTTTCCTTTGCCTTTAATCCCAGCAGTTGGGAGACAGAGGGGAGAGAATCACTTGCACTTGAAAGTCCAGGACAGGGAAGGCTACACGGGAAACCTTGTCTGGAAACAAACAAGCAAGCAAGCAAGAAAAAACTACAATTTCTTTAACACAAGAAAAGTTCTAGTTCCAAACTAGGTCAGTATACACAGCGATTTTCAAGACAGACAGGAATACATAGAGAGACTCTGTCTCCAAAATAGTTTAAACACTGT
The DNA here is from genome assembly GCF_964271855.1 of Acomys minous. Classification (NCBI taxonomy): domain Eukaryota; kingdom Metazoa; phylum Chordata; class Mammalia; order Rodentia; family Muridae; genus Acomys; species Acomys minous. Next base: position 127,295,394 of record NC_140489.1, read on the forward strand.
GTAAGTAGATAAGTAAGTAAGTAAATACATCGATGATAGATAGATAGATAGATAGATAGATAGATAGATAGATAGATAGGATTAAAGGCATGTGCCACCATGCCTGGCTAAATATTTAATTCTTTACTCAACTATTTAAAAAGGATAAACTATTCCTTTATTTAGTGAATTCTCTGTACTATACTAATACATAAACACATAGATGTTAGACACTTACATACATACACACATAGATAGAAAAATAGATAGATAGATAGATAGATAGATAGATACAAAACACACAGACAGACAAATGGAGACCAATCTTCATAGTTACCTCATTTGATCACAGCAGAGTCAAGCAGCCTGGTCTAGGTAGAGCCAGCTACCTTCTAAAACTTATTAGTCATCAGTCAGTACTGAATCTATTTATTAGCAATGCAGCAGTGACACTATAACCAGCCCAAAAAATCAATATGATTATATACCCAGCAAGAGGGGGGGGAGAGGAAGAGGGAGAGAGAGAGAGAGAGAGAGAGAGAGAGAGAGGGAGAATTGTGTGAGGAGGCTCTCTCTCCTTATCTAGAAACTATACACACCCTTACAATAAAAAAAGAAGCAGAAATAAATAAAATAACCAACCAACAAACAAATATTAACAACCATACAAAAAAGAAAACTACAAGCAGTCATTATTTTTGGAATATAATTTACAGGGGAAAGAAATGTGTGGATTCACATACAGGCTCAAACATGAACAGGAGACCAATGAGACCAAAAGACAGAGCAGCCAATGCCTGTTCTTATCGTTAAGGGTACTATATATGTGAAATGGTTTGGGGTCCTTCCTAGTCCCCTCTAGCAAGACCTAGAAGTGACTGACTTAAGGTGACATCAGGAAGCAGTCCATTTCTTGAAGCGGAAAGAAATGGGTCCTGGGAGTGAGATAGGTAGGAAGGAAAGAAGGAAGAATGGGGTCAAAAACCAATCTCAGCACGTCAGAGGCGGTGGTCATAGCTAGAGACTGTGAATGATCACTCAGCTGTGGATTAATTTTTAACACCCGTGGGGGGTGCCGACGCACACATACACACACACACACGCACACACACACACACACACACACACACACGATGACACAAGAAAAGCTCCAATGAGTGCAGTTACAAAGAGAGAATTGGTTGTTTTGTTATTTATCTTTAAAGATGTGTGTGTATTCGCATGCACGCTAGGGTGTATATAAGTCTTAGAAGAATCACATATGTACACGTTAACAAACCATTTCTAGTTTAGATCCTCCAGGTCCCCATCTACCCATGGAACACGCCAGATTTCTATTGAGCCCTATTTTGCTCTCTTAAAAATGAGACCACAGGAGGCACACCAGACCTCCCTCTCTGCTGGGGCCTTTCATTTTGTTTTTCTCTCTTTCTGTTTTAGATTGATTTCTGGATTAAGTGTGGAGTGTTCTGCTTGCCTCTTAGGACATTTGGAAGAGCAGCCAGTGTTTTAACCCCTCCTGAGGCATTTTTTAATTTTACTTCGTTTTATTTTATTTCTTTTTGTGGTTTTCAAGACAGGGTTTCTCTGTGTAACAGCTCTGACTGCCCTGGAGCTCATGCCTGCCTCTGCCTCCCATGTTCTGAGACAACAGGCATGCATGCGCCAACACCACCCGGCTCCATTGCATTTTGCGTAATGCTCTCTTTGGTTTAAATGCTGAGGCGCTGTCACACAGAAAAGAGTGTAATTTATGAGAACAACACACCGTCATCCGGGCGCTGTGATGCTCCCTGGATGATACCATGAGAAGGGCAATATTGGCCCCGCCACTCCAGTACTGGCACCCGACATGGAGGAGGTGGGCAGGGCTCTCCCTCTCCACCAGGCAGTTGTGACAGTTAAGTTTTGGTGTTTTGTTTTGCTTTGTTTCTGTCTCCCACTACCACCACCCCCACACCCTCCGCCCAGAGACAGGGTTTCTCTGTGTAGCGTTGGCTATCCAGTCCTCGGCTCACTTTGTAGACCAGGCTGGCCTTAAAGTCACAGCGATATGCCTGCCTCTGCCTCCTGAGTGCTGACATTAAAGGCCTGCACCACCATGACATGCCTAGCTTTGTTTTTGGGTTTGTTTTTCTTTGCCTTTAATCCCAGCAGTTGGGAGACAGAGGCAAGAGAATCACTTGCACTTGCAAGTCCAGGAAAGGCAAGGCTACATGAGAAACCTTGTCTGGGAACAAACAAACAAGCAAGCAAGCAAGCAAACAAAAAACTACAATTTCTTTAACCCAAGAAAAGTTCTAGATCCAAACTAGGTCAGTATACACAGCGAATTTCAAGACAGACAGGATTACATAGAAAGACTCTGTCTCCAAAATAATTTAAACACTGTGTAAGTAGATAAGTAAGTAAGTAAATACATCGATAATAGATAGATACATAGATAGATAGATAGATAGATAGATAGATAGATAGATAGGATTAAAGGTGTGTGCCACCATGCCTGGCTAAATATTTAATTCTTTACTCAACTATTTTAAAAGATTAAACTAGTTCTTTGTTTAGTGTATTCTCCATACAAAACTAATACGTAAATACATAGATGTTAGATACATACATACACACATAGATAGATAGATAGATAGGTAAAAAGATAGATAATAGACATAAAGACAGACAAATGGATACCAATTCTCATAGTTCCTTCATTTGATCACAGCAGTGTCAGGCAGCCTGGACTAGGTAGTGCCAGCTAACTTCTAATGTATATTTGTCATCTGTCAATACTGAATCTTTTTATTAGCAATGCAGCAGTGTCTCTATAACCAGCCCAGAAAATCAATGTGATTCTATACCCACCAGGAGAAGGTGGCGGGCGGGGGGGGGTGGGGGGGCGGAGAGAATTGTTTGAGGAGGCTCTCTTTCCTGATATAGAAAGTATACCCACCCTTTCAATAAAAAAGAGAAGAAGAAAAATATAAAATAAATAACCAACCAACCAACAAACAAACAACAACAACAACAGCAACAAAAAGACCACTACAAGCAGTAAATTGTTTTGGAATATAATTTAAATGGGAAAGAAATGTGTGGATTCACATACAGGCTGAAACATGAACAGGAGACCAACAAGAACAAAAGACAGAGCAGCCAATGCCTGTTCTTATCGTTCAGGGTACTATTTATGTGAAATGGTTTGGTGTCCTTCCTAGTCCCCTCTAGCATGACCTAGAAGTGACTGACTTAAGGTGACATCAGGAAGCAGTCCATTTCTAGAAGAGGAAAGAAATGGGTGCTGGGAGTGAGATAGGTAGGAAGGAAAGAAGGAAGAAGGGGGTCTCAAACCAATCTCAGCACGTCAGAGGCAGTGGTCATAGCTAGAGACTGTGAATGATCAACCAGCTGAGGATTAATTATTAACACCCATGCATGCTCGTTCTTGCGTGCGCAAGCACACACACACACACACACACACACACACACACACACACACACACGATGACACAAGAAAAGCTCCAATGAGTGCAGTTACAAAGAGAGAATTGGTTGTTTTGTTATTTATCTTTAAAGATGTGTGTGTATTCGCATGCACGCTAGGGTGTATATAAGTCTTAGAAGAATCACATATGTACACGTTAACAAACCATTTCTAGTTTAGATCCTCCAGGTCCCCATCTACCCATGGAACACGCCAGATTTCCATTGAGCCCTATTTTGCTCTCTTAAAAATGAGACCACAGGAGGCACACCAGACCTCCCTCTCTGCTGGGGCCTTTCATTTTGTTTTTCTCTCTTTCTGTTTTAGATTGATTTCTGGATTAAGTGTGGAGTGTTCTGCTTGCCTCTTAGGATATTTGGAAGAGCAGCCAGTGTTTTAACCCCTCCTGAGGCATTTTTTAATTTTACTTCATTTTATTTCATTTCTTTTTGTGGTTTTCAAGACAGGGTTTCTCTGTGTAACAGCTCTGACTGCCCTGGAGCTCATGCCTGCCTCTGCCTCCCATGTTCTGAGACAACAGGCATGCATGCGCCAACACCACCCGGCTCCATTGCATTTTGCGTAATGCTCTCTTTGGTTTAAATGCTGAGGCGCTGTCACACAGAAAAGAGTGTAATTTATGAGAACAACACACCGTCATCCGGGCGCTGTGATGCTCCCTGGATGATACCATGAGAAGGGCAATATTGGCCCCGCCATTCCAGTACTGGCACCCGACATGGAGGAGGTGGGCAGGGCTCTCCCTCTCCACCAGGCAGGTGTGACAGTTAAGTTTTGGTGTTTTGTTTTGCTTTGTTTCTGTCTCCCACTACCACCACCCCCACACCCTCCGCCCAGAGACAGGGTTTCTCTGTGTAGCATTGGCTATCCAGTCCTCGGCTCACTTTGTAGACCAGGCTGGCCTTAAAGTCACAGCGATATGCCTGCCTCTGCCTCCTGAGTGCTGACATTAAAGGCCTGCACCACCATGACATGCCTAGCTTTGTTTTTGGGTTTGTTTTTCTTTGCCTTTAATCCCAGCAGTTGGGAGACAGAGGCAAGAGAATCACTTGCACTTGCAAGTCCAGGAAAGGCAAGGCTACATGAGAAACCTTGTCTGGGAACAAACAAACAAGCAAGCAAGCAAGCAAGCAAGCAAACAAAAAACTACAATTTCTTTAACCCAAGAAAAGTTCTAGATCCAAACTAGGTCAGTATACACAGCGAATTTCAAGACAGACAGGATTACATAGAAAGACTCTGTCTCCAAAATAATTTAAACACTGTGTAAGTAGATAAGTAAGTAAGTAAATACATCGATAATAGATAGATACATAGATAGATAGATAGATAGATAGATAGATAGATAGATAGGATTAAAGGTGTGTGCCACCATGCCTGGCTAAATATTTAATTCTTTACTCAACTATTTTAAAAGATTAAACTAGTTCTTTGTTTAGTGTATTCTCCATACAAAACTAATACGTAAATACATAGATGTTAGATACATACATACACACATAGATAGATAGATAGATAGGTAAATAGATAGATAATAGACATAAAGACAGACAAATGGATACCAATTCTCATAGTTCCTTCATTTGATCACAGCAGTGTCAGGCAGCCTGGACTAGGTAGTGCCAGCTAACTTCTAATGTATATTTGTCATCTGTCAGTACTGAATCTTTTTATTAGCAATGCAGCAGTGTCTCTATAACCAGCCCAGAAAATCAATGTGATTCTATACCCACCAGGAGAAGGTGGCGGGCGGGGGGGGGGGGCGGAGAGAATTGTTTGAGGAGGCTCTCTTTCCTGATATAGAAAGTATACCCACCCTTTCAATAAAAAAGAGAAGAAGAAAAATATAAAATAAATAACCAACCAACCAACAAACAACAACTACAACAACAGCAACAAAAAGACCACTACAAGCAGTAAATTGTTTTGGAATATAATTTAAATGGGAAAGAAATGTGTGGATTAACATACAGGCTGAAACATGAACAGGAGACCAACAAGAACAAAAGACAGAGCAGCCAATGCCTGTTCTTATCGTTCAGGGTACTATTTATGTGAAATGGTTTGGTGTCCTTCCTAGTCCCCTCTAGCATGACCTAGAAGTGACTGACTTAAGGTGACATCAGGAAGCAGTCCATTTCTAGAAGAGGAAAGAAATGGGTGCTGGGAGTGAGATAGGTAGGAAGGAAAGAAGGAAGAAGGGGGTCTCAAACCAATCTCAGCACGTCAGAGGCAGTGGTCATAGCTAGAGACTGTGAATGATCAACCAGCTGAGGATTAATTATTAACACCCATGCATGCTCGTTCTTGCGTGCGCAAGCACACACACACACACACACACACACACACACACACACACACACACGATGACACAAGAAAAGCTCCAATGAGTGCAGTTACAAAGAGAGAATTGGTTGTTTTGTTATTTATCTTTAAAGATGTGTGTGTATTCGCATGCACGCTAGGGTGTATATAAGTCTTAGAAGAATCACATATGTACACGTTAACAAACCATTTCTAGTTTAGATCCTCCAGGTCCCCATCTACCCATGGAACACGCCAGATTTCCATTGAGCCCTATTTTGCTCTCTTAAAAATGAGACCACAGGAGGCACACCAGACCTCCCTCTCTGCTGGGGCCTTTCATTTTGTTTTTCTCTCTTTCTGTTTTAGATTGATTTCTGGATTAAGTGTGGAGTGTTCTGCTTGCCTCTTAGGACATTTGGAAGAGCAGCCAGTGTTTTAACCCCTCCTGAGGCATTTTTTAATTTTACTTCGTTTTATTTTATTTCTTTTTGTGGTTTTCAAGACAGGGTTTCTCTGTGTAACAGCTCTGACTGCCCTGGAGCTCATGCCTGCCTCTGCCTCCCATGTTCTGAGACAACAGGCATGCATGCGCCAACACCACCCGGCTCCATTGCATTTTGCGTAATGCTCTCTTTGGTTTAAATGCTGAGGCGCTGTCACACAGAAAAGAGTGTAACTTATAAGAACAACACACCATCATCCAGGCGCTGTGGTGCTCGCTGGATGATACCATCACAAGGGCAATATTGGCCCTGCCACTCCAGTACTGGCACCTGCCATGGAGGAGGTGGGCGGTGCTCTCCCTCTCCACCTGGCGGGTGTGACAGCCAAGTTTTTGTGTTTGGTTTTGTTTCTGTCTCCCACTACCACATTCCCCACACCATCCACCCAGAGACAGGGATTCTCCGTGTAGCGTTGGCTATCCAGTCCTGGGCTCCCTTTGTAGACCAGGCTGGCCTTATACTCACAGCGATCTGCCTGCCTCTGCCTCCTGAGTGCTGCAATTAAAGTCATGCACCACAATGCCATGCCTGGCTTAGTTTTTGTTTTTGTTTTCCTTTGCCTTTAATCCCAGCAGTTGGGAGACAGAGGGGAGAGAATCACTTGCACTTGAAAGTCCAGGACAGGGAAGGCTACACGGGAAACCTTGTCTGGAAACAAACAAGCAAGCAAGCAAGAAAAAACTACAATTTCTTTAACACAAGAAAAGTTTTAGTTCCAAACTAGGTCAGTATACACAGCGATTTTCAAGACAGACAGGAATACATAGAGAGATTCTGTCTCCAAAATAGTTTAAACACTGTGTAAGTAGATAAGTAAGTAAGTATCATCTATCGATGATAGATAGATAGATAGATAGATAGATAGATAGATAGATAAAAAGACAGATAGAATTAAAGGCATGTGCCACCATGCCTGGCTAAATATATAATTCTTTACCCAACTATTTAAAAAGGACAAACATGTCCTTTATTTAGTGTATTCTCCGTAGTATACTAATACATAAATACATAAATGTTAGATACATACATACATACAAACATAGATAGATAGATGGATAGATAGATAGATAGATAGATAGATAATACACACACAGACAGACAAATGGATACCAATCCTCATAGTTACCTCGTTGGATCACAGCAGAGTCAGGCAGACTGGTCTAGGTAGTGCCAGCTCCCTTCTAATGTTTATTAGTCATCAGTCAGTACTGAATCTATTTATTATCAATGCAGCAGTGACTCTATAACCAGCCCAGAAAATCAGCATGATTCTATACCTAGCACGAGAGGGGGGAAGGGGAGAGAGAGAGAGAGAGAGAGAGAGAGAGAGAGAGAGAGAGAGAGAGAGAGAGAATTGTGTGAGGAGGCTCTTTCTCCTGATATAGAAAGTATACCCACCCTTTCAAGAAAAAAGAGAAGAAGAAAAAAAGTAAATAACCAAGCAACCAACAAACAATTAACAACAACAACAACAACAAAAGACCACTACAAGCGGTCATTTGTTTTGGAATATAATTTACAGGGGAAAGAAATGTATAGGTTCACATACAGGCTCTATCATAAACAGGAGAGCAACGAGACTAAAAGACAGAGCAGCCGATACCTTTTCTTATCGTTCAGGGTACTATTTATGTGAAATGGTTTGGGGTCCATCCTAGTCCCCTCTAGCATGACCTAGAAGTGACTTATTTAAGGTTTTCAGGAAGCAGTCCTCTTGAAGAGGAAAGAAATGGCTGCTGAGAGTGAGATAGGTAGGAAGGAAAGAAGGAAGAACGGGGTCAAAAACCAATCTCAGCACGTCAGAGGCAGTGGTCATAGCTAGAGACTGTGACTGATCACTCAGCACATACACACACACAGACACACACACACTCACATACACACACACGCTCGCGCGCGCGATGAAACAAGAAAATCTACAATGAGTGCATTTACAAAGACAGAATCGGTTGTTTTGTTATTTATCTTTAAAGATGTGTGTGTGTTCGTATGCATGCTGGGCTGTATATAAGTCTTAGAAGAATCACATATGTACACTTTAACAAACCATTTCTAGTTTAGATCCTCCAGGTCCCCATCTACCCATGGAACACGCCAGATTTCCATTGAGCCCTATTTTGCTCTTTTAAAAATGAGACCACAGGAGCCACACCAGACCTCCCTCTCAGCTGGGGCCTTTCATTTTGTTTTTCTCTCTTTCTGTTTCTGATTAATTTCTGGATTAAGAGTGGAGTGTTCTGCTTGCCTCTCAGGACTTTTGGAAGAGCAGCCAGTGCTTTTAACCCCTCCTGAGGCATTTTTTACTTTTATTTCGTTTCTTTTTATTTCTTTTTGTGGCTTTTCGAGACAGGGTTTCTTTGTGCAACAGCTATGGCTGTCCTGGAACTCACGGAGACCCAGCGGCCTCTGCCTCCCAAGCACCGGGAGTAAAGGCGGGCGTGATGTCACATGCCTTTAATCCCAGCACTCAGGAGGCAGCGGCAGACGGATCGCTGTGAGTTCAAGGCCAGCCTGGTCTACAAAGTGAGTCCAGGAAGGCCAAGGCTAAAACAGAGAAACCTTGGCTCGAAAAAATATATATATTAGAAGGAGAAGAAGGAAGAGGAGGAGGAGGAGGAAAGGAAGGAAGAAAGGAAAGAGCCAGGCCTGGTGGCAGCAATGCACTGAATATTTAAATTTTTCATGGCATTAGTCATAAGAAAAAAAATAAAATAAAGCAGATATAATTAATTGTCCTGGCATGCACCACCAGGCCCTGCTTCCTTTAATTTCATTTATTTATTTACTTATTTATATTGGTTTTTTGAGACAGGGTTTCTCTGGGTAGCCTTGGGTGTCCTGGAACTCTGTTTTTAGACCAGGCTGGTCTCAAACTCACAGAGATCCACCTACCCCTGCCTCCCAAGTGCTGGGATGAATGGCGTGTGCCACCATGCTGGTCCTTTCAGCTCTTTATCTCCAAGAAAGTTTCTAGGTAGTCCTGGGAGTTCCAACCTTAGGTCATCTACACATCAGTTTCAAAGACAGCCAGAGGGGGGCAGAGAGAGAGAGAGAGAGAGAGAGAGAGAGAGAGAGAGTCTATCTCCACAAACCTTAGATAAGTAAGATACACAGACAGAAAGACAAATGGAGGCCAAGCATCATAGTTTCCTCATGTAATCACAGCAGAGACAGGTGGACTTCTGTGTTTGGTTTTTCCAAGTACATATTTAAGTCTTTATTCAGCTATCTATCAAGGGTAAACTGGTCCTTTATTTAGTGTAGTCTCCGTACCCCACGTGGAACCATTGAAATCCCTAACTAGATGAGGCCTGCCTCCAGCTCACAGAGTTTCACCTGCCTCTGCCTTCAGAGCTATGGGATTCAAGGCCTACAGGACCACACCGAGCTGGTTTCTTTAAGTTCTGGTTTCAGAACTTAACCCCAATGTGCATGTACAGAATTATAGGGAAGCCTCTTCTGATCTACACAGTTCCCTCGCTGCTCCATGAAAAGACAAACCACATAAAGGCTTAACTCGCTCTCTGAAAACGAAAAACAAAAATTAAGAGCTGGATGGAGAGGTGGCTCAGAGGTTAAGAGCACTGACTGCCCCTCCAGAGGTCCTGAGTTGCGTTCCCAGCGAGCACACGGTGGCTCACAGCCATCTATAATTTGATCTAACGTCCTCCTCTGGCGTGCAGGCATACACGCAGGCAGATGGAGCACTGTACACATAATAATGAATAAATATTTTAAATTGAAAATAAACTTTTAAATTAACCATAATGACAGGGGGAAAACAACTAGTTCAGAATCTTTCAGTAGCCAGGCGGTGGTGGCACACGCTTTTCTTTCATCCCAGCACTCGGGAGGCAGAGACAGGTGGGTTGTTGTGAGTTTGAGGCCAGCCTCGTTTACACAGCGGGTCCAGGACAGCTAAGGTTCCATAAAGAAACGCTGTCTTCTGGAACCAAAACCAAAACCAAACCAAAAGAAACAAAAAAAAAATTAGACCGAGGAGCTACACCAGACCTCTGAGACGGTTCCTTTCATTTTATTTGCCTTTATTTCATTTTATTTTTTTTTCTATTTCTTTTTTTTGGGGGGGTGGGGGGCAAGGGATTCGTTTTTCACATTAGGGTTTCTCTGTGTAGCCTTGACTGTCCTGGACTTACTTGCTTTTGTAGACCAGGCTGTCCTAAAATTTACAGCAATCCGACTGCCTCTTCCTCCCAAGTGCTGGGATTATTGGCGTGCGCCACCACCGCCTGGCCTTATTTTAATTTTTTTCTGTGCATCACTCGGTATGAATGTGTCAGATCCCTTGGTAGTGGCGTTACAGACAGTTGTGAGCTGCCGTGTGGGTGTTGGGAATCCAGCCCAGGTCCTTTGGAAGAGCTGACAGTGCTCCTCACCAACGATCCATCTCTCTAGTCCCATTTGCTTTGTCTTCATGCTCTCTTTCGTTTGAATTCTGAGGCACCGCCACACAGGGGGAAAAAAAATCTTCCGAAGTGATCTTCTCTGTTCTCTGTGTTTACCATCCCTCTAGATGGCAGAGACTTAAATCCAATTCACACGGGGTGGGGGGCAGGGGGCGGAGCGGAGGGCCGGGGCCGTGGCGAGCCGGTGGCGGGGGGCACGGGGGGGGGGGATTGTGAGGAGCCTCTCACCCCTGACCTAGAAAGTACCCTTTAAATTAAAAGTGTAAAAAAAAACAATACTACAAACTCACATTTGTTTTGGAATATAATTTATGGTAGAAAGAAATGTGTGGGTTCCCATAGAAGCCCAAACATGCACAAGAGACTGGATAGATCAAAAGGCAGAGCAGCCGATGCCTGTTCTTATCGTTCAGGGTACTATTTATGTGAAATGGTTTGGAGTCCTTCCTAGTCCCCTCTACCATGACCTAGAAGTGTGACTGTCTTAAGCTGAAATCAGGAAGCAGTCCATTTCTGGAAGAGGAAAGAAAGGGGTGCTATGAGTTCAAGGGCCAGCCTGGTCTACAAAGTGAGTCCAGGATGGCAAAGGCTACACAGAGAAACCCTGTCTCGAAAAACAACAACAGAAAAACAAACAAACATAAAAAAATCTTAAAAGAATCCCACACACATCTGCCGGGTAAGGTATGGTGGTGCACGCCTTTAATCCCAGCACTCGGGAGGCAGAGGCACGTGGATCGCTGTAAAAATTCAGGGTTAGCCAGACTGGTCTACAAAGCGAGTCCAGGACATCCAAGGCTAACACAGAGAGACCCTGTCTCGAAAAGCCAAAAAAGAAAAAAGGAAAAAAAAACAAAAAAAAAAGAATCTGACATCTAAACTTTAACCAACCATTACCTAGTTTACAGCCTACAGGTGCCCATCTATCTACCCATGGAACAGGCCACACATTTCCACTGAGTTCTGCATTAAGTATGCAATGTTCTGCCTGCATCTCCACCTGCGGGCCAGGAGAGGGCGCCAGGTCTCCTCATAAATGGTTGTGAGCCACCACGTGGCTGCTGGGAACTGAAGGCTATACCTTCCCAAGAGCAGCCAGTGCTCTTCAACCCTGACGCATTTTTATTTTTGTTATTTTTATTTTTTATGTTTGTGGTTTTTCGAGACAGGGGTTCTCTGTGCAACAGCTCTGGCTGTCCTGGAACTCACGGAGATCCACCGGCCTCTGCCTCCCAAGCGCCCGGAGTAAAGGCGTGCGCCGCCATTTTATGTCTCTTAATGCTCTCTTTGGTTTAAATGCTGAGGTGCTGTCACACAGAAAGGAGTATAACTTATAAGAAAAATGCACCATCATCCAGACGCTGTGGCGCTCGCTTTTAGATAAAAATTATGACATGGATGGGGAAAAACAGGACAAATAAAGCAACAACCCAAAAATGCACATAAAATTTACTGAATCATTAATAAAGAATAAGCAATGAAACATGGGCTTACAAACAGGCAAAAAGATAAAGAAAGAGACATATGGTTAGAGAGACCCTAAGGCAGAGTAGCCATGAATTGAGAACCTGATCATTTTATTTTCGCTAATTACAACAGAAAACACAAATAGAATTGACTGGTCTGGAACTTTTCCTGTGTCTCAGGCAGACTTATTTAGTTAGTTTTGGCTTCTTTGAGAGCTAGTTTTTTTGTGTAGCCTTCACACACACACACACACACACACACACACACACACACACACTCGGGAGGGGGGGGCAGGGAGGGGGGAAGCATGAAGGGGGAAGGAGAGAGAGAGAGAGAGAGAGAGAGAGAGAGAGAGAGAGAGAGAGAGAGAGAGAGAGAGAGAGAGAAACCCTGTGTAAAATAACATGTCTGTCTGGAGTTCAGGGTGTAAAGAAGGTGAGCTATCCATAGGGCCTTATGAATGTCCATTGGGAGTCAGAGGGAGACAGATAGACTGTGAATTCAGGTGGCTAGTCTGCCCTAAATAGTGAATTCAGAGACAATAAAGGCTACATAAAGAGATTGACCCTATCTGTGAAAATCCAAACAAACAGCAAACAAATGAGAGTTTTCCTGTGAAACATGAAAATGCCCGACTTTCACATCAGCCAGCCATGAAGGCTGCTCGACCTCCACCTCCAAGGAGAAGTAGGGTGTAACTGGAAGATAATTAAGAGATAAGCAGTCAAGCAGCAGCCTCACCCACCCTTTCTGACACAAGGTCAAAGGGTAACCTTCAACTTTTGCTTTTTTTCCTTTGAAAGGAATAGGCATTGTTCTGGCCTGTAAATCTGTATGTTTGTGTGTGTGTCTTCCCCCCCCCCCAAAACAGGGTTTCTCTGTGTAGCCTTGGCTGTCCTGTCTTGGACTCAGTCTGTAGACCGGGCCCACCTCAAACTTATAAAGATCTGCCTGGCTCTGCTTCCTGAATGCTGGGATTAAAGGCCTGCACCACCACACCCAGCTTTGTTTCTGTTTTTGTCTCCCCCCCCCAGTGTTCACATACACTTCCATCCATATGAGTCTGGTGTCTGAGAGTGGTCAGTGAGTGGCCACTCTTGAACACATAACCAAAACAAAACAAAACCAAATTACCAAACGGGAAAGGCAAAAGCAGGCCAATCTCTGTTTCCAGGCCAGACTGGCCTACAGTGAAAGTTCAAAGACAGCCATGCCCATCATAAACAAGCCTGTCTGGTTTGGTTGGTTGGTTGGGTTTTTTTGTTTTTGTTTTTGTTTTTGTTTTTGAGGCAGGTTTTGTCTGTGTAGCCTTGGCTGTCTTGGACTGACTTTGTAAACCAGGCTGGGCTCTAACTAACAGAGATCTACCTGCATCTGCTTCCAGAGTGCTGGGATTGAAAGCCCGTGTGTTTTTAATTCCCTGTTACTTTATTGTCCATTCAATTTGATTTTATAAAGTAGCTCTCTCTCTCTCTCTCTCTCTCTCTCTCTCTCTCTCTCTCTCTCTGTCTGTGTGTGTGTGTGTGTGTGTGTGTGTGTGTGTGTGTAAATGACCATGTGGGGTCTGATACCCTCATCCTTTATGATTGCTCATACAAACTATGATTGAACCTTAGACTCTGATGAGTAGCTAACCCAAACCCTAACTGGGCCAACCCCTCAGGCCATACAAAGTGAAAGTAGAATAAACAGAGAGCTGTGAAAACAGGGGAAACCTTCCTTCTCTAACAGGGAGGCCCAAGTGAAAGAGATCGAAAGTGACCTGCCTGACAAATCAGTTAGTGGCAAATCAGTTAGGGAGGGAGGCTCCTTTTGAAAACACTTCACCGCTTGGGGTCCCTCCTTTGTTGTGTCTGCTGTTGCTGCTAATGCTGTTCCCACCCAGCCCCAACTTCTGGTCTCAGACTAAATACAGAGTTAGTGCAAATTAAAGCACCAGTCCAATGGTGCTAGAGATGATCTTCTCTTTCCAGCTGCTGGGTGCTGACATGACAGGCATGCATGGATTAAGTGCATGCAGTACTAAGAGGATGGAGCCCAAGGCTTTGGAAGCACCCTAGGCCTTGGCTTCCCCTCCCCCCACCCCCAACTTAGGTAAAGGCGGTGGAACAACCATCCATGAGGCTTGCCCCCACAGGGCAGTTCCAGAGAAATCAGACAGCCTCACGCAGACATACTTGCATGCAAAATCAAAACAAAAAGGACAGAAAAACAAACCAAAAAAACCAACAACAACAAACCGATGCACATAAAAACAATAAGAAGAAAATAAGGAGAAATGAAATATGGATTTACAGAGAAAGAAAAAGGAAAAAAAAAGCAAAAGTAAAAATACAAAAACCATATGGTTAGGGATCAGGGAGACCTTGCCTAAGACAGACAGAGCAGCAATGAATTAATCATTTTAATTTTCATGTCATTAGTTGTAATTAACCCCAGCACTCAGGAGGCAGAGGCAAAAGAGACTAGCAGATCTTTGTCTACAACAGAGAAGCCCTGTCTCAAACAAAAGGAAACAAAAAACACTAAACAACAACAACAATAGACACACAGATAAAGAAATCATTTAAAAGGGAAGACATGAAATATGGATTTGCAGAGAGAGAGAGAGAGAGAGAGAGAGAGAGAGAGAGAGAGAGAGAGAGAGAAGTAAAAGTAAAAAAATAAAACAGCAGCAACAACAACAACAAAACAAAAACAAAAACCTTAGGGTCAGGGAGACCCTAAGGCAGAGCAGCAAGGAACTGATCACTTTATTTTTCATTACATTAGTTGTAACTAAAACCTGAAATAAGACTACCACACCTCTAATCCCAGCACTTGGGAGGCAAAGCCAAGAGGATCGCTGTGAGTTGGAGGCCAGCCTGGTCTCGAAAGCAAGCCAAGGCTACATGAGAAACCCTGTCAGGAAACAAACAAGCAAACAAAAAACTACAATTTCTTTAACCCCAAGAAAAGGTCTAGCTCCAACCTAGGTCAGTATGCACAATGATTTCCAAGACGGGCAGGAATACATAGAGAGACACTATCTCCAAAATAACTTAGTAGATAAGTAAGCAAGCAAGCAAGCAAATACATAGGTGATATATAGATAGATGATTACAGACACACAGACAGACAAATGGAGACCAATTCTCATAGTTCCCTCATTTGATCACGGCAGAGTCAGGCAGCCTGTTCTACGTAGTGTTGGCTAGAATGTTTATTAACAATTAGTATGACTTCTATGTATTAGTAATGCAGCAGTGACTCTTTAACCAGTCCACAAAATCAGTGTGATTCTATACCCAGCACTAGAGAGAGAGAGAGAGAGAGACAGAGACAGAGACAGAGAGAGAGAGAGAGAGAGAGATCTTGACTTGAAGAAATTACTGAAAGCCAAGCGGTGGTGGCCCATGCCTTTCTTTAATTCCAGCACTCAGGAAGCAGACGCAGGTGGACTGCTGTGAATTCAAGGCCAGGCAGGTCTACAAAGTGATTCCAGGACAGCCAAGGCTACACAGAGAAACCCTGTCTCCAAAAGCCAAAACCAAAAAAGAAAAGAAAAAAGAAAAAAGAAACAACCGAAGAGACATTAAATAAAAAAATAAAAGTAAAAAAATAAATAAATAAAATTACAAACATTATTCATGTGTGATAAAACAGGGGCCACACAAGCCCAGAAGAAAGAAAGAAGGAAAAAACAAAAACAAAAAAAGGAAGGAAGGAAGGAAGGAAGGTGAAAAAAAGAATTAAATATCTCAGACTGTGTGCACAAAAATACATGGGGTGCGGGGGGGGGGGGGCAGTGTTTGGTGGGTGGGGAGGGGGGAGAAAGCAGCTCATTAGACAGGCCCTCATTGTCCTGCCTCTGTGTTCCATGAACACTCAAATCTCTTACAACTCAGTGAATCGCAAAAAGAAAAAGAAAAAAGAAAGAGGAAAGGAAAGGAAAAAAATTCCCGACTATACATTGATGCAACCAGTCACTATCTTCTGATTTGTCTGATTCTTCAAGATTCTTCTGTGGTGCACTGATGTGAGATCACTCACCTGTATGCTTATGTGTACCCTGGTCTGACTTAGAAGTCAGAGATCTGCCTTCACAGTGCATGGATTAAAGCAATGAACTACCAGGGCCAATTTGATTTCTTTTTTTTTTTTCTTTTTTTCTTTTTCTTTTTTTTTAAATTTTTATTTATTTATTTATTTTTTTTTTTGGTTTTGTGAGACAGGCTTTCTCTGTGTAGCCTTGGCTGTCCTGGACTCGCTTTGTAGACCAGGCTGGCCTTGAACTCACATCAATCCGCCTGCCTCTGCCTCCTGAGTGCTGGGATTAAAGGCATGCGCCACCACGCCCGGCTCCAATTTGATTTCTTGAATTTAGTAATTTTCGTTTTGTATTCCTTCTCGTTTTTTTATACTGTTTATCTATCACATATTTCTTTTTCTGTGTGTCTTCATTTTATTTTCAAAATCCCCCCCCCCCCCCCCCCGTCTCTCTGAGAGGGATGGATGTGTGTGTGTGTGTGTGTGTGTGTGTGTGTGTGTGTGTGTTCGTTTCTCTCTCTTCCCCATCCCCCACCGTGTGGAATGTGCAAGTCAAAGTTCAAACAAGGTTTGGCTCTTGACATCGCCATAATGAAGCCCCCATGTGGACGGCAACCGTCATGGCGTCTGACCTCACCAATACGGAAGCAGCAGCCTTCTCTGTCTTTTTGCTTTGTTTTGTTTCTTAAAAGAGGTTTTTTTCTGTGTAGCTTTGGCTGTCCTGGACTCACTTTGTAGACCAGGCTGGCCTGGAGCTCACAGCGATCCGCCTGCCTCTGCCTCCCGAGTGCTGGGATTAAAGGCGTGTGCAACTGATGCTCAGCCAAACAAATATCTTTTTAAAAAATATACAAATTAAATACATATAAGCATGAACATAATTCACGCGTGATAAAACAGAGGCCACACAAGCTAAATATTTAATTCATTACTCAGCTATTTATAAAGGATAAACTAGTCCTCTATTTAGTGTAGCCTCCGTACTACACTAATACATAAATACAAAGATAATAGATAGACAGACAGACAGATAGATAGATAGATAGATAGATAGATAGGGGAGGCACAGACAGACAAATGGAGACCAATGTTTATTAGTCATCAGTACTGATTCTATTTATTAGTAATGCAGCAGTGACTCTAACCAGTCCACAAAAACAGTATGATTCTACTATACTCAGCACTACAGGCATACAGTGGGGTGGGAGTGCCGGGGGTAGGGAGAGAGGGGGGAGGGAGGGAGAGGGAGAGGGACAGGGAGAGGGAGAGGGAGAGACCTTGACTCAAAGAAATAACTGAAAGCCAGGGGGTGGCGGCGCAGGGCTTTCTTTTATCCCAGGAGAGTCAGGCAGATTGCTGTGAGTTTAAGGCCAGCCTAGTCTACAAACTGAGTCCAGGACAGCCAAGCCTACGCAGAATCCCTGTCTCAAAAAACAGAAACAACAACAACAAAACAAAAAATAAATAAATAAACAACCGTAGAGATGAGTACAAAATAAATGAAAGAAAGAATGAATGAATAAAAGTATGAACATAATTCATGCCGGTGTATGTACATGCAGGCAGAGCACTGTATACGTAATAGTCAAGAAATCTTCAAAAAGGAAAAAACAAAACAAAACAAAAAACCCAGTGAATTCTGAGACAATAAAGGCTACATAAAGAGACTGGCACCATCTCTTAAAACGAAACGAAACAAAACAAAAACCATCTGGGCGTGGTGGTGGCACACACCTTTAATCCCAGCACTCACTGCTGAGGCAGGGAGGGGCAGGCAGATCACTGTGAGTTTGAGGCCAGACTGGTCTACAACGTGATTCCAGGACAGCCAAGGCTACTACTCAGAGAAACCCTGTCGGGGGAAGGGGAAGGGGAAGGGGGAGGGGGGACCAAAAACCAAATGAGCGTTTCCCTGTGACACTTGAAAACGGCGGACTTTCCACATCGGCCACGGAGGCCTCTCCACCTCCAAGGAGAAACTAAGGTGTCACTGGAAGGTAATCAAGAGATAAGAAGTTCAGTTACCCACCCTTTCTGACATAAGGCCAAAGGCTGAGGGAGGAGTGATGATGACCTTCAGATCCTTTTCACTCAACCCAAGCAGATATTGATAGAATTCGAGCCCGTCTGGGGCGGCCCATGGCTCCCATCCCGGCACTTGGGGGCCAGAGGCTGGTGGGTCGCTCCGAATCGGAGGCGAGCCTGGCATACACAGAGAGGGTTCTGAGAAAGCCACGGCATATTAGGTATGGCCCCTGCGTGCCTGCACCAAAACTGACTCTAAACGTGAAGCCCTTCACTGCACAGAAAAGACAAACCAAAGCAAAATGGCAGACTGGTCTGCAGAGCAAGCTGCGCGACAGCCAGGGCTGTTGCATCGAAACGCTACCCCTGAAAACAAGCAAACACCTACACACAAACACAAAATTGCAGCCCTTGGGAGGTGAGGGCAAGTGAACCTCTGAGTCTGTGTCCAGTTTGGTCTACCGAGTGACTTCCAGGACAGCCACGACTACACAGAGGGAACCTTGACTTTACAGAAAACAGAAAACAAAACAGAAATCCAACACGTAGCCGGGCTTGGTGGCGCCCACCCGTGCCCGCCCGCCATCCATCCCAGCGCTCGGGAGGCAGAGGCGGGCAGGCAGGCTGGCTAAGCGCTGTGACTTCCAGGCAGGCCAGCCTGGTCTACAGAGCGAGTCTGGGGCAGCCAAGGCCACACAGAGAGACCCTGTCTCGAACCCCTCCCACCCAAAAAGCAAAACAATTCCAACATTTGGCAGGCAGAAGACAGTGAATCGCTCGCTCAGTGTGAGTTCGGCCTGCTCTACAGAGTGAGTTCCAAGATGGCCAGGACTACTACACAGAGAAACCCTTGACTGCTGCACAGAAACGAAACAAAACAAAACGAAATTCCAACACTGCAAATCCAGATACAGGGCAATCTCTGTTTCCAGCCCATACTGGTCTACAGAGAAAGTTGCATGACAGTCATGGCTATTACAAGCAAACCCTGCCTGAAAAACAAAATTAACTAACTAGCTAACTAACTAACTAGCTAGCTAGCTAGATAAATGAAGAAATAACAACCTATGTGGAACCAAAACCCAAAGCTTGTTTGCTTTGCTTTCTGTGAGACAGGGTTTCTCTGTGTAGCCTTCATTTATATATATATATATATATATATATATATATATATATATATATATATAAAATTTTTTAATTTTATTATTGTTTTATTATTGTTATTTTTTTTTGGTTTTTCGAGACAGGGTTTCTCTGTGTAGCCTTGGCCATCCTGGACTCACTTTGTAGACCAGGCTGGCCTCGAACTCACAGCGATCCGCCTGCCTCTGCCTCCCAAGTGCTGGGATTAAAGGCGTGCGCCACCACGCCTGGCTCATTTATTTATCTTATAAGGTAAATATTTAATTCTTTTGAACAAGTATTTAATTCTTTACTCAACTACTTAGAAACGATAAACTATTCTCCATACCCTATGTAACCTTGGAAATCCCTAACTAGATGAGGCCTGCCTCCAGCTCACAGAGTTTCACCTGCCTCTACCTTCAGAGCTATGGGATTAAAGATATACAGGACCACACAGCTGGCTTCTTTTAAGTTCTGGTTTCAGAACTTTAACCCAATTTGCATGTGCCGAATGATAGGGTAGCCTCTGCTGATCTGCACAGTCCCCCTTGCTCCATGAACAGACAAACCACATAAATGTTTTAACTCACCGTCTTAAAACAAAACAAACAACAGCAACATAAATAAATAAATAAATAAATAAATAAATAAATAAATAAGAGCTGGAGAGGTGGCTCAGAGGTTAAGAGCACTGACTGCTCCTCCAGAGGTCCTGAGTTGCATTCCCAGCGAGCACACAGTGGCTCACAACCATCTATAATGTGATCTAATGTCTTCCTCTGACAGGCAGGCGTACTAAGCAGGTAGAGAGAGCACTGTATACAAAATAATAAATAAAGACATATTTTTTTAAACTGAAAATAAACTTTTAAAGTAATAATAATGACAGGGGAAAAAAAAAAAACCTAGTTCAGACTAGTTCAGAATCTTTCAGTAGCCAGGCTTTGGTGGCACTCGCTTTTCTTTAATCCCAGCAATCGGGAGGCAGAGACAGATGTATCTTTGTGAGTTTGAGGCCAGCTTGGTCTACACAGTGAGTCCAGGACAGCCAAGGCTACATAGAGAAACCCTGTCTCCAAAAACCAAAACCAAACAAAATTAGACTAAGGAACAACAGCAGACCTCTGAGATGGTTCCTTTTGTTTGAATTCTAAGGCCCAGCCACACAGAAAAGAAATTCTTCAAAAGTGATCTCTGTGTTTATCATCCCTCTAGATGGCAGGGACATAAATCCAATTCACACGTGTGTGTGTGTGTGTGTGTGTGTGTGTGTGTGTGTGTGTGTGTGTGTGTGAGAGAGAGAGAGAGAGAGAGAGAGAGAGAGAGAGAGAGAGAGAGAGAGAATTGTGTGAGGAGGCTCTCTCTCCTGATATAGAAAGTATACCCTTTCAATAAAAAGGAGAAGAAAAAAATAAAATAAATAACCAACCAACCAATAAACAAACAAACAAATAACAACAACAACAACAAAAGTAAAAACCACTACAAGCAGTCATTTGTTTTGGAATATAATTTACAGGGAAAAGAAATGTGTGGGTACACATACAGGCTCAAACATAAACAGGAGACCAACAAGAACAAAAGACAGAGCAGCCAATGCCTGTTCTTATCTTTCAGGGTACTATTTATGTGAAATGGTTTGGGGTCCTTCCTAGTCCCCTCTAGCATGACCTAGAAACCTAGAAGTGACTGACTTAAGGTGACATCAGGAAGCACTCCATTTCTGGAAGAGGAAAGAAATGGGTGCTGGGAGTGAGATAGGTAGGAAGGAAAGAAGGAAGAAGGGGGTCTAAAACCAATCTCAGCACGTCAGAGGCAGTGGTCATAGCTAGAGACTGTGAATGATCAACCAGCTGAGGATTAATTATTAACACCCATGCATGCTCGTTCTTGTGTGCGCAAGCACACACACACACACACACACACACACACACACACACACACACGATGACACAAGAAAAGCTCCAATGAGTGCAGTTACAAAGAGAGAATTGGTTGTTTTGTTATTTATCTTTAAAGATGTGTGTGTATTCGCATGCACGCTAAGGTGTATATAAGTCTTAGAAGAATCACATATGTACACGTTAACAAACCATTTCTAGTTTAGATCCTCCAGGTCCCCATCTACCCATGGAACACGCCAGATTTCCATTGAGCCCTATTTTGCTCTCTTAAAAATGAGACCACAGGAGGCACACCAGACCTCCCTCTCTGCTGGGGCCTTTCATTTTGTTTTTCTCTCTTTCTGTTTTAGATTGATTTCTGGATTAAGTGTGGAGTGTTCTGCTTGCCTCTTAGGACATTTGGAAGAGCAGCCAGTGTTTTAACCCCTCCTGAGGCATTTTTTAATTTTACTTCGTTTTATTTTATTTCTTTTTGTGGTTTTCAAGACAGGGTTTCTCTGTGTAACAGCTCTGACTGCCCTGGAGCTCATGCCTGCCTCTGCCTCCCATGTTCTGAGACAACAGGCATGCATGCGCCAACACCACCCGGCTCCATTGCATTTTGCGTAATGCTCTCTTTGGTTTAAATGCTGAGGCGCTGTCACACAGAAAAGAGTGTAATTTATGAGAACAACACACCGTCATCCGGGCGCTGTGATGCTCCCTGGATGATACCATGAGAAGGGCAATATTGGCCCCGCCACTCCAGTACTGGCACCCGACATGGAGGAGGTGGGCAGGGCTCTCCCTCTCCACCAGGCAGGTGTGACAGTTAAGTTTTGGTGTTTTGTTTTGCTTTGTTTCTGTCTCCCACTACCACCACCCCCACACCCTCCGCCCAGAGACAGGGTTTCTCTGTGTAGCGTTGGCTATCCAGTCCTCGGCTCACTTTGTAGACCAGGCTGGCCTTAAAGTCACAGCGATATGCCTGCCTCTGCCTCCTGAGTGCTGACATTAAAGGCCTGCACCACCATGACATGCCTAGCTTTGTTTTTGGGTTTGTTTTTCTTTGCCTTTAATCCCAGCAGTTGGGAGACAGAGGCAAGAGAATCACTTGCACTTGCAAGTCCAGGAAAGGCAAGGCTACATGAGAAACCTTGTCTGGGAACAAACAAACAAGCAAGCAAGCAAGCAAGCAAGCAAACAAAAAACTACAATTTCTTTAACCCAAGAAAAGTTCTAGATGCAAACTAGGTCAGTATACACAGCGAATTTCAAGACAGACAGGATTACATAGAAAGACTCTGTCTCCAAAATAATTTAAACACTGTGTAAGTAGATAAGTAAGTAAGTAAATACATCGATAAAAGATAGATACATAGATAGATAGATAGATAGATAGATAGATAGATAGATAGGATTAAAGGTGTGTGCCACCATGCCTGGCTAAATATTTAATTCTTTACTCAACTATTTTAAAAGATTAAACTAGTTCTTTGTTTAGTATATTCTCCATACAAAACTAATACGTAAATACATAGATGTTAGATACATACATACACACATAGATAGATAGATAGATAGGTAAATAGATAGATAATAGACATAAAGACAGACAAATGGATACCAATTCTCATAGTTCCTTCATTTGATCACAGCAGTGTCAGGCAGCCTGGACTAGGTAGTGCCAGCTAACTTCTAATGTATATTTGTCATCTGTCAGTACTGAATCTTTTTATTAGCAATGCAGCAGTGTCTCTATAACCAGCCCAGAAAATCAATGTGATTCTATACCCACCAGGAGAAGGTGGCGGGCGGGGGGGGGGGGGGGAGAGAATTGTTTGAGGAGGCTCTCTTTCCTGATATAGAAAGTATACCCACCCTTTCAATAAAAAAGAGAAGAAGAAAAATATAAAATAAATAACCAACCAACCAACCAACAAACAACAACACCAACAGCAACAAAAAGACCACTACAAGCAGTAAATTGTTTTGGAATATAATTTAAATGGGAAAGAAATGTGTGGATTCACATACAGGCTGAAACATGAACAGGAGACCAACTAGAACAAAAGACAGAGCAGCCAATGCCTGTTCTTATCGTTCAGGGTACTATTTATGTGAAATGGTTTGGTGTCCTTCCTAGTCCCCTCTAGCATGACCTAGAAGTGACTGACTTAAGGTGACATCAGGAAGCAGTCCATTTCTAGAAGAAGAAAGAAATGGGTGCTGGGAGTGAGATAGGTAGGAAGGAAAGAAGGAAGAAGGGGGTCTCAAACCAATCTCAGCACGTCAGAGGCAGTGGTCATAGCTAGAGACTGTGAATGATCAACCAGCTGAGGATTAATTATTAACACCCATGCATGCTCGTTCTTGCGTGCGCAAGCACACACACACACACACACACACACACACACACACACACACACACACGATGACACAAGAAAAGCTCCAATGAGTGCAGTTACAAAGAGAGAATTGGTTGTTTTGTTATTTATCTTTAAAGATGTGTGTGTATTCGTATGCATGCTAGGGTGTATATAAGTCTTAGAAGAATCACATATGTACACGTTAACAAACCATTTCTAGTTTAGATCCTCCAGGTCCCCATCTACCCATGGAACACGCCAGATTTCCATTGAGCCCTATTTTGCTCTCTTAAAAATGAGACCACAGGAGGCACACCAGACCTCCCTCTCTGCTGGGGCCTTTCATTTTGTTTTTCTCTCTTTCTGTTTTAGATTGATTTCTGGATTAAGTGTGGAGTGTTCTGCTTGCCTCTTAGGACATTTGGAAGAGCAGCCAGTGTTTTAACCCCTCCTGAGGCATTTTTTAATTTTACTTCGTTTTATTTTATTTCTTTTTGTGGTTTTCAAGACAGGGTTTCTCTGTGTAACAGCTCTGACTGCCCTGGAGCTCATGCCTGCCTCTGCCTCCCATGTTCTGAGACAACAGGCATGCATGCGCCAACACCACCCGGCTCCATTGCATTTTGCGTAATGCTCTCTTTGGTTTAAATGCTGAGGCGCTGTCACACAGAAAAGAGTGTAATTTATGAGAACAACACACCGTCATCCGGGCGCTGTGATGCTCCCTGGATGATACCATGAGAAGGGCAATATTGGCCCCGCCACTCCAGTACTGGCACCCGACATGGAGGAGGTGGGCAGGGCTCTCCCTCTCCACCAGGCAGGTGTGACAGTTAAGTTTTGGTGTTTTGTTTTGCTTTGTTTCTGTCTCCCACTACCACCACCCCCACACCCTCCGCCCAGAGACAGGGTTTCTCTGTGTAGCGTTGGCTATCCAGTCCTCGGCTCACTTTGTAGACCAGGCTGGCCTTAAAGTCACAGCGATATGCCTGCCTCTGCCTCCTGAGTGCTGACATTAAAGGCCTGCACCACCATGACATGCCTAGCTTTGTTTTTGGGTTTGTTTTTCTTTGCCTTTAATCCCAGCAGTTGGGAGACAGAGGCAAGAGAATCACTTGCACTTGCAAGTCCAGGAAAGGCAAGGCTACATGAGAAACCTTGTCTGGGAACAAACAAACAAGCAAGCAAGCTAGCAAGCAAGCAAACAAAAAACTACAATTTCTTTAACCCAAGAAAAGTTCTAGATGCAAACTAGGTCAGTATACACAGCGAATTTCAAGACAGACAGGATTACATAGAAAGACTCTGTCTCCAAAATAATTTAAACACTGTGTAAGTAGATAAGTAAGTAAGTAAATACATCGATAAAAGATAGATACATAGATAGATAGATAGACAGATAGATAGATAGATAGATAGGATTAAAGGTGTGTGCCACCATGCCTGGCTAAATATTTAATTCTTTACTCAACTATTTTAAAAGATTAAACCAGTTCTTTGTTTAGTGTATTCTCCATACAAAACTAATACGTAAATACATAGATGTTAGATACATACATACACACATAGATAGATAGATAGATAGGTAAATAGATAGATAATAGACATAAAGACAGACAAATGGATACCAATTCTCATAGTTCCTTCATTTGATCACAGCAGTGTCAGGCAGCCTGGACTAGGTAGTGCCAGCTAACTTCTAATGTATATTTGTCATCTGTCAGTACTGAATCTTTTTATTAGCAATGCAGCAGTGTCTCTATAACCAGCCCAGAAAATCAATGTGATTCTATACCCACCAGGAGAAGGTGGCGGGCGGGGGGGGGGGGGGGAGAGAATTGTTTGAGGAGGCTCTCTTTCCTGATATAGAAAGTATACCCACCCTTTCAATAAAAAAGAGAAGAAGAAAAATATAAAATAAATAACCAACCAACCAACAAACAAACAACAACAACAACAGCAACAAAAAGACCACTACAAGCAGTAAATTGTTTTGGAATATAATTTAAATGGGAAAGAAATGTGTGGATTCACATACAGGCTGAAACATGAACAGGAGACCAACAAGAACAAAAGACAGAGCAGCCAATGCCTGTTCTTATCGTTCAGGGTACTATTTATGTGAAATGGTTTGGTGTCCTTCCTAGTCCCCTCTAGCATGACCTAGAAGTGACTGACTTAAGGTGACATCAGGAAGCAGTCCATTTCTAGAAGAGGAAAGAAATGGGTGCTGGGAGTGAGATAGGTAGGAAGGAAAGAAGGAAGAAGGGGGTCTAAAACCAATTTCAGCACGTCAGAGGCAGTGGTCATAGCTAGAGACTGTGAATGATCAACCAGCTGAGGATTAATTATTAACACCCATGCATGCTCGTTCTTGCGTGCGCAAGCACACACACACACACACACACACACACACACACACACACACACACACACACACGATGACACAAGAAAAGCTCCAATGAGTGCAGTTACAAAGAGAGAATTGGTTGTTTTGTTATTTATCTTTAAAGATGTGTGTGTATTCGCATGCACGCTAGGGTGTATATAAGTCTTAGAAGAATCACATATGTACATGTTAACAAACCATTTCTAGTTTAGATCCTCCAGGTCCCCATCTACCCATGGAACACGCCAGATTTCCAGTGAGCCCTATTTTGCTCTCTTAAAAATGAGACCACTGGAGGCACACCAGACCTCCCTCTCTGCTGGGGCCTTTCATTTTGTTTTTCTCTCTTTCTGTTTTAGATTGATTTCTGGATTAAGTGTGGAGTGTTCTGCTTGCCTCTTAGGACATTTGGAAGAGCAGCCAGTGTTTTAACCCCTCCTGAGGCATTTTTTAATTTTACTTCGTTTTATTTTATTTCTTTTTGTGGTTTTCAAGACAGGGTTTCTCTGTGTAACAGCTCTGACTGCCCTGGAGCTCATGCCTGCCTCTGCCTCCCATGTTCTGAGACAACAGGCATGCATGCGCCAACACCACCCGGCTCCATTGCATTTTGCGTAATGCTCTCTTTGGTTTAAATGCTGAGGCGCTGTCACACAGAAAAGAGTGTAATTTATGAGAACAACACACCGTCATCCGGGCGCTGTGATGCTCCCTGGATGATACCATGAGAAGGGCAATATTGGCCCCGCCACTCCAGTACTGGCACCCGACATGGAGGAGGTGGGCAGGGCTCTCCCTCTCCACCAGGCAGGTGTGACAGTTAAGTTTTGGTGTTTTGTTTTGCTTTGTTTCTGTCTCCCACTACCACCACCCCCACACCCTCCGCCCAGAGACAGGGTTTCTCTGTGTAGCGTTGGCTATCCAGTCCTCGGCTCACTTTGTAGACCAGGCTGGCCTTAAAGTCACAGCGATATGCCTGCCTCTGCCTCCTGAGTGCTGACATTAAAGGCCTGCACCACCATGACATGCCTAGCTTTGTTTTTGGGTTTGTTTTTCTTTGCCTTTAATCCCAGCAGTTGGGAGACAGAGGCAAGAGAATCACTTGCACTTGCAAGTCCAGGAAAGGCAAGGCTACATGAGAAACCTTGTCTGGGAACAAACAAACAAGCAAGCAAGCAAGCAAGCAAGCAAACAAAAAACTACAATTTCTTTAACCCAAGAAAAGTTCTAGATGCAAACTAGGTCAGTATACACAGCGAATTTCAAGACAGACAGGATTACATAGAAAGACTCTGTCTCCAAAATAATTTAAACACTGTGTAAGTAGATAAGTAAGTAAGTAAATACATCGATAATAGATAGATACATAGATAGATAGATAGATAGATAGATAGATAGATAGATAGATAGGATTAAAGGTGTGTGCCACCATGCCTGGCTAAATATTTAATTCTTTACTCAACTATTTTAAAAGATTAAACTAGTTCTTTGTTTAGTGTATTCTCCATACAAAACTAATACGTAAATACATAGATGTTAGATACATACATACACACATAGATAGATAGATAGATAGGTAAATAGATAGATAATAGACATAAAGACAGACAAATGGATACCAATTCTCATAGTTCCTTCATTTGATCACAGCAGTGTCAGGCAGCCTGGACTAGGTAGTGCCAGCTAACTTCTAATGTATATTTGTCATCTGTCAGTACTGAATCTTTTTATTAGCAATGCAGCAGTGTCTCTATAACCAGCCCAGAAAATCAATGTGATTCTATACCCACCAGGAGAAGGTGGCGGGCGGGGGGGGGGGGGAGGGGAGAGAATTGTTTGAGGAGGCTCTCTTTCCTGATATAGAAAGTATACCCACCCTTTCAATAAAAAAGAGAAGAAGAAAAATATAAAATAAATAACCAACCAACCAACAAACAAACAACAACAACAACAGCAACAAAAAGACCACTACAAGCAGTAAATTGTTTTGGAATATAATTTAAATGGGAAAGAAATGTGTGGATTCACATACAGGCTGAAACATGAACAGGAGACCAACAAGACCAAAAGACAGAGCAGCCAATGCCTGTTCTTATCGTTCAGGGTACTATTTATGTGAAATGGTTTGGTGTCCTTCCTAGTCCCCTCTAGCATGACCTAGAAGTGACTGACTTAAGGTGACATCAGGAAGCAGTCCATTTTTAGAAGAGGAAAGAAATGGGTGCTGGGAGTGAGATAGGTAGGAAGGAAAGAAGGAAGAAGGGGGTCTAAAACCAATCTCAGCACGTCAGAGGCAGTGGTCATAGCTAGAGACTGTGAATGATCAACCAGCTGAGGATTAATTATTAACACCCATGCATGCTCGTTCTTGCGTGCGCAAGCACACACACACACACACACACACACACACACACACACACACACACGATGACACAAGAAAAGCTCCAATGAGTGCAGTTACAAAGAGAGAATTGGTTGTTTTGTTATTTATCTTTAAAGATGTGTGTGTATTCGCATGCACGCTAGGGTGTATATAAGTCTTAGAAGAATCACATATGTACACGTTAACAAACCATTTCTAGTTTAGATCCTCCAGGTCCCCATCTACCCATGGAACACGCCAGATTTCCAGTGAGCCCTATTTTGCTCTCTTAAAAATGAGACCACAGGAGGCACACCAGACCTCCCTCTCTGCTGGGGCCTTTCATTTTGTTTTTCTCTCTTTCTGTTTTAGATTGATTTCTGGATTAAGTGTGGAGTGTTCTGCTTGCCTCTTAGGACATTTGGAAGAGCAGCCAGTGTTTTAACCCCTCCTGAGGCATTTTTTAATTTTACTTCGTTTTATTTTATTTCTTTTTGTGGTTTTCAAGACAGGGTTTCTCTGTGTAACAGCTCTGACTGCCCTGGAGCTCATGCCTGCCTCTGCCTCCCATGTTCTGAGACAACAGGCATGCATGCGCCAACACCACCCGGCTCCATTGCATTTTGCGTAATGCTCTCTTTGGTTTAAATGCTGAGGCGCTGTCACACAGAAAAGAGTGTAATTTATGAGAACAACACACCGTCATCCGGGCGCTGTGATGCTCCCTGGATGATACCATGAGAAGGGCAATATTGGCCCCGCCACTCCAGTACTGGCACCCGACATGGAGGAGGTGGGCAGGGCTCTCCCTCTCCACCAGGCAGGTGTGACAGTTAAGTTTTGGTGTTTTGTTTTGCTTTGTTTCTGTCTCCCACTACCACCACCCCCACACCCTCCGCCCAGAGACAGGGTTTCTCTGTGTAGCCTTGGCTATCCAGTCCTCGGCTCACTTTGTAGACCAGGCTGGCCTTAAAGTCACAGCGATATGCCTGCCTCTGCCTCCTGAGTGCTGAGATTAAAGGCCTGCACCACCATGACATGCCTAGCTTTGTTTTTGGGTTTGTTTTTCTTTGCCTTTAATCCCAGCAGTTGGGAGACAGAGGCAAGAGAATCACTTGCACTTGCAAGTCCAGGAAAGGCAAGGCTACATGAGAAACCTTGTCTGGGAACAAACAAACAAGCAAGCAAGCAAGCAAGCAAGCAAACAAAAAACTACAATTTCTTTAACCCAAGAAAAGTTCTAGATCCAAACTAGGTCAGTATACACAGCGAATTTCAAGACAGACAGGATTACATAGAAAGACTCTGTCTCCAAAATAATTTAAACACTGTGTAAGTAGATAAGTAAGTAAGTAAATACATCGATAATAGATAGATACATAGATAGATAGATAGATAGATAGATAGATAGATAGATAGATAGGATTAAAGGTGTGTGCCACCATGCCTGGCTAAATATTTAATTCTTTACTCAACTATTTTAAAAGATTAAACTAGTTCTTTGTTTAGTGTATTCTCCATACAAAACTAATACGTAAATACATAGATGTTAGATACATACATACACACATAGATAGATAGATAGATAGGTAAATAGATAGATAATAGACATAAAGACAGACAAATGGATACCAATTCTCATAGTTCCTTCATTTGATCACAGCAGTGTCAGGCAGCCTGGACTAGGTAGTGCCAGCTAACTTCTAATGTATATTTGTCATCTGTCAGTACTGAATCTTTTTATTAGCAATGCAGCAGTGTCTCTATAACCAGCCCAGAAAATCAATGTGATTCTATACCCACCAGGAGAAGGTGGCGGGCGGGGGGGGGGGGAGAGAATTGTTTGAGGAGGCTCTCTTTCCTGATATAGAAAGTATACCCACCCTTTCAATAAAAAAGAGAAGAAGAAAAATATAAAATAAATAACCAACCAACCAACAAACAAACAACAACAACAACAGCAACAAAAAGACCACTACAAGCAGTAAATTGTTTTGGAATATAATTTAAATGGGAAAGAAATGTGTGGATTCACATACAGGCTGAAACATGAACAGGAGACCAACAAGAACAAAAGACAGAGCAGCCAATGCCTGTTCTTATCGTTCAGGGTACTATTTATGTGAAATGGTTTGGTGTCCTTCCTAGTCCCCTCTAGCATGACCTAGAAGTGACTGACTTAAGGTGACATCAGGAAGCAGTCCATTTCTAGAAGAGGAAAGAAATGGGTGCTGGGAGTGAGATAGGTAGGAAGGAAAGAAGGAAGAAGGGGGTCTCAAACCAATCTCAGCACGTCAGAGGCAGTGGTCATAGCTAGAGACTGTGAATGATCAACCAGCTGAGGATTAATTATTAACACCCATGCATGCTCGTTCTTGCGTGCGCAAGCACACACACACACACACACACACACACACACACACACACACACACACACGATGACACAAGAAAAGCTCCAATGAGTGCAGTTACAAAGAGAGAATTGGTTGTTTTGTTATTTATCTTTAAAGATGTGTGTGTATTCGCATGCACGCTAGGGTGTATATAAGTCTTAGAAGAATCACATATGTACACGTTAACAAACCATTTCTAGTTTAGATCCTCCAGGTCCCCATCTACCCATGGAACACGCCAGATTTCCATTGAGCCCTATTTTGCTCTCTTAAAAATGAGACCACAGGAGGCACACCAGACCTCCCTCTCTGCTGGGGCCTTTCATTTTGTTTTTCTCTCTTTCTGTTTTAGATTGATTTCTGGATTAAGTGTGGAGTGTTCTGCTTGCCTCTTAGGACATTTGGAAGAGCAGCCAGTGTTTTAACCCCTCCTGAGGCATTTTTAAATTTTACTTCGTTTTATTTTATTTCTTTTTGTGGTTTTCAAGACAGGGTTTCTCTGTGTAACAGCTCTGACTGCCCTGGAGCTCATGCCTGCCTCTGCCTCCCATGTTCTGAGACAACAGGCATGCATGCGCCAACACCACCCGGCTCCATTGCATTTTGCGTAATGCTCTCTTTGGTTTAAATGCTGAGGCGCTGTCACACAGAAAAGAGTGTAATTTATAAGAACAACACACCATCATCCAGGCTCTGTGGTGCTCGCTGGATGATACCATCACAAGGGCAATATTGGCCCTGCCACTCCAGTACTGGCACCTGCCATGGAGGAGGTGGGCGGTGCTCTCCCTCTCCACCTGGCGGGTGTGACAGCCAAGTTTTTGTGTTTGGTTTTGTTTCTGTCTCCCACTACCACATTCCCCACACCATCCACCCAGAGACAGGGATTCTCTGTGTAGCGTTGGCTATCCAGTCCTGGGCTCCCTTTGTAGACCAGGCTGGCCTTATACTCACAGCGATCTGCCTGCCTCTGCCTCCTGAGTGCTGCAATTAAAGTCATGCACCACAATGCCATGCCTGGCTTAGTTTTTGTTTTTGTTTTCCTTTGCCTTTAATCCCAGCAGTTGGGAGACAGAGGGGAGAGAATCACTTGCACTTGAAAGTCCAGGACAGGGAAGGCTACACGGGAAACCTTGTCTGGAAACAAACAAGCAAGCAAGCAAGAAAAAACTACAATTTCTTTAACACAAGAAAAGTTCTAGTTCCAAACTAGGTCAGTATACACAGCGATTTTCAAGACAGACAGGAATACATAGAGAGATTCTGTCTCCAAAATAGTTTAAACACTGTGTAAGTAGATAAGTAAGTAAGTATCATCTATCGATGGTAGATAGATAGATAGATAGATAGATAGATAGATAGATAGATAAAAAGACAGATAGAATTAAACGCATGTGCCACCATGCCTGGCTAAATATATAATTCTTTACCCAACTATTTAAAAAGGACAAACATGTCCTTTATTTAGTGTATTCTCCGTAGTATACTAATACATAAATACATAAATGTTAGATACATACATACATACAAACATAGATAGATAGATAGATGGATAGATAGATAGATAGATAGATAATACACACACAGACAGACAAATGGATACCAATCCTCATAGTTCCCTCGTTGGATCACAGCAGAGTCAGGCAGACTGGTCTAGGTAGTGCCAGCTCCCTTCTAATGTTTATTAGTCATCAGTCAGTACTGAATCTATTTATTATCAATGCAGCAGTGACTCTATAACCAGCCCAGAAAATCAGCGTGATTCTATACCTAGCACGAGAGGGGGGAGGGGGAGAGAGAGAGAGAGAGAGAGAGAGAGAGAGAGAGAGAGAGAGAGAATTGTGTGAGGAGGCTCTTTCTCCTGATATAGAAAGTATACCCACCCTTTCAAGAAAAAAGAGAAGAAGAAAAAAAGTAAATAACCAAGCAACCAACAAACAATTAACAACAACAACAACAACAAAAGACCACTACAAGCGTTCATTTGTTTTGGAATATAATTTACAGGGGAAAGAAATGTATAGGTTCACATACAGGCTCTATCATAAACAGGAGAGCAACGAGACTAAAAGACAGAGCAGCCGATGCCTTTTCTTATCGTTCAGGGTACTATTTATGTGAAATGGTTTGGGGTCCATCCTAGTCCCCTCTAGCATGACCTAGAAGTGACTTATTTAAGGTTTTCAGGAAGCAGTCCTCTTGAAGAGGAAAGAAATGGCTGCTGAGAGTGAGATAGGTAGGAAGGAAAGAAGGAAGAACGGGGTCAAAAACCAATCTCAGCACGTCAGAGGCAGTGGTCATAGCTAGAGACTGTGACTGATCACTCAGCACATACACACACACAGACACACACACACTCACATACACACACACACGCGCGCGCGCGCGATGAAACAAGAAAATCTACAATGAGTGCATTTACAAAGACAGAATCGGTTGTTTTGTTATTTATCTTTAAAGATGTGTGTGTGTTCGTATGCATGCTGGGCTGTATATAAGTCTTAGAAGAATCACATATGTACACTTTAACAAACCATTTCTAGTTTAGATCCTCCAGGTCCCCATCTACCCATGGAACACGCCAGATTTCCATTGAGCCCTATTTTGCTCTTTTAAAAATGAGACCACAGGAGCCACACCAGACCTCCCTCTCAGCTGGGGCCTTTCATTTTGTTTTTCTCTCTTTCTGTTTCTGATTAATTTCTGGATTAAGAGTGGAGTGTTCTGCTTGCCTCTCAGGACTTTTGGAAGAGCAGCCAGTGCTTTTAACCCCTCCTGAGGCATTTTTTACTTTTATTTCGTTTCTTTTTATTTCTTTTTGTGGCTTTTCGAGACAGGGTTTCTTTGTGCAACAGCTATGGCTGTCCTGGAACTCACGGAGACCCAGCGGCCTCTGCCTCCCAAGCGCCGGGAGTAAAGGCGGGCGTGATGTCGCATGCCTTTAATCCCAGCACTCAGGAGGCAGCGGCAGACGGATCGCTGTGAGTTCAAGGCCAGCCTGGTCTACAAAGTGAGTCCAGGAAGGCCAAGGCTAAAACAGAGAAACCTTGGCTCGAAAAAATATATATATTAGAAGGAGAAGAAGGAAGAGGAGGAGGAGGAGGAAAGGAAGGAAGAAAGGAAAGAGCCAGGCCTGGTGGCAGCAATGCACTGAATATTTAAATTTTTCATGGCATTAGTCATAAGAAAAAAAATAAAATAAAGCAGATATAATTAATTGTCCTGGCATGCACCACCAGGCCCTGCTTCCTTTAATTTCATTTATTTATTTACTTATTTATATTGGTTTTTTGAGACAGGGTTTCTCTGGGTAGCCTTGGGTGTCCTGGAACTCTGTTTTTAGACCAGGCTGGTCTCAAACTCACAGAGATCCACCTACCCCTGCCTCCCAAGTGCTGGGATGAATGGCGTGTGCCACCATGCTGGTCCTTTCAGCTCTTTATCTCCAAGAAAGTTTCTAGGTAGTCCTGGGAGTTCCAACCTTAGTCCATCTACACATCAGTTTCAAAGACAGCCAGAGGGGGGCAGAGAGAGAGAGAGAGAGAGAGAGAGAGAGAGAGAGAGAGAGAGAGTCTATCTCCACAAACCTTAGATAAGTAAGATACACAGACAGAAAGACAAATGGAGGCCAAGCATCATAGTTTCCTCATGTAATCACAGCAGAGACAGGTGGACTTCTGTGTTTGGTTTTTCCAAGTACATATTTAAGTCTTTATTCAGCTATCTATCAAGGGTAAACTGGTCCTTTATTTAGTGTAGTCTCCGTACCCCACGTGGAACCATTGAAATCCCTAACTAGATGAGGCCTGCCTCCAGCTCACAGAGTTTCACCTGCCTCTGCCTTCAGAGCTATGGGATTCAAGGCCTACAGGACCACACCGAGCTGGCTTCTTTAAGTTCTGGTTTCAGAACTTAACCCCAATGTGCATGTACAGAATTATAGGGAAGCCTCTTCTGATCTACACAGTTCCCTCGCTGCTCCATGAAAAGACAAACCACATAAAGGCTTAACTCGCTCTCTGAAAACGAAAAACAAAAATTAAGAGCTGGATGGAGAGGTGGCTCAGAGGTTAAGAGCACTGACTGCCCCTCCAGAGGTCCTGAGTTGCGTTCCCAGCGAGCACACGGTGGCTCACAGCCATCTATAATTTGATCTAACGTCCTCCTCTGGCGTGCAGGCATACACGCAGGCAGATGGAGCACTGTACACATAATAATGAATAAATATTTTAAATTGAAAATAAACTTTTAAATTAACCATAATGACAGGGGGAAAACAACTAGTTCAGAATCTTTCAGTAGCCAGGCGGTGGTGGCACACGCTTTTCTTTCATCCCAGCACTCGGGAGGCAGAGACAGGTGGGTTGTTGTGAGTTTGAGGCCAGCCTCGTTTACACAGCAGGTCCAGGACAGCTGAGGTTCCATAAAGAAACGCTGTCTTCTGGAACCAAAACCAAAACCAAACCAAAAGAAACAAAAAAAAAAAATTAGACCGAGGAGCTACACCAGACCTCTGAGACGGTTCCTTTCATTTTATTTGCCTTTATTTCATTTTATTTTTTTTCTATTTCTTTTTTTTGGGGGGGTGGGGGGCAAGGGATTCGTTTTTCACGTTAGGGTTTCTCTGTGTAGCCTTGACTGTCCTGGACTTACTTGCTTTTGTAGACCAGGCTGTCCTAAAATTTACAGCAATCCGACTGCCTCTTCCTCCCAAGTGCTGGGATTATTGGCGTGCGCCACCACCGCCTGGCCTTATTTTAATTTTTTTCTGTGCATCACTCGGTATGAATGTGTCAGATCCCTTGGTAGTGGCATTACAGACAGTTGTGAGCTGCCGTGTGGGTGTTGGGAATCCAGCCCAGGTCCTTTGGAAGAGCTGACAGTGCTCCTCACCAACGATCCATCTCTCTAGTCCCATTTGCTTTGTCTTCATGCTCTCTTTCGTTTGAATTCTGAGGCACCGCCACACAGGGGGAAAAAAAATCTTCCGAAGTGATCTTCTCTGTTCTCTGTGTTTACCATCCCTCTAGATGGCAGAGACTTAAATCCAATTCACACGGGGTGGGGGGCAGGGGGCGGAGCGGAGGGCCGGGGCCGTGGCGAGCCGGTGGCGGGGGGCACGGGGGGGGGGGGATTGTGAGGAGCCTCTCACCCCTGACCTAGAAAGTACCCTTTAAATTAAAAGTGTAAAAAAAAACAATACTACAAACTCACATTTGTTTTGGAATATAATTTATGGTAGAAAGAAATGTGTGGGTTCCCATAGAAGCCCAAACATGCACAAGAGACTGGATAGATCAAAAGGCAGAGCAGCCGATGCCTGTTCTTATCGTTCAGGGTACTATTTATGTGAAATGGTTTGGAGTCCTTCCTAGTCCCCTCTACCATGACCTAGAAGTGTGACTGTCTTAAGCTGAAATCAGGAAGCAGTCCATTTCTGGAAGAGGAAAGAAAGGGGTGCTATGAGTTCAAGGGCCAGCCTGGTCTACAAAGTGAGTCCAGGATGGCAAAGGCTACACAGAGAAACCCTGTCTCGAAAAACAACAACAGAAAAACAAACAAACATAAAAAAATCTTAAAAGAATCCCACACACATCTGCCGGGTAAGGTATGGTGGTGCACGCCTTTAATCCCAGCACTCGGGAGGCAGAGGCACGTGGATCGCTGTAAAAATTCAGGGTTAGCCAGACTGGTCTACAAAGCGAGTCCAGGACATCCAAGGCTAACACAGAGAGACCCTGTCTCGAAAAGCCAAAAAAGAAAAAAGGAAAAAAAAACAAAAAAAAAAGAATCTGACATCTAAACTTTAACCAACCATTACCTAGTTTACAGCCTACAGGTGCCCATCTATCTACCCATGGAACAGGCCACACATTTCCACTGAGTTCTGCATTAAGTATGCAATGTTCTGCCTGCATCTCCACCTGCGGGCCAGGAGAGGGCGCCAGGTCTCCTCATAAATGGTTGTGAGCCACCACGTGGCTGCTGGGAACTGAAGGCTATACCTTCCCAAGAGCAGCCAGTGCTCTTCAACCCTGACGCATTTTTATTTTTGTTATTTTTATTTTTTATGTTTGTGGTTTTTCGAGACAGGGGTTCTCTGTGCAACAGCTCTGGCTGTCCTGGAACTCACGGAGATCCACCGGCCTCTGCCTCCCAAGCGCCCGGAGTAAAGGCGTGCGCCGCCATTTTATGTCTCTTAATGCTCTCTTTGGTTTAAATGCTGAGGTGCTGTCACACAGAAAGGAGTATAACTTATAAGAAAAATGCACCATCATCCAGACGCTGTGGCGCTCGCTTTTAGATAAAAATTATGACATGGATGGGGAAAAACAGGACAAATAAAGCAACAACCCAAAAATGCACATAAAATTTACTGAATCATTAATAAAGAATAAGCAATGAAACATGGGCTTAAAAACAGGCAAAAAGATAAAGAAAGAGACATATGGTTAGAGAGACCCTAAGGCAGAGTAGCCATGAATTGAGAACCTGATCATTTTATTTTCGCTAATTACAACAGAAAACACAAATAGAATTGACTGGTCTGGAACTTTTCCTGTGTCTCAGGCAGACTTATTTAGTTAGTTTTGGCTTCTTTGAGAGCTAGTTTTTTTGTGTAGCCTTCACACACACACACACACACACACACACACACACACACTCGGGAGGGGGGGGGCAGGGAGGGGGGAAGCATGAAGGGGGAAGGAGAGAGAGAGAGAGAGAGAGAGAGAGAGAGAGAGAGAGAGAGAGAGAGAGAGAGAGAGAAACCCTGTGTAAAATAACATGTCTGTCTGGAGTTCAGGGTGTAAAGAAGGTGAGCTATCCATAGGGCCTTATGAATGTCCATTGGGAGTCAGAGGGAGACAGATAGACTGTGAATTCAGGTGGCTAGTCTGCCCTAAATAGTGAATTCAGAGACAATAAAGGCTACATAAAGAGATTGACCCTATCTGTGAAAATCCAAACAAACAGCAAACAAATGAGAGTTTTCCTGTGAAACATGAAAATGCCCGACTTTCACATCAGCCAGCCATGAAGGCTGCTCGACCTCCACCTCCAAGGAGAAGTAGGGTGTAACTGGAAGATAATTAAGAGATAAGCAGTCAAGCAGCAGCCTCACCCACCCTTTCTGACACAAGGTCAAAGGGTAACCTTCAACTTTTGCTTTTTTTCCTTTGAAAGGAATAGGCATTGTTCTGGCCTGTAAATCTGTATGTTTGTGTGTGTGTCTTCCCCCCCCCCCAAAACAGGGTTTCTCTGTGTAGCCTTGGCTGTCCTGTCTTGGACTCAGTCTGTAGACCGGGCCCACCTCAAACTTATAAAGATCTGCCTGGCTCTGCTTCCTGAATGCTGGGATTAAAGGCCTGCACCACCACACCCAGCTTTGTTTCTGTTTTTGTCTCCCCCCCCCAGTGTTCACATACACTTCCATCCATATGAGTCTGGTGTCTGAGAGTGGTCAGTGAGTGGCCACTCTTGAACACATAACCAAAACAAAACAAAACCAAATTACCAAACGGGAAAGGCAAAAGCAGGCCAATCTCTGTTTCCAGGCCAGACTGGCCTACAGTGAAAGTTCAAAGACAGCCATGCCCATCATAAACAAGCCTGTCTGGTTTGGTTGGTTGGTTGGGTTTTTTTGTTTTTGTTTTTGTTTTTGTTTTTGTTTTTGAGGCAGGTTTTCTCTGTGTAGCCTTGGCTGTCTTGGACTGACTTTGTAAACCAGGCTGGGCTCTAACTAACAGAGATCTACCTGCATCTGCTTCCAGAGTGCTGGGATTGAAAGCCCGTGTGTTTTTAATTCCCTGTTACTTTATTGTCCATTCAATTTGATTTTATAAAGTAGCTCTCTCTCTCTCTCTCTCTCTCTCTCTCTCTCTCTCTCTCTCTGTCTGTGTGTGTGTGTGTGTGTGTGTGTGTGTGTGTGTAAATGACCATGTGGGGTCTGATACCCTCATCCTTTATGATTGCTCATACAAACTATGATTGAACCTTAGACTCTGATGAGTAGCTAACCCAAACCCTAACTGGGCCAACCCCTCAGGCCATACAAAGTGAAAGTAGAATAAACAGAGAGCTGTGAAAACAGGGGAAACCTTCCTTCTCTAACAGGGAGGCCCAAGTGAAAGAGATCGAAAGTGACCTGCCCGACAAATCAGTTAGTGGCAAATCAGTTAGGGAGGGAGGCTCCTTTTGAAAACACTTCACTGCTTGGGGTCCCTCCTTTGTTGTGTCTGCTGTTGCTGCTAATGCTGTTCCCACCCAGCCCCAACTTCTGGTCTCAGACTAAATACAGAGTTAGTGCAAATTAAAGCACCAGTCCAATGGTGCTAGAGATGATCTTCTCTTTCCAGCTGCTGGGTGCTGACATGACAGGCATGCATGGATTAAGTGCATGCAGTACTAAGAGGATGGAGCCCAAGGCTTTGGAAGCACCCTAGGCCGTGGCTTCCCCTCCCCCCACCCCCAACTTAGGTAAAGGCGGTGGAACAACCATCCATGAGGCTTGCCCCCACAGGGCAGTTCCAGAGAAATCAGACAGCCTCACGCAGACATACTTGCATGCAAAATCAAAACAAAAAGGACAGAAAAACAAACCAAAAAAACCAACAACAACAAACCGATGCACATAAAAACAATAAGAAGAAAATAAGGAGAAATGAAATATGGATTTACAGAGAAAGAAAAAGGAAAAAAAAAGCAAAAGTAAAAATACAAAAACCATATGGTTAGGGATCAGGGAGACCTTGCCTAAGACAGACAGAGCAGCAATGAATTAATCATTTTAATTTTCATGTCATTAGTTGTAATTAACCCCAGCACTCAGGAGGCAGAGGCAAAAGAGACTAGCAGATCTTTGTCTACAACAGAGAAGCCCTGTCTCAAACAAAAGGAAACAAAAAACACTAAACAACAACAACAATAGACACACAGATAAAGAAATCATTTAAAAGGGAAGACATGAAATATGGATTTGCAGAGAGAGAGAGAGAGAGAGAGAGAGAGAGAGAGAGAGAGAGAGAAGTAAAAGTAAAAAAATAAAACAGCAACAACAACAACAACAAAACAAAAACAAAAACCTTAGGGTCAGGGAGACCCTAAGGCAGAGCAGCAAGGAACTGATCACTTTATTTTTCATTACATTAGTTGTAACTAAAACCTGAAATAAGACTACCACACCTCTAATCCCAGCACTTGGGAGGCAAAGCCAAGAGGATCGCTGTGAGTTGGAGGCCAGCCTGGTCTCGAAAGCAAGCCAAGGCTACATGAGAAACCCTGTCAGGAAACAAACAAGCAAACAAAAAACTACAATTTCTTTAACCCCAAGAAAAGGTCTAGCTCCAACCTAGGTCAGTATGCACAATGATTTCCAAGACGGGCAGGAATACATAGAGAGACACTATCTCCAAAATAACTTAGTAGATAAGTAAGCAAGCAAGCAAGCAAATACATAGGTGATATATAGATAGATGATTACAGACACACAGACAGACAAATGGAGACCAATTCTCATAGTTCCCTCATTTGATCACGGCAGAGTCAGGCAGCCTGTTCTACGTAGTGTTGGCTAGAATGTTTATTAACAATTAGTATGACTTCTATGTATTAGTAATGCAGCAGTGACTCTTTAACCAGTCCACAAAATCAGTGTGATTCTATACCCAGCACTAGAGAGAGAGAGAGAGAGAGAGAGAGAGAGAGAGAGAGAGAGAGACAGAGACAGAGACAGAGACAGAGAGAGAGAGAGATCTTGACTTGAAGAAATTTGAAAGCCAAGCGGTGGTGGCCCATGCCTTTCTTTAATTCCAGCACTCAGGAAGCAGACGCAGGTGGACTGCTGTGAATTCAAGGCCAGGCAGGTCTACAAAGTGATTCCAGGACAGCCAAGGCTACACAGAGAAACCCTGTCTCCAAAAGCCAAAACCAAAAAAGAAAAGAAAAAAAGAAAAAAGAAACAACCGAAGAGACATTAAATAAAAAAATAAAAGTAAAAAAATAAATAAATAAAATTACAAACATTATTCATGTGTGATAAAACAGGGGCCACACAAGCCCAGAAGAAAGAAAGAAGGAAAAAACAAAAACAAAAAAAGGAAGGAAGGAAGGAAGGAAGGTGAAAAAAAGAATTAAATATCTCAGACTGTGTGCACAAAAATACATGGGGTGGGGGGGGGGCAGTGTTTGGTGGGTGGGGAGGGGGGAGAAAGCAGCTCATTAGACAGGCCCTCATTGTCCTGCCTCTGTGTTCCATGAACACTCAAATCTCTTACAACTCAGTGAATCGCAAAAAGAAAAAGAAAAAAGAAAGAGGAAAGGAAAGGAAAAAAATTCCCGACTATACATTGATGCAACCAGTCACTATCTTCTGATTTGTCTGATTCTTCAAGATTCTTCTGTGGTGCACTGATGTGAGATCACTCACCTGTATGCTTATGTGTACCCTGGTCTGACTTAGAAGTCAGAGATCTGCCTTCACAGTGCATGGATTAAAGCAATGAACTACCAGGGCCAATTTGATTTCTTTTTTTTTTTTTCTTTTTTTCTTTTTCTTTTTTTAAAAATTTTTATTTATTTATTTATTTATTTTTTGGTTTTGTGAGACAGGCTTTCTCTGTGTAGCCTTGGCTGTCCTGGACTCGCTTTGTAGACCAGGCTGGCCTTGAACTCACATCGATCCGCCTGCCTCTGCCTCCTGAGTGCTGGGATTAAAGGCATGCGCCACCACGCCCGGCTCCAATTTGATTTCTTGAATTTAGTAATTTTCGTTTTGTATTCCTTCTCGTTTTTTTATACTGTTTATCTATCACATATTTCTTTTTCTGTGTGTCTTCATTTTATTTTCAAAATCCCCCCCCCCCCCCGTCTCTCTGAGAGGGATGGATGTGTGTGTGTGTGTGTGTGTGTGTGTGTGTGTGTGTGTGTTCGTTTCTCTCTCTTCCCCATCCCCCACCGTGTGGAATGTGCAAGTCAAAGTTCAAACAAAGTTTGGCTCTTGACATCGCCATAATGAAGCCCCCATGTGGACAGCAACCGTCATGGCGTCTGACCTCACCAATATGGAAGCAGCAGCCTTCTCTGTCTTTTTGCTTTGTTTTGTTTCTTAAAAGAGGTTTTTTTCTGTGTAGCTTTGGCTGTCCTGGACTCACTTTGTAGACCAGGCTGGCCTGGAGCTCACAGCGATCCGCCTGCCTCTGCCTCCCGAGTGCTGGGATTAAAGGCGTGTGCAACTGATGCTCAGCCAAACAAATATCTTTTTAAAAAATATACAAATTAAATACATATAAGCATGAACATAATTCACGCGTGATAAAACAGAGGCCACACAAGCTAAATATTTAATTCATTACTCAGCTATTTATAAAGGATAAACTAGTCCTCTATTTAGTGTAGCCTCCGTACTACACTAATACATAAATACAAAGATAATAGATAGATAAAAAGACAGATAGATAGATAGATAGATAGATAGATAGATAGGGGAGGCACAGACAGACAAATGGAGACCAATGTTTATTAGTCATCAGTACTGATTCTATTTATTAGTAATGCAGCAGTGACTCTAACCAGTCCACAAAAACAGTATGATTCTACTATACTCAGCACTACAGGCATACAGTGGGGTGGGAGTGCCGGGGGTAGGGAGAGAGGGGGGAGGGAGGGAGAGGGAGAGGGACAGGGAGAGGGAGAGGGAGAGACCTTGACTCAAAGAAATAACTGAAAGCCAGGGGGTGGCGGCGCAGGGCTTTCTTTTATCCCAGGAGAGTCAGGCAGATTGCTGTGAGTTTAAGGCCAGCCTAGTCTACAAACTGAGTCCAGGACAGCCAAGCCTACGCAGAATCCCTGTCTCAAAAAACAGAAACAACAACAACAAAACAAAAAATAAATAAATAAACAACCGTAGAGATGAGTACAAAATAAATGAAAGAATGAATGAATGAATAAAAGTATGAACATAATTCATGCCGGTGTATGTACATGCAGGCAGAGCACTGTATACGTAATAGTCAAGAAATCTTCAAAAAGGAAAAAACAAAACAAAACAAAAAACCCAGTGAATTCTGAGACAATAAAGGCTACATAAAGAGACTGGCACCATCTCTTAAAACGAAACGAAACAAAACAAAAACCATCTGGGCGTGGTGGTGGCACACACCTTTAATCCCAGCACTCACTGCTGAGGCAGGGAGGGGCAGGCAGATCACTGTGAGTTTGAGGCCAGACTGGTCTACAACGTGATTCCAGGACAGCCAAGGCTACTACTCAGAGAAACCCTGTGGGGGAAGGGGAAGGGGAAGGGGGAGGGGGGACCAAAAACCAAATGAGCGTTTCCCTGTGACACTTGAAAACGGCGGACTTTCCACATCGGCCACGGAGGCCTCTCCACCTCCAAGGAGAAACTAAGGTATCACTGGAAGGTAATCAAGAGATAAGAAGTTCAGTTACCCACCCTTTCTGGCATAAGGCCAAAGGCTGAGGGAGGAGTGATGATGACCTTCAGATCCTTTTTCACTCAACCCAAGCAGATATTGATAGAATTCGAGCCCGTCTGGGGCGGCCCTCTGGGGCGGCCCACGGCTCCCATCCCTGCACTTGGGGGCCAGAGGCTGGTGGGTCGCTCCGAATCGGAGGCGAGCCTGGCATACACAGAGAGGGTTCTGAGAAAGCCACGGCATATTAGGTATGGCCCCTGCGTGCCTGCACCAAAACTGACTCTAAACGTGAAGCCCTTCACTGCACAGAAAAGACAAACCAAAGCAAAATGGCAGACTGGTCTGCAGAGCAAGCTGCGCGACAGCCAGGGCTGTTGCATCGAAACGCTACCCCTGAAAACAAGCAAACACCTACACACAAACACAAAATTGCAGCCCTTGGGAGGTGAGGGCAAGTGAACCTCTGAGTCTGTGTCCAGTTTGGTCTACCGAGTGACTTCCAGGACAGCCACGACTACACAGAGGGAACCTTGACTTTACAGAAAACAGAAAACAAAACAGAAATCCAACACGTAGCCGGGCTTGGTGGCGCCCACCCGTGCCCGCCCGCCATCCATCCCAGCGCTCGGGAGGCAGAGGCGGGCAGGCAGGCTGGCTAAGCGCTGTGACTTCCAGGCAGGCCAGCCTGGTCTACAGAGCGAGTCTGGGGCAGCCAAGGCCACACAGAGAGACCCTGTCTCGAACCCCTCCCACCCAAAAAGCAAAACAATTCCAACATTTGGCAGGCAGAAGACAGTGAATCGCTCGCTCAGTGTGAGTTCGGCCTGCTCTACAGAGTGAGTTCCAAGATGGCCAGGACTACTACACAGAGAAACCCTTGACTGCTGCACAGAAACGAAACAAAACAAAACGAAATTCCAACACTGCAAATCCAGATACAGGGCAATCTCTGTTTCCAGCCCATACTGGTCTACAGAGAAAGTTGCAT
The DNA here is from genome assembly GCF_964271855.1 of Acomys minous. Taxonomy (NCBI): domain Eukaryota; kingdom Metazoa; phylum Chordata; class Mammalia; order Rodentia; family Muridae; genus Acomys; species Acomys minous. The sequence goes on from NC_140489.1 coordinate 127,339,573, forward strand.
GACAGTCATGGCTATTACAAGCAAACCCTGCCTGAAAAACAAAATTAACTAACTAGCTAACTAACTAACTAGCTAGCTAGCTAGATAAATGAAGAAATAACAACCTATGTGGAACCAAAACCCAAAGCTTGTTTGCTTTGCTTTCTGTGAGACAGGGTTTCTCTGTGTAGCCTTCATTTATATATATATATATATATATATATATATATATATATATATATATATATATATAAAATTTTTTAATTTTATTATTGTTTTATTATTGTTATTTTTTTTTTGGTTTTTCGAGACAGGGTTTCTCTGTGTAGCCTTGGCCATCCTGGACTCACTTTGTAGACCAGGCTGGCCTCGAACTCACAGCGATCCGCCTGCCTCTGCCTCCCAAGTGCTGGGATTAAAGGCGTGCACCACCACGCCTGGCTCATTTATTTATCTTATAAGGTAAATATTTAATTCTTTTGAACAAGTATTTAATTCTTTACTCAACTACTTAGAAGCGATAAACTATTCTCCATACCCTATGTAACCTTGGAAATCCCTAACTAGATGAGGCCTGCCTCCAGCTCACAGAGTTTCACCTGCCTCTACCTTCAGAGCTATGGGATTAAAGACATACAGGACCACACAGCTGGCTTCTTTAAGTTCTGGTTTCAGAACTTTAACCCAATTTGCATGTGCCGAATGATAGGGTAGCCTCTGCTGATCTGCACAGTCCCCCTTGCTCCATGAACAGACAAACCACATAAATGTTTTAACTCACCGTCTTAAAACAAAACAAACAACAGCAACATAAATAAATAAATAAATAAATAAATAAATAAATAAGAGCTGGAGAGGTGGCTCAGAGGTTAAGAGCACTGACTGCTCCTCCAGAGGTCCTGAGTTGCATTCCCAGCGAGCACACAGTGGCTCACAACCATCTATAATGTGATCTAATGTCTTCCTCTGACAGGCAGGCGTACTAAGCAGGTAGAGAGAGCACTGTATACAAAATAATAAATAAAGACATATTTTTTTAAACTGAAAATAAACTTTTAAAGTAATAATAATGACAGGGGAAAAAAAAAACCTAGTTCAGACTAGTTCAGAATCTTTCAGTAGCCAGGCTTTGGTGGCACTCGCTTTTCTTTAATCCCAGCAATCGGGAGGCAGAGACAGATGTATCTTTGTGAGTTTGAGGCCAGCTTGGTCTACACAGTGAGTCCAGGACAGCCAAGGCTACATAGAGAAACCCTGTCTCCAAAAACCAAAACCAAACAAAATTAGACTAAGGAACAACAGCAGACCTCTGAGATGGTTCCTTTTGTTTGAATTCTAAGGCCCAGCCACACAGAAAAGAAATTCTTCAAAAGTGATCTCTGTGTTTATCATCCCTCTAGATGGCAGGGACATAAATCCAATTCACACGTGTGTGTGTGTGTGTGTGTGTGTGTGTGTGTGTGTGTGTGTGTGAGAGAGAGAGAGAGAGAGAGAGAGAGAGAGAGAGAGAGAGAGAGAGAGAGAGAGAGAGAGAATTGTGTGAGGAGGCTCTCTCTCCTGATATAGAAAGTATACCCTTTCAATAAAAAGGAGAAGAAAAAAATAAAATAAATAACCAACCAACCAATAAACAAACAAACAAATAACAACAACAACAACAAAAGCAAAAACCACTACAAGCAGTCATTTGTTTTGGAATATAATTTACAGGGAAAAGAAATGTGTGGGTTCACATACAGGCTCAAACATAAACAGGAGACCAACGAGACCAAAAGACAGAGCAGCCAATGCCTGTTCTTATCGTTCAGGGTACTATTTATGTGAAATGGTTTGGGGTCCTTCCTAGTCCCCTCTAGCATGACCTAGAAACCTAGAAGTGACTGACTTAAGGTGACATCAGGAAGCAGTCCATTTCTGGAAGAGGAAAGAAATGGGTGCTGGGAGTGAGATAGGTAGGAAGGAAAGAAGGAAGAAGGGGGTCTAAAACCAATCTCAGCACGTCAGAGGCAGTGGTCTTAGCTAGAGACTGTGAATGATCAACCAGCTGAGGATTAATTATTAACACGCATGCATGCTCGTTCTTGCGTGCGCAAGCACACACACACACACACACACACACACACACACACACACACACACACACGATGACACAAGAAAAGCTCCAATGAGTGCAGTTACAAAGAGAGAATTGGTTGTTTTGTTATTTATCTTTAAAGATGTGTGTGTATTCACATGCACGCTAGGGTGTATATAAGTCTTAGAAGAATCACATATGTACACGTTAACAAACCATTTCTAGTTTAGATCCTCCAGGTCCCCATCTACCCATGGAACACGCCAGATTTCCATTGAGCCCTATTTTGCTCTCTTAAAAATGAGACCACAGGAGGCACACCAGACCTCCCTCTCTGCTGGGGCCTTTCATTTTGTTTTTCTCTCTTTCTGTTTTAGATTGATTTCTGGATTAAGTGTGGAGTGTTCTGCTTGCCTCTTAGGACATTTGGAAGAGCAGCCAGTGTTTTAACCCCTCCTGAGGCATTTTTTAATTTTACTTCGTTTTATTTTATTTCTTTTTGTGGTTTTCAAGACAGGGTTTCTCTGTGTAACAGCTCTGACTGCCCTGGAGCTCATGCCTGCCTCTGCCTCCCATGTTCTGAGACAACAGGCATGCATGCGCCAACACCACCCGGCTCCATTGCATTTTGCGTAATGCTCTCTTTGGTTTAAATGCTGAGGCGCTGTCACACAGAAAAGAGTGTAATTTATGAGAACAACACACCGTCATCCGGGCGCTGTGATGCTCCCTGGATGATACCATGAGAAGGGCAATATTGGCCCCGCCACTCCAGTACTGGCACCCGACATGGAGGAGGTGGGCAGGGCTCTCCCTCTCCACCAGGCAGGTGTGACAGTTAAGTTTTGGTGTTTTGTTTTGCTTTGTTTCTGTCTCCCACTACCACCACCCCCACACCCTCCGCCCAGAGACAGGGTTTCTCTGTGTAGCCTTGGCTATCCAGTCCTCGGCTCACTTTGTAGACCAGGCTGGCCTTAAAGTCACAGCGATATGCCTGCCTCTGCCTCCTGAGTGCTGACATTAAAGGCCTGCACCACCATGACATGCCTAGCTTTGTTTTTGGGTTTGTTTTTCTTTGCCTTTAATCCCAGCAGTTGGGAGACAGAGGCAAGAGAATCACTTGCACTTGCAAGTCCAGGAAAGGCAAGGCTACATGAGAAACCTTGTCTGGGAACAAACAAACAAGCAAGCAAGCAAGCAAGCAAGCAAACAAAAAACTACAATTTCTTTAACCCAAGAAAAGTTCTAGATCCAAACTAGGTCAGTATACACAGCGAATTTCAAGACAGACAGGATTACATAGAAAGACTCTGTCTCCAAAATAATTTAAACACTGTGTAAGTAGATAAGTAAGTAAGTAAATACATCGATAATAGATAGATACATAGATAGATAGATAGATAGATAGATAGATAGATAGATAGATAGGATTAAAGGTGTGTGCCACCATGCCTGGCTAAATATTTAATTCTTTACTCAACTATTTTAAAAGATTAAACTAGTTCTTTGTTTAGTGTATTCTCCATACAAAACTAATACGTAAATACATAGATGTTAGATACATACATACACACATAGATAGATAGATAGATAGGTAAATAGATAGATAATAGACATAAAGACAGACAAATGGATACCAATTCTCATAGTTCCTTCATTTGATCACAGCAGTGTCAGGCAGCCTGGACTAGGTAGTGCCAGCTAACTTCTAATGTATATTTGTCATCTGTCAGTACTGAATCTTTTTATTAGCAATGCAGCAGTGTCTCTATAACCAGCCCAGAAAATCAATGTGATTCTATACCCACCAGGAGAAGGTGGCGGGCGGGTGGGGGGGGGAGAGAATTGTTTGAGGAGGCTCTCTTTCCTGATATAGAAAGTATACCCACCCTTTCAATAAAAAAGAGAAGAAGAAAAATATAAAATAAATAACCAACCAACCAACAAACAAACAACAACAACAACAGCAACAAAAAGACCACTACAAGCAGTAAATTGTTTTGGAATATAATTTAAATGGGAAAGAAATGTGTGGATTCACATACAGGCTGAAACATGAACAGGAGACCAACAAGAACAAAAGACAGAGCAGCCAATGCCTGTTCTTATTGTTCAGGGTACTATTTATGTGAAATGGTTTGGTGTCCTTCCTAGTCCCCTCTAGCATGACCTAGAAGTGACTGACTTAAGGTGACATCAGGAAGCAGTCCATTTCTAGAAGAGGAAAGAAATGGGTGCTGGGAGTGAGATAGGTAGGAAGGAAAGAAGGAAGAAGGGGGTCTAAAACCAATCTCAGCACGTCAGAGGCAGTGGTCATAGCTAGAGACTGTGAATGATCAACCAGCTGAGGATTAATTATTAACACCCATGCATGCTCGTTCTTGCGTTCGCAAGCACACACACACACACACACACACACACACACACACACACACACACACACGATGACACAAGAAAAGCTCCAATGAGTGCAGTTACAAAGAGAGAATTGGTTGTTTTGTTATTTATCTTTAAAGATGTGTGTGTATTCGCATGCACGCTAGGGTGTATATAAGTCTTAGAAGAATCACATATGTACACGTTAACAAACCATTTCTAGTTTAGATCCTCCAGGTCCCCATCTACCCATGGAACACGCCAGATTTCCATTGAGCCCTATTTTGCTCTCTTAAAAATGAGACCACAGGAGGCACACCAGACCTCCCTCTCTGCTGGGGCCTTTCATTTTGTTTTTCTCTCTTTCTGTTTTAGATTGATTTCTGGATTAAGTGTGGAGTGTTCTGCTTGCCTCTTAGGACATTTGGAAGAGCAGCCAGTGTTTTAACCCCTCCTGAGGCATTTTTTAATTTTACTTCGTTTTATTTTATTTCTTTTTGTGGTTTTCAAGACAGGGTTTCTCTGTGTAACAGCTCTGACTGCCCTGGAGCTCATGCCTGCCTCTGCCTCCCATGTTCTGAGACAACAGGCATGCATGCGCCAACACCACCCGGCTCCATTGCATTTTGCGTAATGCTCTCTTTGGTTTAAATGCTGAGGCGCTGTCACACAGAAAAGAGTGTAATTTATAAGAACAACACACCATCATCCAGGCGCTGTGGTGCTCGCTGGATGATACCATCACAAGGGCAATATTGGCCCTGCCACTCCAGTACTGGCACCTGCCATGGAGGAGGTGGGCGGTGCTCTCCCTCTCCACCTGGCGGGTGTGACAGCCAAGTTTTTGTGTTTGGTTTTGTTTCTGTCTCCCACTACCACATTCCCCACACCATCCACCCAGAGACAGGGATTCTCCGTGTAGCGTTGGCTATCCAGTCCTGGGCTCCCTTTGTAGACCAGGCTGGCCTTATATTCACAGCGATCTGCCTGCCTCTGCCTCCTGAGTGCTGCAATTAAAGTCATGCACCACAATGCCATGCCTGGCTTAGTTTTTGTTTTTGTTTTCCTTTGCCTTTAATCCCAGCAGTTGGGAGACAGAGGGGAGAGAATCACTTGCACTTGAAAGTCCAGGACAGGGAAGGCTACACGGGAAACCTTGTCTGGAAACAAACAAGCAAGCAAGCAAGAAAAAACTACAATTTCTTTAACACAAGAAAAGTTCTAGTTCCAAACTAGGTCAGTATACACAGCGATTTTCAAGACAGACAGGAATACATAGAGAGACTCTGTCTCCAAAATAGTTTAAACACTGTGTAAGTAGATAAGTAAGTAAGTAAATACATCGATGATAGATAGATAGATAGATAGATAGATAGATAGATAGATAGATAGGATTAAAGGCATGTGCCACCATGCCTGGCTAAATATTTAATTCTTTACTCAACTATTTAAAAGATAAACTATTCCTTTATTTAGTGAATTTTCTGTACTATACTAATACATAAACACATAGATGTTAGACACTTACATACATACACACATAGATAGAAAAATAGATAGATAGATAGATAGATAGATAGATAGATAGATAGATAGATACAAAACACACAGACAGACAAATGGAGACCAATCTTCATAGTTACCTCATTTGATCACAGCAGAGTCAAGCAGCCTGGTCTAGGTAGAGCCAGCTACCTTCTAAAACTTATTAGTCATCAGTCAGTACTGAATCTATTTATTAGCAATGCAGCAGTGACACTATAACCAGCCCAAAAAATCAATATGATTATATACCCAGCAAGAGGGGGGGGAGAGGGAGAGGGAGAGAGAGAGAGAGAGAGAGAGAGAGAGAGAGAGAGAGAGAGGGAGAGAGAGGGAGAATTGTGTGAGGAGGCTCTCTCTCCTTATCTAGAAACTATACACACCCTTACAATAAAAAAAGAAGCAGAAATAAATAAAATAACCAACCAACAAACAAATATTAACAACCATACAAAAAAGAAAACTACAAGCAGTCATTATTTTTGGAATATAATTTACAGGGGAAAGAAATGTGTGGATTCACATACAGGCTCAAACATGAACAGGAGACCAATGAGACCAAAAGACAGAGCAGCCAATGCCTGTTCTTATCGTTAAGGGTACTATATATGTGAAATGGTTTGGGGTCCTTCCTAGTCCCCTCTAGCAAGACCTAGAAGTGACTGACTTAAGGTGACATCAGGAAGCAGTCCATTTCTTGAAGCGGAAAGAAATGGGTCCTGGGAGTGATATAGGTAGGAAGGAAAGAAGGAAGAATGGGGTCAAAAACCAATCTCAGCACGTCAGAGGCGGTGGTCATAGCTAGAGACTGTGAATGATCACTCAGCTGTGGATTAATTTTTAACACCCGTGGGGGGTGCCGACGCACACATACACACACACACACACACACACACACACACAGACACACACACACACGATGACACAAGAAAAGCTCCAATGAGTGCAGTTACAAAGAGAGAATTGGTTGTTTTGTTATTTATCTTTAAAGATGTGTGTGTATTCACATGCACGCTAGGGTGTATATAAGTCTTAGAAGAATCACATATGTACACGTTAACAAACCATTTCTAGTTTAGATCCTCCAGGTCCCCATCTACCCATGGAACACGCCAGATTTCCATTGAGCCCTATTTTGCTCTCTTAAAAATGAGACCACAGGAGGCACACCAGACCTCCCTCTCTGCTGGGGCCTTTCATTTTGTTTTTCTCTCTTTCTGTTTTAGATTGATTTCTGGATTAAGTGTGGAGTGTTCTGCTTGCCTCTTAGGACATTTGGAAGAGCAGCCAGTGTTTTAACCCCTCCTGAGGCATTTTTTAATTTTACTTCGTTTTATTTTATTTCTTTTTGTGGTTTTCAAGACAGGGTTTCTCTGTGTAACAGCTCTGACTGCCCTGGAGCTCATGCCTGCCTCTGCCTCCCATGTTCTGAGACAACAGGCATGCATGCGCCAACACCACCCGGCTCCATTGCATTTTGCGTAATGCTCTCTTTGGTTTAAATGCTGAGGCGCTGTCACACAGAAAAGAGTGTAATTTATGAGAACAACACACCGTCATCCGGGCGCTGTGATGCTCCCTGGATGATACCATGAGAAGGGCAATATTGGCCCCGCCACTCCAGTACTGGCACCCGACATGGAGGAGGTGGGCAGGGCTCTCCCTCTCCACCAGGCAGGTGTGACAGTTAAGTTTTGGTGTTTTGTTTTGCTTTGTTTCTGTCTCCCACTACCACCACCCCCACACCCTCCGCCCAGAGACAGGGTTTCTCTGTGTAGCCTTGGCTATCCAGTCCTCGGCTCACTTTGTAGACCAGGCTGGCCTTAAAGTCACAGCGATATGCCTGCCTCTGCCTCCTGAGTGCTGAGATTAAAGGCCTGCACCACCATGACATGCCTAGCTTTGTTTTTGGGTTTGTTTTTCTTTGCCTTTAATCCCAGCAGTTGGGAGACAGAGGCAAGAGAATCACTTGCACTTGCAAGTCCAGGAAAGGCAAGGCTACATGAGAAACCTTGTCTGGGAACAAACAAACAAGCAAGCAAGCAAGCAAGCAAGCAAACAAAAAACTACAATTTCTTTAACCCAAGAAAAGTTCTAGATCCAAACTAGGTCAGTATACACAGCGAATTTCAAGACAGACAGGATTACATAGAAAGACTCTGTCTCCAAAATAATTTAAACACTGTGTAAGTAGATAAGTAAGTAAGTAAATACATCGATAATAGATAGATACATAGATAGATAGATAGATAGATAGATAGATAGATAGATAGATAGGATTAAAGGTGTGTGCCACCATGCCTGGCTAAATATTTAATTCTTTACTCAACTATTTTAAAAGATTAAACTAGTTCTTTGTTTAGTGTATTCTCCATACAAAACTAATACGTAAATACATAGATGTTAGATACATACATACACACATAGATAGATAGATAGATAGGTAAATAGATAGATAATAGACATAAAGACAGACAAATGGATACCAATTCTCATAGTTCCTTCATTTGATCACAGCAGTGTCAGGCAGCCTGGACTAGGTAGTGCCAGCTAACTTCTAATGTATATTTGTCATCTGTCAGTACTGAATCTTTTTATTAGCAATGCAGCAGTGTCTCTATAACCAGCCCAGAAAATCAATGTGATTCTATACCCACCAGGAGAAGGTGGCGGGCGGGGGGGGGGGGGAGAGAATTGTTTGAGGAGGCTCTCTTTCCTGATATAGAAAGTATACCCACCCTTTCAATAAAAAAGAGAAGAAGAAAAATATAAAATAAATAACCAACCAACCAACAAACAAACAACAACAACAACAGCAACAAAAAGACCACTACAAGCAGTAAATTGTTTTGGAATATAATTTAAATGGGAAAGAAATGTGTGGATTCACATACAGGCTGAAACATGAACAGGAGACCAACAAGAACAAAAGACAGAGCAGCCAATGCCTGTTCTTATCGTTCAGGGTACTATTTATGTGAAATGGTTTGGTGTCCTTCCTAGTCCCCTCTAGCATGACCTAGAAGTGACTGACTTAAGGTGACATCAGGAAGCAGTCCATTTCTAGAAGAGGAAAGAAATGGGTGCTGGGAGTGAGATAGGTAGGAAGGAAAGAAGGAAGAAGGGGGTCTCAAACCAATCTCAGCACGTCAGAGGCAGTGGTCATAGCTAGAGACTGTGAATGATCAACCAGCTGAGGATTAATTATTAACACCCATGCATGCTCGTTCTTGCGTGCGCAAGCACACACACACACACACACACACACACACACACACACACGATGACACAAGAAAAGCTCCAATGAGTGCAGTTACAAAGAGAGAATTGGTTGTTTTGTTATTTATCTTTAAAGATGTGTGTGTATTCGCATGCACGCTAGGGTGTATATAAGTCTTAGAAGAATCACATATGTACACGTTAACAAACCATTTCTAGTTTAGATCCTCCAGGTCCCCATCTACCCATGGAACACGCCAGATTTCCATTGAGCCCTATTTTGCTCTCTTAAAAATGAGACCACAGGAGGCACACCAGACCTCCCTCTCTGCTGGGGCCTTTCATTTTGTTTTTCTCTCTTTCTGTTTTAGATTGATTTCTGGATTAAGTGTGGAGTGTTCTGCTTGCCTCTTAGGACATTTGGAAGAGCAGCCAGTGTTTTAACCCCTCCTGAGGCATTTTTAAATTTTACTTCGTTTTATTTTATTTCTTTTTGTGGTTTTCAAGACAGGGTTTCTCTGTGTAACAGCTCTGACTGCCCTGGAGCTCATGCCTGCCTCTGCCTCCCATGTTCTGAGACAACAGGCATGCATGCGCCAACACCACCCGGCTCCATTGCATTTTGCGTAATGCTCTCTTTGGTTTAAATGCTGAGGCGCTGTCACACAGAAAAGAGTGTAATTTATAAGAACAACACACCATCATCCAGGCTCTGTGGTGCTCGCTGGATGATACCATCACAAGGGCAATATTGGCCCTGCCACTCCAGTACTGGCACCTGCCATGGAGGAGGTGGGCGGTGCTCTCCCTCTCCACCTGGCGGGTGTGACAGCCAAGTTTTTGTGTTTGGTTTTGTTTCTGTCTCCCACTACCACATTCCCCACACCATCCACCCAGAGACAGGGATTCTCCGTGTAGCGTTGGCTATCCAGTCCTGGGCTCCCTTTGTAGACCAGGCTGGCCTTATACTCACAGCGATCTGCCTGCCTCTGCCTCCTGAGTGCTGCAATTAAAGTCATGCACCACAATGCCATGCCTGGCTTAGTTTTTGTTTTTGTTTTCCTTTGCCTTTAATCCCAGCAGTTGGGAGACAGAGGGGAGAGAATCACTTGCACTTGAAAGTCCAGGACAGGGAAGGCTACACGGGAAACCTTGTCTGGAAACAAACAAGCAAGCAAGCAAGAAAAAACTACAATTTCTTTAACACAAGAAAAGTTCTAGTTCCAAACTAGGTCAGTATACACAGCGATTTTCAAGACAGACAGGAATACATAGAGAGATTCTGTCTCCAAAATAGTTTAAACACTGTGTAAGTAGATAAGTAAGTAAGTATCATCTATCGATGGTAGATAGATAGATAGATAGATAGATAGATAGATAGATAGATAAAAAGACAGATAGAATTAAACGCATGTGCCACCATGCCTGGCTAAATATATAATTCTTTACCCAACTATTTAAAAAGGACAAACATGTCCTTTATTTAGTGTATTCTCCGTAGTATACTAATACATAAATACATAAATGTTAGATACATACATACATACAAACATAGATAGATAGATAGATGGATAGATAGATAGATAGATAGATAATACACACACAGACAGACAAATGGATACCAATCCTCATAGTTCCCTCGTTGGATCACAGCAGAGTCAGGCAGACTGGTCTAGGTAGTGCCAGCTCCCTTCTAATGTTTATTAGTCATCAGTCAGTACTGAATCTATTTATTATCAATGCAGCAGTGACTCTATAACCAGCCCAGAAAATCAGCGTGATTCTATACCTAGCACGAGAGGGGGGAGGGGGAGAGAGAGAGAGAGAGAGAGAGAGAGAGAGAGAGAGAGAGAGAGAGAATTGTGTGAGGAGGCTCTTTCTCCTGATATAGAAAGTATACCCACCCTTTCAAGAAAAAAGAGAAGAAGAAAAAAAGTAAATAACCAAGCAACCAACAAACAATTAACAACAACAACAACAACAAAAGACCACTACAAGCGTTCATTTGTTTTGGAATATAATTTACAGGGGAAAGAAATGTATAGGTTCACATACAGGCTCTATCATAAACAGGAGAGCAACGAGACTAAAAGACAGAGCAGCCGATGCCTTTTCTTATCGTTCAGGGTACTATTTATGTGAAATGGTTTGGGGTCCATCCTAGTCCCCTCTAGCATGACCTAGAAGTGACTTATTTAAGGTTTTCAGGAAGCAGTCCTCTTGAAGAGGAAAGAAATGGCTGCTGAGAGTGAGATAGGTAGGAAGGAAAGAAGGAAGAACGGGGTCAAAAACCAATCTCAGCACGTCAGAGGCAGTGGTCATAGCTAGAGACTGTGACTGATCACTCAGCACATACACACACACAGACACACACACACTCACATACACACACACACGCGCGCGCGCGCGATGAAACAAGAAAATCTACAATGAGTGCATTTACAAAGACAGAATCGGTTGTTTTGTTATTTATCTTTAAAGATGTGTGTGTGTTCGTATGCATGCTGGGCTGTATATAAGTCTTAGAAGAATCACATATGTACACTTTAACAAACCATTTCTAGTTTAGATCCTCCAGGTCCCCATCTACCCATGGAACACGCCAGATTTCCATTGAGCCCTATTTTGCTCTTTTAAAAATGAGACCACAGGAGCCACACCAGACCTCCCTCTCAGCTGGGGCCTTTCATTTTGTTTTTCTCTCTTTCTGTTTCTGATTAATTTCTGGATTAAGAGTGGAGTGTTCTGCTTGCCTCTCAGGACTTTTGGAAGAGCAGCCAGTGCTTTTAACCCCTCCTGAGGCATTTTTTACTTTTATTTCGTTTCTTTTTATTTCTTTTTGTGGCTTTTCGAGACAGGGTTTCTTTGTGCAACAGCTATGGCTGTCCTGGAACTCACGGAGACCCAGCGGCCTCTGCCTCCCAAGCGCCGGGAGTAAAGGCGGGCGTGATGTCGCATGCCTTTAATCCCAGCACTCAGGAGGCAGCGGCAGACGGATCGCTGTGAGTTCAAGGCCAGCCTGGTCTACAAAGTGAGTCCAGGAAGGCCAAGGCTAAAACAGAGAAACCTTGGCTCGAAAAAATATATATATTAGAAGGAGAAGAAGGAAGAGGAGGAGGAGGAGGAAAGGAAGGAAGAAAGGAAAGAGCCAGGCCTGGTGGCAGCAATGCACTGAATATTTAAATTTTTCATGGCATTAGTCATAAGAAAAAAAATAAAATAAAGCAGATATAATTAATTGTCCTGGCATGCACCACCAGGCCCTGCTTCCTTTAATTTCATTTATTTATTTACTTATTTATATTGGTTTTTTGAGACAGGGTTTCTCTGGGTAGCCTTGGGTGTCCTGGAACTCTGTTTTTAGACCAGGCTGGTCTCAAACTCACAGAGATCCACCTACCCCTGCCTCCCAAGTGCTGGGATGAATGGCGTGTGCCACCATGCTGGTCCTTTCAGCTCTTTATCTCCAAGAAAGTTTCTAGGTAGTCCTGGGAGTTCCAACCTTAGTCCATCTACACATCAGTTTCAAAGACAGCCAGAGGGGGGCAGAGAGAGAGAGAGAGAGAGAGAGAGAGAGAGAGAGAGAGAGAGTCTATCTCCACAAACCTTAGATAAGTAAGATACACAGACAGAAAGACAAATGGAGGCCAAGCATCATAGTTTCCTCATGTAATCACAGCAGAGACAGGTGGACTTCTGTGTTTGGTTTTTCCAAGTACATATTTAAGTCTTTATTCAGCTATCTATCAAGGGTAAACTGGTCCTTTATTTAGTGTAGTCTCCGTACCCCACGTGGAACCATTGAAATCCCTAACTAGATGAGGCCTGCCTCCAGCTCACAGAGTTTCACCTGCCTCTGCCTTCAGAGCTATGGGATTCAAGGCCTACAGGACCACACCGAGCTGGCTTCTTTAAGTTCTGGTTTCAGAACTTAACCCCAATGTGCATGTACAGAATTATAGGGAAGCCTCTTCTGATCTACACAGTTCCCTCGCTGCTCCATGAAAAGACAAACCACATAAAGGCTTAACTCGCTCTCTGAAAACGAAAAACAAAAATTAAGAGCTGGATGGAGAGGTGGCTCAGAGGTTAAGAGCACTGACTGCCCCTCCAGAGGTCCTGAGTTGCGTTCCCAGCGAGCACACGGTGGCTCACAGCCATCTATAATTTGATCTAACGTCCTCCTCTGGCGTGCAGGCATACACGCAGGCAGATGGAGCACTGTACACATAATAATGAATAAATATTTTAAATTGAAAATAAACTTTTAAATTAACCATAATGACAGGGGGAAAACAACTAGTTCAGAATCTTTCAGTAGCCAGGCGGTGGTGGCACACGCTTTTCTTTCATCCCAGCACTCGGGAGGCAGAGACAGGTGGGTTGTTGTGAGTTTGAGGCCAGCCTCGTTTACACAGCAGGTCCAGGACAGCTGAGGTTCCATAAAGAAACGCTGTCTTCTGGAACCAAAACCAAAACCAAACCAAAAGAAACAAAAAAAAAAAAATTAGACCGAGGAGCTACACCAGACCTCTGAGACGGTTCCTTTCATTTTATTTGCCTTTATTTCATTTTATTTTTTTTCTATTTCTTTTTTTTGGGGGGGTGGGGGGCAAGGGATTCGTTTTTCACGTTAGGGTTTCTCTGTGTAGCCTTGACTGTCCTGGACTTACTTGCTTTTGTAGACCAGGCTGTCCTAAAATTTACAGCAATCCGACTGCCTCTTCCTCCCAAGTGCTGGGATTATTGGCGTGCGCCACCACCGCCTGGCCTTATTTTAATTTTTTTCTGTGCATCACTCGGTATGAATGTGTCAGATCCCTTGGTAGTGGCATTACAGACAGTTGTGAGCTGCCGTGTGGGTGTTGGGAATCCAGCCCAGGTCCTTTGGAAGAGCTGACAGTGCTCCTCACCAACGATCCATCTCTCTAGTCCCATTTGCTTTGTCTTCATGCTCTCTTTCGTTTGAATTCTGAGGCACCGCCACACAGGGGGAAAAAAAATCTTCCGAAGTGATCTTCTCTGTTCTCTGTGTTTACCATCCCTCTAGATGGCAGAGACTTAAATCCAATTCACACGGGGTGGGGGGCAGGGGGCGGAGCGGAGGGCCGGGGCCGTGGCGAGCCGGTGGCGGGGGGCACGGGGGGGGGGGGATTGTGAGGAGCCTCTCACCCCTGACCTAGAAAGTACCCTTTAAATTAAAAGTGTAAAAAAAAACAATACTACAAACTCACATTTGTTTTGGAATATAATTTATGGTAGAAAGAAATGTGTGGGTTCCCATAGAAGCCCAAACATGCACAAGAGACTGGATAGATCAAAAGGCAGAGCAGCCGATGCCTGTTCTTATCGTTCAGGGTACTATTTATGTGAAATGGTTTGGAGTCCTTCCTAGTCCCCTCTACCATGACCTAGAAGTGTGACTGTCTTAAGCTGAAATCAGGAAGCAGTCCATTTCTGGAAGAGGAAAGAAAGGGGTGCTATGAGTTCAAGGGCCAGCCTGGTCTACAAAGTGAGTCCAGGATGGCAAAGGCTACACAGAGAAACCCTGTCTCGAAAAACAACAACAGAAAAACAAACAAACATAAAAAAATCTTAAAAGAATCCCACACACATCTGCCGGGTAAGGTATGGTGGTGCACGCCTTTAATCCCAGCACTCGGGAGGCAGAGGCACGTGGATCGCTGTAAAAATTCAGGGTTAGCCAGACTGGTCTACAAAGCGAGTCCAGGACATCCAAGGCTAACACAGAGAGACCCTGTCTCGAAAAGCCAAAAAAGAAAAAAGGAAAAAAAAACAAAAAAAAAAGAATCTGACATCTAAACTTTAACCAACCATTACCTAGTTTACAGCCTACAGGTGCCCATCTATCTACCCATGGAACAGGCCACACATTTCCACTGAGTTCTGCATTAAGTATGCAATGTTCTGCCTGCATCTCCACCTGCGGGCCAGGAGAGGGCGCCAGGTCTCCTCATAAATGGTTGTGAGCCACCACGTGGCTGCTGGGAACTGAAGGCTATACCTTCCCAAGAGCAGCCAGTGCTCTTCAACCCTGACGCATTTTTATTTTTGTTATTTTTATTTTTTATGTTTGTGGTTTTTCGAGACAGGGGTTCTCTGTGCAACAGCTCTGGCTGTCCTGGAACTCACGGAGATCCACCGGCCTCTGCCTCCCAAGCGCCCGGAGTAAAGGCGTGCGCCGCCATTTTATGTCTCTTAATGCTCTCTTTGGTTTAAATGCTGAGGTGCTGTCACACAGAAAGGAGTATAACTTATAAGAAAAATGCACCATCATCCAGACGCTGTGGCGCTCGCTTTTAGATAAAAATTATGACATGGATGGGGAAAAACAGGACAAATAAAGCAACAACCCAAAAATGCACATAAAATTTACTGAATCATTAATAAAGAATAAGCAATGAAACATGGGCTTACAAACAGGCAAAAAGATAAAGAAAGAGACATATGGTTAGAGAGACCCTAAGGCAGAGTAGCCATGAATTGAGAACCTGATCATTTTATTTTCGCTAATTACAACAGAAAACACAAATAGAATTGACTGGTCTGGAACTTTTCCTGTGTCTCAGGCAGACTTATTTAGTTAGTTTTGGCTTCTTTGAGAGCTAGTTTTTTTGTGTAGCCTTCACACACACACACACACACACACACACACACACACACTCGGGAGGGGGGGGGCAGGGAGGGGGGAAGCATGAAGGGGGAAGGAGAGAGAGAGAGAGAGAGAGAGAGAGAGAGAGAGAGAGAGAGAGAGAGAGAGAGAGAGAGAGAGAGAGAGAAACCCTGTGTAAAATAACATGTCTGTCTGGAGTTCAGGGTGTAAAGAAGGTGAGCTATCCATAGGGCCTTATGAATGTCCATTGGGAGTCAGAGGGAGACAGATAGACTGTGAATTCAGGTGGCTAGTCTGCCCTAAATAGTGAATTCAGAGACAATAAAGGCTACATAAAGAGATTGACCCTATCTGTGAAAATCCAAACAAACAGCAAACAAATGAGAGTTTTCCTGTGAAACATGAAAATGCCCGACTTTCACATCAGCCAGCCATGAAGGCTGCTCGACCTCCACCTCCAAGGAGAAGTAGGGTGTAACTGGAAGATAATTAAGAGATAAGCAGTCAAGCAGCAGCCTCACCCACCCTTTCTGACACAAGGTCAAAGGGTAACCTTCAACTTTTGCTTTTTTTCCTTTGAAAGGAATAGGCATTGTTCTGGCCTGTAAATCTGTATGTTTGTGTGTGTGTCTTCCCCCCCCCCAAAACAGGGTTTCTCTGTGTAGCCTTGGCTGTCCTGTCTTGGACTCAGTCTGTAGACCGGGCCCACCTCAAACTTATAAAGATCTGCCTGGCTCTGCTTCCTGAATGCTGGGATTAAAGGCCTGCACCACCACACCCAGCTTTGTTTCTGTTTTTGTCTCCCCCCCCCAGTGTTCACATACACTTCCATCCATATGAGTCTGGTGTCTGAGAGTGGTCAGTGAGTGGCCACTCTTGAACACATAACCAAAACAAAACAAAACCAAATTACCAAACGGGAAAGGCAAAAGCAGGCCAATCTCTGTTTCCAGGCCAGACTGGCCTACAGTGAAAGTTCAAAGACAGCCATGCCCATCATAAACAAGCCTGTCTGGTTTGGTTGGTTGGTTGGGTTTTTTTGTTTTTGTTTTTGTTTTTGTTTTTGTTTTTGAGGCAGGTTTTCTCTGTGTAGCCTTGGCTGTCTTGGACTGACTTTGTAAACCAGGCTGGGCTCTAACTAACAGAGATCTACCTGCATCTGCTTCCAGAGTGCTGGGATTGAAAGCCCGTGTGTTTTTAATTCCCTGTTACTTTATTGTCCATTCAATTTGATTTTATAAAGTAGCTCTCTCTCTCTCTCTCTCTCTCTCTCTCTCTCTCTCTCTCTCTCTCTGTCTGTGTGTGTGTGTGTGTGTGTGTGTGTGTGTGTGTGTAAATGACCATGTGGGGTCTGATACCCTCATCCTTTATGATTGCTCATACAAACTATGATTGAACCTTAGACTCTGATGAGTAGCTAACCCAAACCCTAACTGGGCCAACCCCTCAGGCCATACAAAGTGAAAGTAGAATAAACAGAGAGCTGTGAAAACAGGGGAAACCTTCCTTCTCTAACAGGGAGGCCCAAGTGAAAGAGATCGAAAGTGACCTGCCCGACAAATCAGTTAGTGGCAAATCAGTTAGGGAGGGAGGCTCCTTTTGAAAACACTTCACTGCTTGGGGTCCCTCCTTTGTTGTGTCTGCTGTTGCTGCTAATGCTGTTCCCACCCAGCCCCAACTTCTGGTCTCAGACTAAATACAGAGTTAGTGCAAATTAAAGCACCAGTCCAATGGTGCTAGAGATGATCTTCTCTTTCCAGCTGCTGGGTGCTGACATGACAGGCATGCATGGATTAAGTGCATGCAGTACTAAGAGGATGGAGCCCAAGGCTTTGGAAGCACCCTAGGCCGTGGCTTCCCCTCCCCCCACCCCCAACTTAGGTAAAGGCGGTGGAACAACCATCCATGAGGCTTGCCCCCACAGGGCAGTTCCAGAGAAATCAGACAGCCTCACGCAGACATACTTGCATGCAAAATCAAAACAAAAAGGACAGAAAAACAAACCAAAAAAACCAACAACAACAAACCGATGCACATAAAAACAATAAGAAGAAAATAAGGAGAAATGAAATATGGATTTACAGAGAAAGAAAAAGGAAAAAAAAAGCAAAAGTAAAAATACAAAAACCATATGGTTAGGGATCAGGGAGACCTTGCCTAAGACAGACAGAGCAGCAATGAATTAATCATTTTAATTTTCATGTCATTAGTTGTAATTAACCCCAGCACTCAGGAGGCAGAGGCAAAAGAGACTAGCAGATCTTTGTCTACAACAGAGAAGCCCTGTCTCAAACAAAAGGAAACAAAAAACACTAAACAACAACAACAATAGACACACAGATAAAGAAATCATTTAAAAGGGAAGACATGAAATATGGATTTGCAGAGAGAGAGAGAGAGAGAGAGAGAGAGAGAGAGAGAGAGAAGTAAAAGTAAAAAAATAAAACAGCAACAACAACAACAACAAAACAAAAACAAAAACCTTAGGGTCAGGGAGACCCTAAGGCAGAGCAGCAAGGAACTGATCACTTTATTTTTCATTACATTAGTTGTAACTAAAACCTGAAATAAGACTACCACACCTCTAATCCCAGCACTTGGGAGGCAAAGCCAAGAGGATCGCTGTGAGTTGGAGGCCAGCCTGGTCTCGAAAGCAAGCCAAGGCTACATGAGAAACCCTGTCAGGAAACAAACAAGCAAACAAAAAACTACAATTTCTTTAACCCCAAGAAAAGGTCTAGCTCCAACCTAGGTCAGTATGCACAATGATTTCCAAGACGGGCAGGAATACATAGAGAGACACTATCTCCAAAATAACTTAGTAGATAAGTAAGCAAGCAAGCAAGCAAATACATAGGTGATATATAGATAGATGATTACAGACACACAGACAGACAAATGGAGACCAATTCTCATAGTTCCCTCATTTGATCACGGCAGAGTCAGGCAGCCTGTTCTACGTAGTGTTGGCTAGAATGTTTATTAACAATTAGTATGACTTCTATGTATTAGTAATGCAGCAGTGACTCTTTAACCAGTCCACAAAATCAGTGTGATTCTATACCCAGCACTAGAGAGAGAGAGAGAGAGAGAGAGAGAGAGAGAGAGAGAGAGAGACAGAGACAGAGACAGAGACAGAGAGAGAGAGAGATCTTGACTTGAAGAAATTACTGAAAGCCAAGCGGTGGTGGCCCATGCCTTTCTTTAATTCCAGCACTCAGGAAGCAGACGCAGGTGGACTGCTGTGAATTCAAGGCCAGGCAGGTCTACAAAGTGATTCCAGGACAGCCAAGGCTACACAGAGAAACCCTGTCTCCAAAAGCCAAAACCAAAAAAGAAAAGAAAAAAAGAAAAAAGAAACAACCGAAGAGACATTAAATAAAAAAATAAAAGTAAAAAAATAAATAAATAAAATTACAAACATTATTCATGTGTGATAAAACAGGGGCCACACAAGCCCAGAAGAAAGAAAGAAGGAAAAAACAAAAACAAAAAAAGGAAGGAAGGAAGGAAGGAAGGTGAAAAAAAGAATTAAATATCTCAGACTGTGTGCACAAAAATACATGGGGTGCGGGGGGGGGGGCAGTGTTTGGTGGGTGGGGAGGGGGGAGAAAGCAGCTCATTAGACAGGCCCTCATTGTCCTGCCTCTGTGTTCCATGAACACTCAAATCTCTTACAACTCAGTGAATCGCAAAAAGAAAAAGAAAAAAGAAAGAGGAAAGGAAAGGAAAAAAATTCCCGACTATACATTGATGCAACCAGTCACTA
Organism: Acomys minous; assembly: GCF_964271855.1. Lineage (NCBI taxonomy): Eukaryota > Metazoa > Chordata > Mammalia > Rodentia > Muridae > Acomys > Acomys minous. The sequence continues at coordinate 127,359,166 of NC_140489.1, forward strand.
TCTTCTGATTTGTCTGATTCTTCAAGATTCTTCTGTGGTGCACTGATGTGAGATCACTCACCTGTATGCTTATGTGTACCCTGGTCTGACTTAGAAGTCAGAGATCTGCCTTCACAGTGCATGGATTAAAGCAATGAACTACCAGGGCCAATTTGATTTCTTTTTTTTTTTTTCTTTTTTTCTTTTTCTTTTTTTAAAAATTTTTATTTATTTATTTATTTATTTTTTGGTTTTGTGAGACAGGCTTTCTCTGTGTAGCCTTGGCTGTCCTGGACTCGCTTTGTAGACCAGGCTGGCCTTGAACTCACATCGATCCGCCTGCCTCTGCCTCCTGAGTGCTGGGATTAAAGGCATGCGCCACCACGCCCGGCTCCAATTTGATTTCTTGAATTTAGTAATTTTCGTTTTGTATTCCTTCTCGTTTTTTTATACTGTTTATCTATCACATATTTCTTTTTCTGTGTGTCTTCATTTTATTTTCAAAATCCCCCCCCCCCCCCCCCGTCTCTCTGAGAGGGATGGATGTGTGTGTGTGTGTGTGTGTGTGTGTGTGTGTGTGTGTGTGTTCGTTTCTCTCTCTTCCCCATCCCCCACCATGTGGAATGTGCAAGTCAAAGTTCAAACAAAGTTTGGCTCTTGACATCGCCATAATGAAGCCCCCATGTGGACAGCAACCGTCATGGCGTCTGACCTCACCAATATGGAAGCAGCAGCCTTCTCTGTCTTTTTGCTTTGTTTTGTTTCTTAAAAGAGGTTTTTTTCTGTGTAGCTTTGGCTGTCCTGGACTCACTTTGTAGACCAGGCTGGCCTGGAGCTCACAGCGATCCGCCTGCCTCTGCCTCCCGAGTGCTGGGATTAAAGGCGTGTGCAACTGATGCTCAGCCAAACAAATATCTTTTTAAAAAATATACAAATTAAATACATATAAGCATGAACATAATTCACGCGTGATAAAACAGAGGCCACACAAGCTAAATATTTAATTCATTACTCAGCTATTTATAAAGGATAAACTAGTCCTCTATTTAGTGTAGCCTCCGTACTACACTAATACATAAATACAAAGATAATAGATAGATAGACAGATAGATAGATAGATAGATAGATAGATAGATAGATAGGGGAGGCACAGACAGACAAATGGAGACCAATGTTTATTAGTCATCAGTACTGATTCTATTTATTAGTAATGCAGCAGTGACTCTAACCAGTCCACAAAAACAGTATGATTCTACTATACTCAGCACTACAGGCATACAGTGGGGTGGGAGTGCCGGGGGTAGGGAGAGAGGGGGGAGGGAGGGAGAGGGAGAGGGACAGGGAGAGGGAGAGGGAGAGACCTTGACTCAAAGAAATAACTGAAAGCCAGGGGGTGGCGGCGCAGGGCTTTCTTTTATCCCAGGAGAGTCAGGCAGATTGCTGTGAGTTTAAGGCCAGCCTAGTCTACAAACTGAGTCCAGGACAGCCAAGCCTACGCAGAATCCCTGTCTCAAAAAACAGAAACAACAACAACAAAACAAAAAATAAATAAATAAACAACCGTAGAGATGAGTACAAAATAAATGAAAGAATGAATGAATGAATAAAAGTATGAACATAATTCATGCCGGTGTATGTACATGCAGGCAGAGCACTGTATACGTAATAGTCAAGAAATCTTCAAAAAGGAAAAAACAAAACAAAACAAAAAACCCAGTGAATTCTGAGACAATAAAGGCTACATAAAGAGACTGGCACCATCTCTTAAAACGAAACGAAACAAAACAAAAACCATCTGGGCGTGGTGGTGGCACACACCTTTAATCCCAGCACTCACTGCTGGGGCAGGGAGGGGCAGGCAGATCACTGTGAGTTTGAGGCCAGACTGGTCTACAACGTGATTCCAGGACAGCCAAGGCTACTACTCAGAGAAACCCTGTCGGGGGAAGGGGAAGGGGAAGGGGGAGGGGGGACCAAAAACCAAATGAGCGTTTCCCTGTGACACTTGAAAACGGCGGACTTTCCACATCGGCCACGGAGGCCTCTCCACCTCCAAGGAGAAACTAAGGTATCACTGGAAGGTAATCAAGAGATAAGAAGTTCAGTTACCCACCCTTTCTGGCATAAGGCCAAAGGCTGAGGGAGGAGTGATGATGACCTTCAGATCCTTTTTCACTCAACCCAAGCAGATATTGATAGAATTCGAGCCCGTCTGGGGCGGCCCACGGCTCCCATCCCGGCACTTGGGGGCCAGAGGCTGGTGGGTCGCTCCGAATCGGAGGCGAGCCTGGCATACACAGAGAGGGTTCTGAGAAAGCCACGGCATATTAGGTATGGCCCCTGCGTGCCTGCACCAAAACTGACTCTAAACGTGAAGCCCTTCACTGCACAGAAAAGACAAACCAAAGCAAAATGGCAGACTGGTCTGCAGAGCAAGCTGCGCGACAGCCAGGGCTGTTGCATCGAAACGCTACCCCTGAAAACAAGCAAACACCTACACACAAACACAAAATTGCAGCCCTTGGGAGGTGAGGGCAAGTGAACCTCTGAGTCTGTGTCCAGTTTGGTCTACCGAGTGACTTCCAGGACAGCCACGACTACACAGAGGGAACCTTGACTTTACAGAAAACAGAAAACAAAACAGAAATCCAACACGTAGCCGGGCTTGGTGGCGCCCACCCGTGCCCGCCCGCCATCCATCCCAGCGCTCGGGAGGCAGAGGCGGGCAGGCAGGCTGGCTAAGCGCTGTGACTTCCAGGCAGGCCAGCCTGGTCTACAGAGCGAGTCTGGGGCAGCCAAGGCCACACAGAGAGACCCTGTCTCGAACCCCTCCCACCCAAAAAGCAAAACAATTCCAACATTTGGCAGGCAGAAGACAGTGAATCGCTCGCTCAGTGTGAGTTCGGCCTGCTCTACAGAGTGAGTTCCAAGATGGCCAGGACTACTACACAGAGAAACCCTTGACTGCTGCACAGAAACGAAACAAAACAAAACGAAATTCCAACACTGCAAATCCAGATACAGGGCAATCTCTGTTTCCAGCCCATACTGGTCTACAGAGAAAGTTGCATGACAGTCATGGCTATTACAAGCAAACCCTGCCTGAAAAACAAAATTAACTAACTAGCTAACTAACTAACTAGCTAGCTAGCTAGATAAATGAAGAAATAACAACCTATGTGGAACCAAAACCCAAAGCTTGTTTGCTTTGCTTTCTGTGAGACAGGGTTTCTCTGTGTAGCCTTCATTTATATATATATATATATATATATATACATATATATATAAATAAAATTTTTTAATTTTATTATTGTTTTATTATTGTTATTTTTTTTTTGGTTTTTCGAGACAGGGTTTCTCTGTGTAGCCTTGGCCATCCTGGACTCACTTTGTAGACCAGGCTGGCCTCGAACTCACAGCGATCCGCCTGCCTCTGCCTCCCAAGTGCTGGGATTAAAGGCGTGCACCACCACGCCTGGCTCATTTATTTATCTTATAAGGTAAATATTTAATTCTTTTGAACAAGTATTTAATTCTTTACTCAACTACTTAGAAGCGATAAACTATTCTCCATACCCTATGTAACCTTGGAAATCCCTAACTAGATGAGGCCTGCCTCCAGCTCACAGAGTTTCACCTGCCTCTACCTTCAGAGCTATGGGATTAAAGACATACAGGACCACACAGCTGGCTTCTTTAAGTTCTGGTTTCAGAACTTTAACCCAATTTGCATGTGCCGAATGATAGGGTAGCCTCTGCTGATCTGCACAGTCCCCCTTGCTCCATGAACAGACAAACCACATAAATGTTTTAACTCACCGTCTTAAAACAAAACAAACAACAGCAACATAAATAAATAAATAAATAAATAAATAAATAAATAAGAGCTGGAGAGGTGGCTCAGAGGTTAAGAGCACTGACTGCTCCTCCAGAGGTCCTGAGTTGCATTCCCAGCGAGCACACAGTGGCTCACAACCATCTATAATGTGATCTAATGTCTTCCTCTGACAGGCAGGCGTACTAAGCAGGTAGAGAGAGCACTGTATACAAAATAATAAATAAAGACATATTTTTTTAAACTGAAAATAAACTTTTAAAGTAATAATAATGACAGGGGAAAAAAAAAACCTAGTTCAGACTAGTTCAGAATCTTTCAGTAGCCAGGCTTTGGTGGCACTCGCTTTTCTTTAATCCCAGCAATCGGGAGGCAGAGACAGATGTATCTTTGTGAGTTTGAGGCCAGCTTGGTCTACACAGTGAGTCCAGGACAGCCAAGGCTACATAGAGAAACCCTGTCTCCAAAAACCAAAACCAAACAAAATTAGACTAAGGAACAACAGCAGACCTCTGAGATGGTTCCTTTTGTTTGAATTCTAAGGCCCAGCCACACAGAAAAGAAATTCTTCAAAAGTGATCTCTGTGTTTATCATCCCTCTAGATGGCAGGGACATAAATCCAATTCACACGTGTGTGTGTGTGTGTGTGTGTGTGTGTGTGTGTGTGTGTGTGTGTGAGAGAGAGAGAGAGAGAGAGAGAGAGAGAGAGAGAGAGAGAGAGAGAGAGAGAGAATTGTGTGAGGAGGCTCTCTCTCCTGATATAGAAAGTATACCCTTTCAATAAAAAGGAGAAGAAAAAAATAAAATAAATAACCAACCAACCAATAAACAAACAAACAAATAACAACAACAACAACAAAAGCAAAAACCACTACAAGCAGTCATTTGTTTTGGAATATAATTTACAGGGAAAAGAAATGTGTGGGTTCACATACAGGCTCAAACATAAACAGGAGACCAACGAGACCAAAAGACAGAGCAGCCAATGCCTGTTCTTATCGTTCAGGGTACTATTTATGTGAAATGGTTTGGGGTCCTTCCTAGTCCCCTCTAGCATGACCTAGAAACCTAGAAGTGACTGACTTAAGGTGACATCAGGAAGCAGTCCATTTCTGGAAGAGGAAAGAAATGGGTGCTGGGAGTGAGATAGGTAGGAAGGAAAGAAGGAAGAAGGGGGTCTAAAACCAATCTCAGCACGTCAGAGGCAGTGGTCTTAGCTAGAGACTGTGAATGATCAACCAGCTGAGGATTAATTATTAACACCCATGCATGCTCGTTCTTGCGTGCGCAAGCACACACACACACACACACACACACACACACACACACACACACACGATGACACAAGAAAAGCTCCAATGAGTGCAGTTACAAAGAGAGAATTGGTTGTTTTGTTATTTATCTTTAAAGATGTGTGTGTATTCACATGCACGCTAGGGTGTATATAAGTCTTAGAAGAATCACATATGTACACGTTAACAAACCATTTCTAGTTTAGATCCTCCAGGTCCCCATCTACCCATGGAACACGCCAGATTTCCATTGAGCCCTATTTTGCTCTCTTAAAAATGAGACCACAGGAGGCACACCAGACCTCCCTCTCTGCTGGGGCCTTTCATTTTGTTTTTCTCTCTTTCTGTTTTAGATTGATTTCTGGATTAAGTGTGGAGTGTTCTGCTTGCCTCTTAGGACATTTGGAAGAGCAGCCAGTGTTTTAACCCCTCCTGAGGCATTTTTTAATTTTACTTCGTTTTATTTTATTTCTTTTTGTGGTTTTCAAGACAGGGTTTCTCTGTGTAACAGCTCTGACTGCCCTGGAGCTCATGCCTGCCTCTGCCTCCCATGTTCTGAGACAACAGGCATGCATGCGCCAACACCACCCGGCTCCATTGCATTTTGCGTAATGCTCTCTTTGGTTTAAATGCTGAGGCGCTGTCACACAGAAAAGAGTGTAATTTATGAGAACAACACACCGTCATCCGGGCGCTGTGATGCTCCCTGGATGATACCATGAGAAGGGCAATATTGGCCCCGCCACTCCAGTACTGGCACCCGACATGGAGGAGGTGGGCAGGGCTCTCCCTCTCCACCAGGCAGGTGTGACAGTTAAGTTTTGGTGTTTTGTTTTGCTTTGTTTCTGTCTCCCACTACCACCACCCCCACACCCTCCGCCCAGAGACAGGGTTTCTCTGTGTAGCGTTGGCTATCCAGTCCTCGGCTCACTTTGTAGACCAGGCTGGCCTTAAAGTCACAGCGATATGCCTGCCTCTGCCTCCTGAGTGCTGACATTAAAGGCCTGCACCACCATGACATGCCTAGCTTTGTTTTTGGGTTTGTTTTTCTTTGCCTTTAATCCCAGCAGTTGGGAGACAGAGGCAAGAGAATCACTTGCACTTGCAAGTCCAGGAAAGGCAAGGCTACATGAGAAACCTTGTCTGGGAACAAACAAACAAGCAAGCAAGCAAGCAAACAAAAAACTACAATTTCTTTAACCCAAGAAAAGTTCTAGATCCAAACTAGGTCAGTATACACAGCGAATTTCAAGACAGACAGGATTACATAGAAAGACTCTGTCTCCAAAATAATTTAAACACTGTGTAAGTAGATAAGTAAGTAAGTAAATACATCGATAATAGATAGATACATAGATAGATAGATAGATAGATAGATAGATAGATAGATAGATAGATAGATAGGATTAAAGGTGTGTGCCACCATGCCTGGCTAAATATTTAATTCTTTACTCAACTATTTTAAAAGATTAAACTAGTTCTTTGTTTAGTGTATTCTCCATACAAAACTAATACGTAAATACATAGATGTTAGATACATACATACACACATAGATAGATAGATAGATAGGTAAATAGATAGATAATAGACATAAAGACAGACAAATGGATATCAATTCTCATAGTTCCTTCATTTGATCACAGCAGTGTCAGGCAGCCTGGACTAGGTAGTGCCAGCTAACTTCTAATGTATATTTGTCATCAGTCAGTACTGAATCTTTTTATTAGCAATGCAGCAGTGTCTCTATAACCAGCCCAGAAAATCAATGTGATTCTATACCCACCAGGAGAAGGTGGCGGGCGGGGGGGGGGAGAGAATTGTTTGAGGAGGCTCTCTTTCCTGATATAGAAAGTATACCCACCCTTTCAATAAAAAAGAGAAGAAGAAAAATATAAAATAAATAACCAACCAACCAACAAACAAACAACAACAACAACAGCAACAAAAAGACCACTACAAGCAGTAAATTGTTTTGGAATATAATTTAAATGGGAAAGAAATGTGTGGATTCACATACAGGCTGAAACATGAACAGGAGACCAACAAGAACAAAAGACAGAGCAGCCAATGCCTGTTCTTATCGTTCAGGGTACTATTTATGTGAAATGGTTTGGTGTCCTTCCTAGTCCCCTCTAGCATGACCTAGAAGTGACTGACTTAAGGTGACATCAGGAAGCAGTCCATTTCTAGAAGAGGAAAGAAATGGGTGCTGGGAGTGAGATAGGTAGGAAGGAAAGAAGGAAGAAGGGGGTCTAAAACCAATCTCTGCACGTCAGAGGCAGTGGTCATAGCTAGAGACTGTGAATGATCAACCAGCTGAGGATTAATTATTAACACCCATGCATGCTCGTTCTTGCGTGCGCAAGCACACACACACACACACACACACACACACACACACACACACACACACGATGACACAAGAAAAGCTCCAATGAGTGCAGTTACAAAGAGAGAATTGGTTGTTTTGTTATTTATCTTTAAAGATGTGTGTGTATTCGCATGCACGCTAGGGTGTATATAAGTCTTAGAAGAATCACATATGTACACGTTAACAAACCATTTCTAGTTTAGATCCTCCAGGTCCCCATCTACCCATGGAACACGCCAGATTTCCATTGAGCCCTATTTTGCTCTCTTAAAAATGAGACCACAGGAGGCACACCAGACCTCCCTCTCTGCTGGGGCCTTTCATTTTGTTTTTCTCTCTTTCTGTTTTAGATTGATTTCTGGATTAAGTGTGGAGTGTTCTGCTTGCCTCTTAGGACATTTGGAAGAGCAGCCAGTGTTTTAACCCCTCCTGAGGCATTTTTTAATTTTACTTCGTTTTATTTTATTTCTTTTTGTGGTTTTCAAGACAGGGTTTCTCTGTGTAACAGCTCTGACTGCCCTGGAGCTCATGCCTGCCTCTGCCTCCCATGTTCTGAGACAACAGGCATGCATGCGCCAACACCACCCGGCTCCATTGCATTTTGCGTAATGCTCTCTTTGGTTTAAATGCTGAGGCGCTGTCACACAGAAAAGAGTGTAATTTATAAGAACAACACACCATCATCCAGGCGCTGTGGTGCTCGCTGGATGATACCATCACAAGGGCAATATTGGCCCTGCCACTCCAGTACTGGCACCTGCCATGGAGGAGGTGGGCGGTGCTCTCCCTCTCCACCTGGCGGGTGTGACAGCCAAGTTTTTGTGTTTGGTTTTGTTTCTGTCTCCCACTACCACATTCCCCACACCATCCACCCAGAGACAGGGATTCTCCGTGTAGCGTTGGCTATCCAGTCCTGGGCTCCCTTTGTAGACCAGGCTGGCCTTATACTCACAGCGATCTGCCTGCCTCTGCCTCCTGAGTGCTGCAATTAAAGTCATGCACCACAATGCCATGCCTGGCTTAGTTTTTGTTTTTGTTTTCCTTTGCCTTTAATCCCAGCAGTTGGGAGACAGAGGGGAGAGAATCACTTGCACTTGAAAGTCCAGGACAGGGAAGGCTACACGGGAAACCTTGTCTGGAAACAAACAAGCAAGCAAGCAAGAAAAAACTACAATTTCTTTAACACAAGAAAAGTTCTAGTTCCAAACTAGGTCAGTATACACAGCGATTTTCAAGACAGACAGGAATACATAGAGAGATTCTGTCTCCAAAATAGTTTAAACACTGTGTAAGTAGATAAGTAAGTAAGTATCATCTATCGATGATAGATAGATAGATAGATAGATAGATAGATAGATAGATAGATAAAAAGACAGATAGAATTAAAGGCATGTGCCACCATGCCTGGCTAAATATATAATTCTTTACTCAACTATTTAAAAAGGACAAACATGTCCTTTATTTAGTGTATTCTCCGTAGTATACTAATACATAAATACATAAATGTTAGATACATACATACATACAAACATAGATAGATAGATAGATGGATAGATAGATAGATAGATAGATAATACACACACAGACAGACAAATGGATACCAATCCTCATAGTTCCCTCGTTGGATCACAGCAGAGTCAGGCAGACTGGTCTAGGTAGTGCCAGCTCCCTTCTAATGTTTATTAGTCATCAGTCAGTACTGAATCTATTTATTATCAATGCAGCAGTGACTCTATAACCAGCCCAGAAAATCAGCGTGATTCTATACCTAGCACGAGAGGGGGGAGGGGGAGAGAGAGAGAGAGAGAGAGAGAGAGAGAGAGAGAGAGAGAGAGAGAATTGTGTGAGGAGGCTCTTTCTCCTGATATAGAAAGTATACCCACCCTTTCAATAAAAAAGAGAAGAAGAAAAAAAGTAAATAACCAAGCAACCAACAAACAATTAACAACAACAACAACAACAAAAGACCACTACAAGCGGTCATTTGTTTTGGAATATAATTTACAGGGGAAAGAAATGTATAGGTTCACATACAGGCTCTATCATAAACAGGAGAGCAACGAGACTAAAAGACAGAGCAGCCGATGCCTTTTCTTATCGTTCAGGGTACTATTTATGTGAAATGGTTTGGGGTCCATCCTAGTCCCCTCTAGCATGACCTAGAAGTGACTTATTTAAGGCTTTCAGGAAGCAGTCCTCTTGAAGAGGAAAGAAATGGCTGCTGAGAGTGAGATAGGTAGGAAGGAAAGAAGGAAGAACGGGGTCAAAAACCAATCTCAGCACGTCAGAGGCAGTGGTCATAGCTAGAGACTGTGACTGATCACTCAGCACATACACACACACAGACACACACACACTCACATACACACACACACACGCGCGCGCGCGCGCGATGAAACAAGAAAATCTACAATGAGTGCATTTACAAAGACAGAATCGGTTGTTTTGTTATTTATCTTTAAAGATGTGTGTGTGTTCGTATGCATGCTGGGCTGTATATAAGTCTTAGAAGAATCACATATGTACACTTTAACAAACCATTTCTAGTTTAGATCCTCCAGGTCCCCATCTACCCATGGAACACGCCAGATTTCCATTGAGCCCTATTTTGCTCTTTTAAAAATGAGACCACAGGAGCCACACCAGACCTCCCTCTCAGCTGGGGCCTTTCATTTTGTTTTTCTCTCTTTCTGTTTCTGATTAATTTCTGGATTAAGAGTGGAGTGTTCTGCTTGCCTCTCAGGACTTTTGGAAGAGCAGCCAGTGCTTTTAACCCCTCCTGAGGCATTTTTTACTTTTATTTCGTTTCTTTTTATTTCTTTTTGTGGCTTTTCGAGACAGGGTTTCTTTGTGCAACAGCTATGGCTGTCCTGGAACTCACGGAGACCCAGCGGCCTCTGCCTCCCAAGCGCCGGGAGTAAAGGCGGGCGTGATGTCGCATGCCTTTAATCCCAGCACTCAGGAGGCAGCGGCAGACGGATCGCTGTGAGTTCAAGGCCAGCCTGGTCTACAAAGTGAGTCCAGGAAGGCCAAGGCTAAAACAGAGAAACCTTGGCTCGAAAAAAGATATATATTAGAAGGAGAAGAAGGAAGAGGAGGAGGAGGAGGAAAGGAAGGAAGAAAGGAAAGAGCCAGGCCTGGTGGCAGCAATGCACTGAATATTTAAATTTTTCATGGCATTAGTCATAAGAAAAAAAATAAAATAAAGCAGATATAATTAATTGTCCTGGCATGCACCACCAGGCCCTGCTTCCTTTAATTTCATTTATTTATTTACTTATTTATATTGGTTTTTTGAGACAGGGTTTCTCTGGGTAGCCTTGGGTGTCCTGGAACTCTGTTTTTAGACCAGGCTGGTCTCAAACTCACAGAGATCCACCTACCCCTGCCTCCCAAGTGCTGGGATGAATGGCGTGTGCCACCATGCTGGTCCTTTCAGCTCTTTATCTCCAAGAAAGTTTCTAGGTAGTCCTGGGAGTTCCAACCTTAGGTCATCTACACATCAGTTTCAAAGACAGCCAGAGGGGGGCAGAGAGAGAGAGAGAGAGAGAGAGAGAGAGAGAGAGAGAGAGAGAGAGAGTCTATCTCCACAAACCTTAGATAAGTAAGATACACAGACAGAAAGACAAATGGAGGCCAAGCATCATAGTTTCCTCATGTAATCACAGCAGAGACAGGTGGACTTCTGTGTTTGGTTTTTCCAAGTACATATTTAAGTCTTTATTCAGCTATCTATCAAGGGTAAACTGGTCCTTTATTTAGTGTAGTCTCCGTACCCCACGTGGAACCATTGAAATCCCTAACTAGATGAGGCCTGCCTCCAGCTCACAGAGTTTCACCTGCCTCTGCCTTCAGAGCTATGGGATTCAAGGCCTATAGGACCACACCGAGCTGGCTTCTTTAAGTTCTGGTTTCAGAACTTAACCCCAATGTGCATGTACAGAATTATAGGGAAGCCTCTTCTGATCTACACAGTTCCCTCGCTGCTCCATGAAAAGACAAACCACATAAAGGCTTAACTCGCTCTCTGAAAACGAAAAACAAAAATTAAGAGCTGGATGGAGAGGTGGCTCAGAGGTTAAGAGCACTGACTGCCCCTCCAGAGGTCCTGAGTTGCGTTCCCAGCGAGCACACGGTGGCTCACAGCCATCTATAATTTGATCTAACGTCCTCCTCTGGCGTGCAGGCATACACGCAGGCAGATGGAGCACTGTACACATAATAATGAATAAATATTTTAAATTGAAAATAAACTTTT